>NC_054486.1:27081967-27385789 GCF_017639515.1 Carcharodon carcharias
CCAACATCACCATCCAACTAAACCTCCCAACATCACCATTCAACTAAACCACCCAACATCACCATCAAACGAAACCACCCAACATCACCATTCTACTAATCCACCCAACATCCCCATACAACTAAACCACTCAACATCACCATCCAACTAAACCACACAAGATCACCATATAACTAAACCACTCAACATCACCATCCAACTAAACCACTCAACATCACCATCAATCTAAACCACCCAACAACACCATCCAACTAAATGACCCAATATCACCATCCAACTAAACCACCCAACATCACCATCCAACTAAACCACCCAACATCACCATCCAGCAAAACCACCCAACATCACCATCCAACTAAACCACCCAACATCACCATCCAACTAAACCACCCAACATCACCATCCAGCAAAACCACCCAACATCACCATCCAACTAAACCACACAACATCACCATCCAACTAAACCAACCAACATCACCATCCACGTAAACCACCCAACATCACCATCCAACTAAACCACCCAGTATCACCATCCAACTAAAGCACCCAACATCACCTTCCAACTAAACCACCCAACTTCACCATTCAACTAAACCACCCAACATCACCATCCTAATAAACCAAAAAGCATCACCATTCTACTAAACCACCCAACATCCCCATCCAACTAAACCACTCAACATCAACGTCCAACTAAACAACACAACATCACCATGTAACTAAACCAATCAACATCACCATCCAACTAAACCGCTCAACATCACCATCCATCTAAACCACACAACAACACCATCCAACTAAATGACCCAACATCACCATCCAACTAAACCACCCAACATCACCATCCAGCAAAACCACCCAACAACACCATCCAACTAAACCACCCAACATCACCATCCAACTAAACCACTCAACATCACCATCCAACTAAACCACCCAATATCACCATCCAACTAAACCACCCAACATCACCATCCAACTAAACCACCCAACATCACAATCCAACTAAACCACCCAACATCACTATCCACTAAACCACCTAACATCACCATCTAACTAAACAATGCAACATCACCATCCAACTAAACCAACCAACCTCACCATTCAACTAAACCACACAACATCACCATCCAACTAAACCACCCAACGTCACCATTCTACTAAACCACCCAACATCCCCATCCAACTAAACCTCTCAACATCACCATCCAACTAAACCACACAACATCAACATGTAAATAAACCACTCAACAGCACCATCCAACTAAACCACTCAACATCACCATCCATCTAAAGCACCCAACAGCACCATCCAACTAAATGACCCAATATCACCATCCAACTAAACAACCCAACATCACCATCCAACTAAACCACCCAACATCACCATCCAGCAACACCACCCAACATCACCATCCAACTAAACCACCCAAAATCACCATCCAACTAAACCACTCAAAATCACCATCCAACTAAACCTCCCAATATCACCATGCAACTAAACCACCCAACATCACCATCCAACTAAACCACCCAACATCAACATCCAAGTAAACCACCCAACATCACCATCTAACTAAACCACCCAACATCACCATCCAACTAAACCACTCAACATCACCATCCAACTAAACCACCCAATAGCATCATACAACTAAACCACCCAACATCACCATCCAACTAAACCACCCAACATCACCATCCAACGAAACCACTCAACATCACCATCCAACTAAACCACCCAACATCACAATCCACTAAACCACCTAACATCACCATCTAACTAAACTATGCAAAATCACCATCCAACTAAACCACCCAACATCACCTTCCAGCAAAACCACCCAAAATCACCATCCAACTAAACCACCCAACATCACCATCCAACTAAACCACACAACATCACCATCCAGCAAAACCACCCAACATCACCATCCAACTAAACCACCCAACATCACCATCCAACTAAACCACCCAACATCACCATCCATGTAAACCACCCAACATCACCATCCAACTAAACCACCCAGTATCACCATCCAACTAAAGCACCCAACATCACCATCCAACTAAACCACCCAACATCACCATTCAACTAAGCCACCCAACATCACCATCCAACTAAACCACCCCACGTCACAATTCTACTAAACCAACGAACATCCCCATCCAACTAAACCACTCAACATCACCATCCAACTAAACCGCACAACATCACCATGTAAATAAACCACTCAACATTACCATCCAACTAAACCACTCAACATCACCATCCATCTAAACCACCCAGCAACACCATCCAACTAAATGACCCAATATCACCATCCAACTAAACCACCCAACATCACCATCCAACTAAACCACCCAACATCACCATCCAACTAAACCGCTCAACATCACCATCCATCTAAACCACACAACACCATCCAACTAAATGACCCAACATCACCATCCAACTAAACCACCCAACATCACCATCCAGCAAAACCACCCAACAACACCATCCAACTAAACCACCCAACATCACCATCCAACTAAACCACTCAACATCACCATCCAACTAAACCACCCAATATCACCATCCAACTAAACCACCCAACATCACCATCCAACTAAACCACCCAACATCACAATCCAACTAAACCACCCAACATCACTATCCACTAAACCACCTAACATCACCATCTAACTAAACAATGCAACATCACCATCCAACTAAACCACCCAACCTCACCATTGAACTAAACCACACAACATCACCATCCAACTAAACCACCCAACGTCACCTTTCTACTAAACCAACCAACATCCCCATCCAACTAAACCTCTCAACATCACCATCCAACTAAACCACACAACATCAACATGTAAATAAACCACTCAACAGCACCATCCAACTAAACCACTCAACATCACCATCCATCTAAAGCACCCAACAGCACCATCCAACTAAATGACCCAATATCACCATCCAACTAAACAACCCAACATCACCATCCAACTAAACCACCCAACATCACCATCCAGCAACACCACCCAACATCACCATCCAACTAAACCACCCAAAATCACCATCCAACTAAACCACTCAAAATCACCATCCAACTAAACCACCCAATATCACCATGCAACTAAACCACCCAACATCACCATCCAACTAAACCACCCAACATCAACATCCAAGTAAACCACCCAACATCACCATCTAACTAAACCACCCAACATCACCATCCAACTAAACCACTCAACATCACCATCCAACTAAACCACCCAATATCATCATACAACTAAACCACCCAACATCACCATCCAACTAAACCACCCAACATCACCATTCAACTAAACCACACAACATCACCATCCAACTAAACCACCCAACGTCACCATTCTACTAAACCAACCAACATCCCCATCCAACTAAACCTCTCAACATCACCATCCAACTAAACCACACAACATCAACATGTAAATAAACCACTCAACAGCACCATCCAACTAAACCACTGAACATCACCATCCATCTAAACCACCCAACAGCACCATCCTTCAAAATGACCCAATATCACCATCCAACTAAACAACCCAACATCACCATCCAACTAAACCACCCAACATCACCATCCAGCAACACCACCCAACATCACCATCCAACTAAACCACCCAACATCACCATCCAGCAACACCACCCAACATCACCATCCAACTAAACCACTCAAAATCACCATCCAACTAAACCACCCAATATCACCATGCAACTAAACCACCCAACATCACCATCCAACTAAACCACCCAACATCAACATCCAAGTAAACCACCCAACATCACCATCTAACTAAACCACCCAACATCACCATCCAACTAAACCACTCAACACCACCATCCAACTAAACCACCCAATATCATCATACAACTAAACCACCCAACATCACCATTCAACTAAACCACCCAACATCACCATCCAACTAAACCACCCAAAATCACAATCCAACTAAACCACCCAACATCACTATCCACTAAACCACCTAACATCACCATCTAACTAAACAATGCAACATCACCGTGCAACTAAACCACCCAACATCACCATCCAGCAAAACCACCCAACATCACCATCCAACTAAACCACCCAACATCACCATCCAGCTAAACCACCCAACATCACCATCCAAGTAAACCACCCAACATCACCATCCAACTAAACCTCCCAGTATCACCATCCAACTAAACCACCCATCATCACCATCCAACTAAACCTCCCAACATCACCATTCAACTAAACCACCCAACATCACCATCCAACTAAACCATCCAACATCACCATTCCACTAAACCACCCAACATCCCCATCCAACTAAACCACTCAACATCACCATCCAACTAAACCACACAACATCACCATGTAACTAAACCACTCAACATCACCATCCAACTAAACCACTAAACATCACCATCCATCTAAACCACGCAACAACACCATCCAACTAAACGACCCGATATCACCATCCAACTAAACCACCCAACATCACCATCCAACTAAACCACCCAACATCACCATCCAGCGAAAGCACCCAACATCACCATCCAACTAAACCACCCAAAATCACCATCCAACTAAACCACCCAACATCACCATCCAACAAAACCACCCAACATCACCATCCAACTAAACCACCCAACATCACCATCCAACTAAACCACCCAACATCACCATCCAAGTAAACCACCCAACATCACCATCCAACTAAACCACCCAACATCACCATTCTACAAAACCACCCAACATCCCCATCCAACTATTCCACTCAACATCACCATCCAACTAAACCACACAACATCACCATGTAACTACACCATTCAAAATCACCATCCAACTAAACCACTCAACATCACCATCCATCTAAACCACCCAACAACACCATCCAACTAAACGACCCAATATCACCATCCAACTAAACCACCGAACATCACCATCCAGCAAAACCACCCAACATCACCATCCAACTAAACCACCCAACATCACCATTCAACTAAACCACCCAAAATCATCATCCAACAAAACCAGACAACATCACCATCCAACTAAACCACCCAACATCACCATCCAACTAAACCACCCAACATCACCATCCAAGTAAACCACCCAACATCACCATCCAACTAAACCACCCAGTATCACCATCCAACTAAAGCACCCAACATCACCATCCAACTAAACCACCCAACATCACCATTCAACTAAACCACCCAACATCACCATCCAACTAAACCACCCCACGTCACCATTCTACTAAACCAACGAACATCCCCATCCAACTAAACCACTCAACATCACCATCCAACTAAACCGCACAACATCACCATGTAAATAAACCACTCAACATCACCATCCAACTAAACCACTCAACATCACCATCCAACTAAACCACCCAACATCACCATCCAACTAAACCACCCAACATCACCATCCAAGTAAACCACCCAACATCACCATCCAACTAAACCACCCAACATCACCATTCTACAAAACCACCCAACATCCCCATCCAACTATTCCACTCAACATCACCATCCAACTAAACCACACAACATCACCATGTAACTACACCATTCAAAATCACCATCCAACTAAACCACTCAACATCACCATCCATCTAAACCACCCAACAACACCATCCAACTAAACGACCCAATATCACCATCCAACTAAACCACCGAACATCACCATCCAGCAAAACCACCCAACATCACCATCGAACTAAACCACCCAACATCACCATTCAACTAAACCACCCAAAATCATCATCCAACAAAACCAGACAACATCACCATCCAACTAAACCACCCAACATCACCATCCAACTAAACCACCCAACATCACCATCCAAGTAAACCACCCAACATCAAAATCCAACTAAACCACCCAGTATCACCATCCAACTAAAGCACCCAACATCACCATCCAACTAAACCACCCAACATCACCATTCAACTAAACCACCCAACATCACCATCCAACTAAACCACCCCACGTCACCATTCTACTAAACCAACGAACATCCCCATCCAACTAAACCACTCAACATCACCATCCAACTAAACCGCACAACATCACCATGTAAATAAACCACTCAACATCACCATCCAACTAAACCACTCAACATCACCATCCATCTAAACCACCCAGCAACACCATCCAACTAAATGACCCAATATCACCATCCAACTAAACCACCCAACATCACCATCCAACTAAACCACCCAACATCACCATCCAACTAAACCTCTCAACATCACCATCCATCTAAACCACACAACAACACCATCCAACTAAATGACCCAACATCACCATCCAACTAAACCACCCAACATCACCATCCAGCAAAACCACCCAACAACACCATCCAACTAAACCACCCAACATCACCATCCAACTAAACCACTCAACATCACCATCCAACTAAACCACCCAATATCACCATCCAACTAAACCACCCAACATCACCATCCAACTAAACCACCCAACATCACAATCCAACTAAACCACCCAACATCACTATCCACTAAACCACCTAACATCACCATCTAACTAAACAATGCAACATCACCATCCAACTAAACCACCCAACCTCACCATTGAACTAAACCACACAACATCACCATCCAACTAAACCACCCAACGTCACCTTTCTACTAAACCAACCAACATCCCCATCCAACTAAACCTCTCAACATCACCATCCAACTAAACCACACAACATCAACATGTAAATAAACCACTCAACAGCACCATCCAACTAAACCACTCAACATCACCATCCATCTAAAGCACCCAACAGCACCATCCAACTAAATGACCCAATATCACCATCCAACTAAACAACCCAACATCACCATCCAACTAAACCACCCAACATCACCATCCAGCAACACCACCCAACATCACCATCCATCTAAACCACCCAAAATCACCATCCAACTAAACCACTCAAAATCACCATCCAACTAAACCACCCAATATCACCATGCAACTAAACCACCCAACATCACCATCCAACTAAACCACCCAACATCAACATCCAAGTAAACCACCCAACATCACCATCTAACTAAACCACCCAACATCACCATCCAACTAAACCACTCAACATCACCATCCAACTAAACCACCCAATATCATCATACAACTAAACCACCCAACATCACCATCCAACTAAACCACCCAACATCACCATCCAACGAAACCACTCAACATCACCATCCAACTAAACCACCCAACATCACTATCCACTAAACCACCTAACATCACCATCTAACTAAACAATGCAACATCACCGTGCAACTAAACCACCCAACATCACCATCCAGCAAAACCACCCAACATCACCATCCAACTAAACCACCCAACATCACCATCCAGCTAAACCACCCAACATCACCATCCAAGTAAACCACCCAACATCACCATCCAACTAAACCTCCCAGTATCACCATCCAACTAAACCACCCATCATCACCATCCAACTAAACCTCCCAACATCACCATTCAACTAAACCACCCAACATCACCATCCAACTAAACCATCCAACATCACCATTCCACTAAACCACCCAACATCCCCATCCAACTAAACCACTCAACATCACCATCCAACTAAACCACACAACATCACCATGTAACTAAACCACTCAACATCACCATCCAACTAAACCACTAAACATCACCATCCATCTAAACCACGCAACAACACCATCCAACTAAACGACCCAATATCACCATCCAACTAAACCACCCAACATCACCATCCAACTAAACCACCCAACATCACCATCCAGCGAAAGCACCCAACATCACCATCCAACAAAACCACCCAAAATCACCATCCAACTAAACCACCCAACATCACCATCCAACAAAACCACCCAACATCACCATCCAACTAAACCACCCAACATCACCATCCAACTAAACCACCCAACATCACCATCCAATAAACCATCCAACATCACCATCCAACTAAACCACCCAACATCACCATTCTACAAAACCACCCAACATCCCCATCCAACTATTCCACTCAACATCACCATCCAACTAAACCACACAACATCACCATGTAACTACACCATTCAAAATCACCATCCAACTAAACCACTCAACATCACCATCCATCTAAACCACCCAACAACACCATCCAACTAAACGACCCAATATCACCATCCAACTAAACCACCGAACATCACCATCCAGCAAAACCACCCAACATCACCATCCAACTAAACACCCAACATCACCATTCAACTAAACCACCCAAAATCATCATCCAACAAAACCAGACAACATCACCATCCAACTAAACCACCCAACATCACCATCCAACTAAACCACCCAACATCACCATCCAAGTAAACCACCCAACATCACCATCCAACTAAACCACCCAGTATCACCATCCAACTAAAGCACCCAACATCACCATCCAACTAAACCACCCAACATCACCATTCAACTAAACCACCCAACATCACCATCCAACTAAACCACCCCACGTCACCATTCTACTAAACCAACGAACATCCCCATCCAACTAAACCACTCAACATCACCATCCAACTAAACCGCACAACATCACCATGTAAATAAACCACTCAACATCACCATCCAACTAAACCACTCAACATCACCATCCATCTAAACCACCCAGCAACACCATCCAACTAAATGACCCAATATCACCATCCAACTAAACCACCCAAAATCACCATCCAACTAAACCACCCAACATCACCATCCAACTAAACCGCTCAACATCACCATCCATCTAAACCACACAACAACACCATCCAACTAAATGACCCAACATCACCATCCAACTAAACCACCCAACATCACCATCCAGCAAAACCACCCAACAACACCATCCAACTAAACCACCCAACATCACCATCCAACTAAACCACTCAGCATCACCATCCAACTAAACCACCCAATATCACCATCCAACTAAACCACCCAACATCACCATCCAACTAAACCACCCAACATCACAATCCAACTAAACCACCCAACATCACTATCCACTAAACCACCTAACATCACCATCTAACTAAACAATGCAACATCACCATCCAACTAAACCACCCAACCTCACCATTGAACTAAACCACACAACATCACCATCCAACTAAACCACCCAACGTCACCTTTCTACTAAACCAACCAACATCCCCATCCAACTAAACCTCTCAACATCACCATCCAACTAAACCACACAACATCAACATGTAAATAAACCACTCAACAGCACCATCCAACTAAACCACTCAACATCACCATCCATCTAAAGCACCCAACAGCACCATCCAACTAAATGACCCAATATCACCATCCAACTAAACAACCCAACATCACCATCCAACTAAACCACCCAACATCACCATCCAGCAACACCACCCAACATCACCATCCATCTAAACCACCCAAAATCACCATCCAACTAAACCACTCAAAATCACCATCCAACTAAACCACCCAATATCACCATGCAACTAAACCACCCAACATCACCATCCAACTAAACCACCCAACATCAACATCCAAGTAAACCACCCAACATCACCATCTAACTAAACCACCCAACATCACCATCCAACTAAACCACTCAACATCACCATCCAACTAAACCACCCAATATCATCATACAACTAAACCACCCAACATCACCATCCAACTAAACCACCCAACATCACCATCCAACGAAACCACTCAACATCACCATCCAACTAAACCACCCAACATCACTATCCACTAAACCACCTAACATCACCATCTAACTAAACAATGCAACATCACCGTGCAACTAAACCACCCAACATCACCATCCAGCAAAACCACCCAACATCACCATCCAACTAAACCACCCAACATCACCATCCAGCTAAACCACCCAACATCACCATCCAAGTAAACCACCCAACATCACCATCCAACTAAACCTCCCAGTATCACCATCCAACTAAACCACCCATCATCACCATCCAACTAAACCTCCCAACATCACCATTCAACTAAACCACCCAACATCACCATCCAACTAAACCATCCAACATCACCATTCCACTAAACCACCCAACATCCCCATCCAACTAAACCACTCAACATCACCATCCAACTAAACCACACAACATCACCATGTAACTAAACCACTCAACATCACCATCCAACTAAACCACTAAACATCACCATCCATCTAAACCACGCAACAACACCATCCAACTAAACGACCCAATATCACCATCCAACTAAACCACCCAACATCACCATCCAACTAAACCACCCAACATCACCATCCAGCGAAAGCACCCAACATCACCATCCAACTAAACCACCCAAAATCACCATCCAACTAAACCACCCAACATCACCATCCAACAAAACCACCCAACATCACCATCCAACTAAACCACCCAACATCACCATCCAACTAAACCACCCAACATCACCATCCAATAAACCATCCAACATCACCATCCAACTAAACCACCCAACATCACCATTCTACAAAACCACCCAACATCCCCATCCAACTATTCCACTCAACATCACCATCCAACTAAACCACACAACATCACCATGTAACTACACCATTCAAAATCACCATCCAACTAAACCACTCAACATCACCATCCATCTAAACCACCCAACAACACCATCCAACTAAACGACCCAATATCACCATCCAACTAAACCACCGAACATCACCATCCAGCAAAACCACCCAACATCACCATCCAACTAAACACCCAACATCACCATTCAACTAAACCACCCAAAATCATCATCCAACAAAACCAGACAACATCACCATCCAACTAAACCACCCAACATCACCATCCAACTAAACCACCCAACATCACCATCCAAGTAAACCACCCAACATCACCATCCAACTAAACCACCCAGTATCACCATCCAACTAAAGCACCCAACATCACCATCCAACTAAACCACCCAACATCACCATTCAACTAAACCACCCAACATCACCATCCAACTAAACCACCCCACGTCACCATTCTACTAAACCAACGAACATCCCCATCCAACTAAACCACTCAACATCACCATCCAACTAAACCGCACAACATCACCATGTAAATAAACCACTCAACATCACCATCCAACTAAACCACTCAACATCACCATCCATCTAAACCACCCAGCAACACCATCCAACTAAATGACCCAATATCACCATCCAACTAAACCACCCAACATCACCATCCAACTAAACCACCCAACATCACCATCCAACTAAACCGCTCAACATCACCATCCATCTAAACCACACAACAACACCATCCAACTAAATGACCCAACATCACCATCCAACTAAACCACCCAACATCACCATCCAGCAAAACCACCCAACAACACCATCCAACTAAACCACCCAACATCACCATCCAACTAAACCACTCAACATCACCATCCAACTAAACCACCCAATATCACCATCCAACTAAACCACCCAACATCACCATCCAACTAAACCACCCAACATCACAATCCAACTAAACCACCCAACATCACTATCCACTAAACCACCTAACATCACCATCTAACTAAACAATGCAACATCACCATCCAACTAAACCACCCAACCTCACCATTGAACTAAACCACACAACATCACCATCCAACTAAACCACCCAACGTCACCTTTCTACTAAACCAACCAACATCCCCATCCAACTAAACCTCTCAACATCACCATCCAACTAAACCACACAACATCAACATGTAAATAAACCACTCAACAGCACCATCCAACTAAACCACTCAACATCACCATCCATCTAAAGCACCCAACAGCACCATCCAACTAAATGACCCAATATCACCATCCAACTAAACAACCCAACATCACCATCCAACTAAACCACCCAACATCACCATCCAGCAACACCACCCAACATCACCATCCAACTAAACCACCCAAAATCACCATCCAACTAAACCACTCAAAATCACCATCCAACTAAACCACCCAATATCACCATGCAACTAAACCACCCAACATCACCATCCAACTAAACCACCCAACATCAACATCCAAGTAAACCACCCAACATCACCATCTAACTAAACCACCCAACATCACCATCCAACTAAACCACTCAACATCACCATCCAACTAAACCACCCAATATCATCATACAACTAAACCACCCAACATCACCATCCAACTAAACCACCCAACATCACCATCCAACGAAACCACTCAACATCACCATCCAACTAAACCACCCAACATCACAATCCACTAAACCACCTAACATCACCATCTAACTAAACTATGCAAAATCACCATCCAACTAAACCACCCAACATCACCTTCCAGCAAAACCACCCAACATCACCATCCAACTAAACCACCCAACATCACCATCCAACTAACCACACAACATCACCATCCAGCAACACCACCCAACATCACCATCCAACTAAAACACCCAACATCACATTCCAACTAAACCACTCAAAATCACCATCCAACTAAACCACCCAATATCACCATCCAACTAAACCACCCAGTATCACCATCCAACTAAACCACCCATCATCACCATCCAACTAAACCTCCCAACATCACCATCCAACTAAACCACCCAACATCACCATTCTAATAAACCACCCAACATCCCCATCAAACTAAACCACTCAACATCACCATCCAACTGAACCACACAACATCACCATGTAACTAAACCACTCAACATCACCATCCAACTAAACCACTAAACATCACCATCCATCTAAACCACCCAACAACACCATCCAACTAAACGACCCAATATCACCATCCAACTAAACCACCCAACATCACCATCCAGCAAAAGCACCCAACATCACCATCCAACTAAACCACCCAAAATCACCATCCATCTAAACCACCCAACATCACCATCCAACAAAACCACCCAACATCACCATCCAACTAAACCACCCAACATCAACATCCAAGTAAACCACCCAACATCACCATCTAACTAAACCACCCAACATCACCATCCAACTAAACCACTCAACACCACCATCCAACTAAACCACCCAATATCATCATACAACTAAACCACCCAACATCACCATCCAACTAAACCACCCAACATCAACATCCAACTAAACCACCCAACATCACAATCCAACTAAACCACCCAACATCACTATCCACTAAACCATCTAACATCACCATCTAACTAAACAATGCAACATCACCATCCAACTAAACCACCCAACATCACCATTCAACTAAACCACACAACATCACCATCCAACTAAACCACCCAACGTCACCATTCTACTAAACCAACCAACATCCCCATCCAACTAAACCTCTCAACATCACCATCCAACTAAACCACACAACATCAACATGTAAATAAACCAATCAACAGCACCATCCAACTAAACCACTCAACATCACCATCCATCTAAAGCACCCAACAGCACCATCCAACTAAATGACCCAATATCACCATCCAACTAAACAACCCAACATCACCATCCAACTAAACCACCCAACATCACCATCCAGCAACACCACCCAACATCACCATCCAACTAAACCACCCAAAATCACCATCCAACTAAACCACTCAAAATCACCATCCAACTAAACCACCCAATATCACCATGCAACTAAACCACCCAACATCACCATCCAACTAAACCACCCAACATCAACATCCAAGTAAACCACCCAACATCACCATCTAACTAAACCACCCAACATCACCATCCAACTAAACCACTCAACATCACCATCCAACTAAACCACCCAATATCATCATACAACTAAACCACCCAACATCACCATCCAACTAAACCAACCAACATCACGATCCAACTAAACCACTCAACATCACCATCCAACTAAACCACCCAACATCACAATCCACTAAACCACCTAACATCACCATCTAACTAAACTATGCAAAATCACCATCCAACTAAACCACCCAACATCACCTTCCAGCAAAACCACCCAACATCACCCTCCAAGGAAACCACCCAACATCACCATCCAAATAAACTACACAACATCACCATCCAGCAAAACCACCCAACATCACCATCCAACTAAACCACCCACTATCACCATCCAAGTAAACCACCCAACATCACCATCCAACTAAACCACCCAGTATCACCATCCAACTAAAGCACCCAACATCACCATCCAACTAAACCACTCAACATCACCATCCAACTAAACCACCCAACATCACCATCCAACTAAACCACCCAACATCACCCTCCAAGTAAACCACCCAACATCACCATACAACTAAACCACCCAGTATCACCATCCAACTAAAGCACCCAACATCACCATCCAACTAAACCACCCAACATCACCATTCAACTAAACCACCCAACATCACCATCCAACTAAACCACCCCACATCACCATTCTACTAAACCAACGAACATCCCCATCCAACTAAACCACTCAACATCACCATCCAACTAAACCGCACAACATCACCATGTAAATAAACCACTCAACATCACCATCCAACTAAACCACTCAACATCACCATTCTTCTAAACCACCCAGCAACACCATCCAACTAAATGACCCAATATCACCATCCTACTAAACCACCCAACATCACCATCCAACTAAACCACCCAACATCACCATCCAGCAACACCACCCAACATCACCATCCAACTAAACCACTCAAAATCACCATCCAACTAAACCACCCATCATCACCATCCAACTAAACCTCCCAACATCACCACTCAACTAAACCACCCAACACCACCATCCAACTAAACCACCCAATATCATCATACAACTAAACCACCCAACATCACCATCCAACTAAACCACCCAACATCACCATCCAACTAAACCACCCAACATCACTATCCACTAAACCACCTAACATCACCATCTAACTAAACAATGCAACATCACCATGCAACTAAACCACCCAACATGACCATCCAGCAAAACCACCCAACATCACCATCCAACTAAACCACCCAACATCAC
Source organism: Carcharodon carcharias (assembly GCF_017639515.1). Classification (NCBI taxonomy): domain Eukaryota; kingdom Metazoa; phylum Chordata; class Chondrichthyes; order Lamniformes; family Lamnidae; genus Carcharodon; species Carcharodon carcharias. The sequence continues at coordinate 27,097,037 of NC_054486.1, forward strand.
CATCCAGCTAAACCACCCAACATCACCATCCAAGTAAACCACCCAACATCACCATCCAACTAAACCTCCCAGTATCACCATCCAACTAAACCACCCATCATCACCATCCAACTAAACCTCCCAACATCACCATTCAACTAAACCACCCAACATCACCATCCAACTAAACCATCCAACATCACCATTCCACTAAACCACCCAACATCACCATCCAACTAAACCACTCAACATCACCATCCAACTAAACCACACAACATCACCATGTAACTAAACCACTCAACATCACCATCCAACTAAACCACTAAACATCACCATCCATCTAAACCACGCAACAACACCATCCAACTAAACGACCCAATATCACCATCCAACTAAACCACCCAACATCACCATCCAACTAAACCACCCAACATCACCATCCAAGTAAACCACCCAACATCACCATCCAACTAAACCACCCAGTATCACCATCCAACTAAAGCACCCAACATCACCATCCAACTAAACCACCCAACATCACCATTCAACTAAACCACCCAACATCACCATCCAACTAAACCACCCCACGTCACCATTCTACTAAACCAACGAACATCCCCATCCAACTAAACCACTCAACATCACCATCCAACTAAACCGCACAACATCACCATGTAAATAAACCACTCAACATCACCATCCAACTAAACCACTCAACATCACCATCCATCTAAACCACCCAGCAACACCATCCAACTAAATGACCCAATATCACCATCCAACTAAACCACCCAACATCACCATCCAACTAAACCACCCAACATCACCATCCAACTAAACCGCTCAACATCACCATCCATCTAAACCACACAACAACACCATCCAACTAAATGACCCAACATCACCATCCAACTAAACCACCCAACATCACCATCCAGCAAAACCACCCAACAACACCATCCAACTAAACCACCCAACATCACCATCCAACTAAACCACTCAACATCACCATCCAACTAAACCACCCAATATCACCATCCAACTAAACCACCCAACATCACCATCCAACTAAACCACCCAACATCACAATCCAACTAAACCACCCAACATCACTATCCACTAAACCACCTAACATCACCATCTAACTAAACAATGCAACATCACCATCCAAATAAACCAACCAACCTCACCATTGAACTAAACCACACAACATCACCATCCAACTAAACCACCCAACGTCACCTTTCTACTAAACCAACCAACATCCCCATCCAACTAAACCTCTCAACATCACCATCCAACTAAACCACACAACATCAACATGTAAATAAACCACTCAACAGCACCATCCAACTAAACCACTCAACATCACCATCCATCTAAAGCACCCAACAGCACCATCCAACTAAATGACCCAATATCACCATCCAACTAAACAACCCAACATCACCATCCAACTAAACCACCCAACATCACCATCCAGCAACACCACCCAACATCACCATCCATCTAAACCACCCAAAATCACCATCCAACTAAACCACTCAAAATCACCATCCAACTAAACCACCCAATATCACCATGCAACTAAACCACCCAACATCACCATCCAACTAAACCACCCAACATCAACATCCAAGTAAACCACCCAACATCACCATCTAACTAAACCACCCAACATCACCATCCAACTAAACCACTCAACATCACCATCCAACTAAACCACCCAATATCATCATACAACTAAACCACCCAACATCACCATCCAACTAAACCACCCAACATCACCATCCAACGAAACCACTCAACATCACCATCCAACTAAACCACCCAACATCACTATCCACTAAACCACCTAACATCACCATCTAACTAAACAATGCAACATCACCGTGCAACTAAACCACCCAACATCACCATCCAGCAAAACCACCCAACATCACCATCCAACTAAACCACCCAACATCACCATCCAGCTAAACCACCCAACATCACCATCCAAGTAAACCACCCAACATCACCATCCAACTAAACCTCCCAGTATCACCATCCAACTAAACCACCCATCATCACCATCCAACTAAACCTCCCAACATCACCATTCAACTAAACCACCCAACATCACCATCCAACTAAACCATCCAACATCACCATTCCACTAAACCACCCAACATCCCCATCCAACTAAACCACTCAACATCACCATCCAACTAAACCACACAACATCACCATGTAACTAAACCACTCAACATCACCATCCAACTAAACCACTAAACATCACCATCCATCTAAACCACGCAACAACACCATCCAACTAAACGACCCAACATCACCATCCAATAAACCACCCAACATCACCATCCAACTAAACCACCCAACATCACCATTCTACAAAACCACCCAACATCCCCATCCAACTATTCCACTCAACATCACCATCCAACTAAACCACACAACATCACCATGTAACTACACCATTCAAAATCACCATCCAACTAAACCACTCAACATCACCATCCATCTAAACCACCCAACAACACCATCCAACTAAACGACCCAATATCACCATCCAACTAAACCACCGAACATCACCATCCAGCAAAACCACCCAACATCACCATCCAACTAAACACCCAACATCACCATTCAACTAAACCACCCAAAATCATCATCCAACAAAACCAGACAACATCACCATCCAACTAAACCACCCAACATCACCATCCAACTAAACCACCCAACATCACCATCCAAGTAAACCACCCAACATCACCATCCAACTAAACCACCCAGTATCACCATCCAACTAAAGCACCCAACATCACCATCCAACTAAACCACCCAACATCACCATTCAACTAAACCACCCAACAGCACCATCCAACTAAACCATCCCACGTCACCATTCTACTAAACCAACGAACATCCCCATCCAACTAAACCACTCAACATCACCATCCAACTAAACCGCACAACATCACCATGTAAATAAACCACTCAACATCACCATCCAACTAAACCACTCAACATCACCATCCATCTAAACCACCCAGCAACACCATCCAACTAAATGACCCAATATCACCATCCAACTAAACCACCCAACATCACCATCCAACTAAACCACCCAACATCACCATCCAACTAAACCGCTCAACATCACCATCCATCTAAACCACACAACAACACCATCCAACTAAATGACCCAACATCACCATCCAACTAAACCACCCAACATCACCATCCAGCAAAACCACCCAACAACACCATCCAACTAAACCACCCAACATCACCATCCAACTAAACCACTCAACATCACCATCCAACTAAACCACCCAATATCACCATCCAACTAAACCACCCAACATCACCATCCAACTAAACCACCCAACATCACAATCCAACTAAACCACCCAACATCACTATCCACTAAACCACCTAACATCACCATCTAACTAAACAATGCAACATCACCATCCAACTAAACCACCCAACCTCACCATTGAACTAAACCACACAACATCACCATCCAACTAAACCACCCAACGTCACCTTTCTACTAAACCAACCAACATCCCCATCCAACTAAACCTCTCAACATCACCATCCAACTAAACCACACAACATCAACATGTAAATAAACCACTCAACAGCACCATCCAACTAAACCACTCAACATCACCATCCATCTAAAGCACCCAACAGCACCATCCAACTAAATGACCCAATATCACCATCCAACTAAACAACCCAACATCACCATCCAACTAAACCACCCAACATCACCATCCAGCAACACCACCCAACATCACCATCCAACTAAACCACCCAAAATCACCATCCAACTAAACCACTCAAAATCACCATCCAACTAAACCACCCAATATCACCATGCAACTAAACCACCCAACATCACCATCCAACTAAACCACCCAACATCAACATCCAAGTAAACCACCCAACATCACCATCTAACTAAACCACCCAACATCACCATCCAACTAAACCACTCAACATCACCATCCAACTAAACCACCCAATATCATCATACAACTAAACCACCCAACATCACCATCCAACTAAACCACCCAACATCACCATCCAACGAAACCACTCAACATCACCATCCAACTAAACCACCCAACATCACAATCCACTAAACCACCTAACATCACCATCTAACTAAACTATGCAAAATCACCATCCAACTAAACCACCCAACATCACCTTCCAGCAAAACCACCCAACATCACCATCCAACTAAACCACCCAACATCACCATCCAACTAAACCACACAACATCACCATCCAGCAACACCACCCAACATCACCATCCAACTAAAACACCCAACATCACATTCCAACTAAACCACTCAAAATCACCATCCAACTAAACCACCCAATATCACCATCCAACTAAACCACCCAGTATCACCATCCAACTAAACCACCCATCATCACCATCCAACTAAACCTCCCAACATCACCATTCAACTAAACCACCCAACATCACCATCCAACTAAACCACCCAACATCACCATTCTAATAAACCACCCAACATCCCCATCAAACTAAACCACTCAACATCACCATCCAACTGAACCACACAACATCACCATGTAACTAAACCACTCAACATCACCATCCAACTAAACCACTAAACATCACCATCCATCTAAACCACCCAACAACACCATCCAACTAAACGACCCAATATCACCATCCAACTAAACCACCCAACATCACCATCCAACTAAACCACCCAACATCACCATCCAGCAAAAGCACCCAACATCACCATCCAACTAAACCACCCAAAATCACCATCCATCTAAACCACCCAACATCACCATCCAACAAAACCACCCAACATCACCATCCAACTAAACCACCCAACATCAACATCCAAGTAAACCACCCAACATCACCATCTAACTAAACCACCCAACATCACCATCCAACTAAACCACTCAACACCACCATCCAACTAAACCACCCAATATCATCATACAACTAAACCACCCAACATCACCATCCAACTAAACCACCCAACATCAACATCCAACTAAACCACCCAACATCACAATCCAACTAAACCACCCAACATCACTATCCACTAAACCATCTAACATCACCATCTAACTAAACAATGCAACATCACCATCCAACTAAACCACCCAACATCACCATTCAACTAAACCACACAACATCACCATCCAACTAAACCACCCAACGTCACCATTCTACTAAACCAACCAACATCCCCATCCAACTAAACCTCTCAACATCACCATCCAACTAAACCACACAACATCAACATGTAAATAAACCACTCAACAGCACCATCCAACTAAACCACTCAACATCACCATCCATCTAAACCACCCAACAGCACCATCCAACTAAATGACCCAATATCACCATCCAACTAAACAACCCAACATCACCATCCAACTAAACCACCCAACATCACCATCCAGCAACACCACCCAACATCACCATCCAACTAAACCACCCAAAATCACCATCCAACTAAACCACTCAAAATCACCATCCAACTAAACCACCCAATATCACCATGCAACTAAACCACCCAACATCACCATCCAACTAAACCACCCAACATCAACATCCAAGTAAACCACCCAACATCACCATCTAACTAAACCACCCAACATCACCATCCAACTAAACCACTCAACATCACCATCCAACTAAACCACCCAATATCATCATACAACTAAACCACCCAACATCACCATCCAACTAAACCACCCAACATCACCATCCAACTAAACCACTCAACATCACCATCCAACTAAACCACCCAACATCACAATCCACTAAACCACCTAACATCACCATCTAACTAAACTATGCAAAATCACCATCCAACTAAACCACCCAACATCACCTTCCAGCAAAACCACCCAACATCACCATCCAAGTAAACCACCCAACATCACCATCCAAATAAACTACACAACATCACCATCCAGCAAAACCACCCAACATCACCATCCAACTAAACCACCCACTATCACCATCCAAGTAAACCACCCAACATCACCATCCAACTAAACCACCCAGTATCACCATCCAACTAAAGCACCCAACATCACCATCCAACTAAACCACTCAACATCACCATCCAACTAAACCACCCAACATCACCATCCAACTAAACCACCCAACATCACCCTCCAAGTAAACCACCCAACATCACCATCCAACTAAACCACCCAGTATCACCATCCAACTAAAGCACCCAACATCACCATCCAACTAAACCACCCAACATCACCATTCAACTAAACCACCCAACATCACCATCCAACTAAACCACCCCACATCACCATTCTACTAAACCAACGAACATCCCCATCCAACTAAACCACTCAACATCACCATCCAACTAAACCGCACAACATCACCATGTAAATAAACCACTCAACATCACCATCCAACTAAACCACTCAACATCACCATTATTCTAAACCACCCAGCAACACCATCCAACTAAATGACCCAATATCACCATCCAACTAAACCACCCAACATCACCATCCAACTAAACCACCCAACATCACCATCCAGCAACACCACCCAACATCACCATCCAACTAAAACACCCAACATCACCATCCAACTAAACCACTCAAAATCACCATCCAACTAAACCACCCATCATCACCATCCAACTAAACCTCCCAACATCACCACTCAACTAAACCACCCAACATCACCATCCAACTAAACCATCCAACATCACCATTCTTCTAAACCACCCAACATCCCCATCCAACTAAACCACTCAACATCACCATCCAACTAAACCACACAACATCACCATGTAACTAAACCACTCAACATCACCATCCAACTAAACCACTAAACATCAGCATCCATCTAAACGACCCAACAACACCATCAAACTAAATGACCCATATATCACCATCCAACTAAACCACCCAACATCACCATCCAACTAAACCACCCAACATCACCATCCAGCAACACCACCCAACATCACCATCCAACTAAAACACCCAACATCACCATCCAACTAAACCACTCAAAATCACCATCCAACTAAACCACTCAACATCACCATCCATCTAAACCACCCAACATCACCATCCAGCAAAACCACCCAACATCACCATCCAACTAAACCACCCAACATCACCATCCAACTAAACCACACAACATCACCATCCAGCAAAACCTCCCAACATCACCATCCAACTAAACCACCCAACATCACCATCCAACTAAACCACCCAACATCACCATCCAAGTAAACCACCCAACATCACCATCCAACTAAACCACCCACTATCACCATCCAACTAAATCACCCAACATCACCATCCAACTAAACCACCAAACATCACCATTCAACTAAACCACACAACATCACCATCCAACTAAACCACCCAACGTCACCATTCTACTAAACCAACCAACATCCCGATCCAACTAAACCTCTCAACATCACCATCCAACTAAACCACAGAACATCAACATGTAAATAAACCACTCAACTGCACCATCCAACTAAACCACTCAACATCACCATCCATCTAAACCACCCAACAGCACCCTCCAACTAAATGACCCAATATCACCATCCAACTAAACAACCCAACATCACCATCCAACTACACCACCCAACATCACCATCCAGCAACATCACCCAAAATCACCATCCAACTAAACCACCCAACATCACCATCCAGCAACACCACCCAACATCACCATCCAACTAAACCACTCAAAATCACCATCCAACTAAACCACCCAATATCACCATGCAACTAAACCACCCAACATCACCATCCAACTAAACCACCCAACATCACCATCCAACTAAACCACTCAACACCACCATCCAACTAAACCACCCAATATCATCATACAACTAAACCACCCAACATCACCATCCAACTAAACCACCCAACATCACCATCCAACTAAACCACCCAACATCACAATCCAACTAAACCACCCAACATCACTATCCACTAAACCACCTAACATCACCATCTAACTAAACAATGCAACATCACCATGCAACTAAACCACCCAACATGACCATCCAGCAAAACCACCCAACATCACCATCCAACTAAACCACCCAACATCACCATCCAGCTAAACCACCCAACATCACCATCCAAGTAAACCACCCAACATCACCATCCAACTAAACCTCCCAGTATAACCATCCAACTAAACCACCCATCATCACCATCCAACTAAACCTCCCAACATCACCATTCAACTAAACCACCCAACATCACCATCCAACTAAACCATCCAACATCACCATTCTACTAAACCACCCAACATCCCCATCCAACTAAACCACTCAACATCACCCTCCAACTGAACCACACAACATCACCATGTAACTAAACCACTCAACATCACCATCCAACTAAACCACTAAACATCACCATCCATCTAAACCACGCAACAACACCATCCAACTAAACGACCCAATATCACCATCCAACTAAACCACCCAACATCACCATCCAACTAAACCACCCAACATCACCATCCAGCAAAAGCACCCAACATCACCATCCAACTAAACCACCCAAAATCACCATCCAACTAAACCACCCAACATCACCATCCAACAAAACCACCCAACATCACCATCCAACTAAACCACCCAACATCACCATCCAACTAAACCACCCAACATCACCATCCAAGTAAACCACCCAACATCACCATCCAACTAAACCACCCAACATCACCATTCTACAAAACCACCCAACATCCCCATCCAACTATTCCACTCAAAATCACCATCCAACTAAACCACACAACATCACCATGAAACTAAACCATTCAAAATCACCATCCAACTAAACCACTCAACATCACCATCCATCTAAACCAACCAACAACACCATCCAACTAAACGACCCAATATCACCATCCAACTAAACCACCGAACATCACCATCCAGCAAAACCACCCAACATCACCATCCAACTAAACCACCCAACATCACCATTCAACTAAACCACCCAAAATCATCATCCAACAAAACCACACAACATCACCATCCAACTAAACCACCCAACATCACCATCCAGCAAAACCACCCAACATCACCATCCAACTAAACCACCCAACATCACCATCCAACTAAACCACCCAACATCACCATCCAAGTAAACCACCCAACATCACCATCCAACTAAACCACCCAGTATCACCATCCAACTAAACCACCCAACATCACCATCCAACTAAACCTCCCAACATCACCATTCAACTAAACCACCCAACATCACCATCCAACTAAACCACCCAACATCACCATTCTACTAATCCACCCAACATCCCCATCCAACTAAACCACTCAACATCACCATCCAACTAAACCACACAACATCACCATTTAACTAAACCACTCAACATCACCATCCAACTAAACCACTCAACATCACCATCAATCTAAACCACCCAACAACACCATCCAACTAAATGACCCAATATCACCATCCAACTAAACCACCCAACATCACCATCCAACTAAACCACCCAACATCACCATCCAGCAAAACCACCCAACATCACCATCCAACTAAACCACCCAACATCACCATCCAACTAATCCACCCAACATCACCATCCAGCAAAACCACCCAACATCACCATCCAACTAAACCACCCAACATCACCATCCAACTAAACCATCCAACATCACCATCCAAGTAAACCACCCAACATCACCATCCAACTAAACCACCCAGTATCACCATCCAACTAAAGCACCCAACATCACCATCCAACTAAACCACCCAACATCACCATTCAACTAAACCACCCAACATCACCATCCTAATAAACCAAAAAGCTTCACCATTCTACTAAACCACCCAACATCCCCATCCAACTAAACGACTCAACATCAACGTCCAACTAAACAACACAACATCACCATGTAACTAAACCACCCAACATCACCATCCACCTAAACCGCTCAACATCAACATCCATCTAAACCACACAACAACACCATCCAAGTAAATGACCCAACATCACCATCCAACTAAACCACCCAACATCACCATCCAGCAAAACCACCCAACAACACCATCCAACTAAACCACCCAACATCACCATCCAACTAAACCACTCAACATCACCATCCAACTAAACCACCCAATATCACCATCCAACTAAACCACCCAACATCACCATCCAACTAAACCACCCAACATCACAATCCAACTAAACCACCCAACATCACTATCCACTAAACCACCTAACATCACCATCTAACTAAACAATGCAACATCACCATCCAACTAAACCACCCAACCTCACCATTCAACTAAACCACACAACATCACCATCCAACTAAACCACCCAACGTCACCATTCTACTAAACCAACCAACATCCCCATCCAACTAAACCTCTCAACATCACCATCCAACTAAACCACACAACACCAACATGTAAATAAACCACTCAACAGCACCATCCAACTAAACCACTCAACATCACCATCCATCTAAAGCACCCAACAGCACCATCCAACTAAATGACCCAATATCACCATCCAACTAAACAACCCAACATCACCATCCAACTAAACCACCCAACATCACCATCCAGCAACACCACCCAACATCACCATCCAACTAAACCACCCAAAATCACCATCCAACTAAACCACTCAAAATCACCATCCAACTAAACCACCCAATATCACCATGCAACTAAACCACCCAACATCACCATCCAACTAAACCACCCAACATCAACATCCAAGTAAACCACCCAATATCACCATCTAACTAAACCACCCAACATCACCATCCAACTAAACCACTCAACATCACCATCCAACTAAACCACCCAATATCATCATACAACTAAACCACCCAACATCACCATCCAACTAAACCACCCAACATCACCATCCAACGAAACCACTCAACATCACCATCCAACTAAACCACCCAACATCACAATCCACTAAACTACCTAACATCACCATCTAACTAAACTATGCAAAATCACCATCCAACTAAACCACCCAACATCACCTTCCAGCAAAACCACCCAACATCACCATCCAACTAAACCACCCAACATCACCATCCAACTAAACCACACAACATCACCTTCCAGCAAAACCACCCAACGTCACCATCCAACTAAACCACCCAACACCACCATCCAACTAAACCACCCAACATCACCATCCAAGTAAACCACCCAACATCACCATCCAACTAAACCACCCAGTATCACCATCCAACTAAAGCACCCAACATCACCATCCAACTAAACCACCCAACATCACCATTCAACTAAACCACCCAACATCACCATCCAACTAAACCACCCCACGTCACCATTCTACTAAACCAACGAACATCCCCATCCAACTAAACCACTCAACATCACCATCCAACTAAACCGCACAACATCACCATGTAAATAAACCACTCAACATCACCATCCAACTAAACCACTCAACATCACCATCCATCTAAACCACCCAGCAACACCATCCAACTAAATGACCCAATATCACCATCCAACTAAACCACCCAACATCACCATCCAACTAAACCACCCAACATCACCATCCAGCAAAAGCACCCAACATCACCATCCAACTAAAACACCCAACATCACATTCCAACTAAACCACTCAAAATCACCATCCAACTAAACCACCCAATATCACCATCCAACTAAACCACCCAGTATCACCATATACTAAACCACCCATCATCACCATCCAACTAAACCTCCCAACATCACCATTCAACTAAACCACCCAACATCACCATCCAACTAAACCACCCAACATCACAATCCAACTAAACCACCCAACATCACTATCCACTAAACCACCTAACATCACCATCTAACTAAACAATGCAACATCACCATGCAACTAAACTACCCAACATCACCATCCAGCAAAACCACCCAACATCACCATCCAACTAAACCACCCAACATCACCATCCAGCTAAACCACCCAACATCACCATCCAAGTAAACCACCCAACATCACCATCCAACTAAACCTCCCAGTATCACCATCCAACTAAACCACCCATCATCACCATCCAACTAAACCTCCCAACATCACCATTCAACTAAACCCCCCAACATCACCATCCAACTTAACCATCCAACATCACCATTCTACTAAACCACCCAACATCCCCATCCAACTAAACCACTCAACATCACCCTCCAACTAAACCACACAACATCACCATGTAACTAAACCACTCAACATCACCATCCAACTAAACCACTAAACATCACCATCCATCTAAACCACGCAACAACACCATCCAACTAAACGACCCAATATCACCATCCAACTAAATCACCCAACATCACCATCCAACTAAACCACCCAACATCACCATCCAGCAAAAGCACCCAACATCACCATCCAACTAAACCACCCAAAATCACCATCCAACTAAACCACCCAACATCACCATCCAACAAAACCACCCAACATCACCATCCAACTAAACCACCCAACATCACCATCCAACTAAACCACCCAACATCACCATCCAAGTAAACCACCCAACATCACCATCCAACTAAACCACCCAACATCACCATTCTACAAAACCACCCAACATCCCCATCCAACTATTCCACTCAACATCACCATCCAACTAAACCACACAACATCACCATGAAACTAAACCATTCAAAATCACCATCCAACTAAACCACTCAACATCACCATCCATCTAAACCAACCAACAACACCATCCAACTAAACGACCCAATATCACCATCCAACTAAACCACCCAACATCACCATCCAGCAAAACCACCCAACATCACCATCCAACTAAACCACCCAACATCACCATTCAACTAAACCACCCAAAATCATCATCCAACAAAACCACACAACATCACCATCCAACTAAACCACCCAACATCACCATCCAGCAAAACCACCCAACATCACCATCCAACTAAACCACCCAACATCACCATCCAACTAAACCACCCAACATCACCATCCAAGTAAACCACCCAACATCACCATCCAACTAAACCACCCAGTATCACCATCCAACTAAACCACCCAACATCACCATCCAACTAAACCTCCCAACATCACCATTCAACTAAACCACCCAACATCACCATCCAACTAAACCACCCAACATCACCATTCTACTAATCCACCCAACATCCCCATCCAACTAAACCACTCAACATCACCATCCAACTAAACCACACAACATCACCATATAACTAAACCACTCAACATCACCATCCAACTAAACCACTCAACATCACCATCAATCTAAACCACCCAACAACACCATCCAACTAAATGACCCAATATCACCATCCAACTAAACCACCCAACATCACCATCCAACTAAACCACCCAACATCACCATCCAGCAAAACCACCCAACATCACCATCCAACTAAACCACCCAACATCACCATCCAACTAAACCACCCAACATCACCATCCAGCAAAACCACCCAACATCACCATCCAACTAAACCACCCAACATCACCATCCAACTAAACCAACCAACATCACCATCCAAGTAAACCACCCAACATCACCATCGAACTAAACCACCCAGTATCACCATCCAACTAAAGCACCCAACATCACCATCCAACTAAACCACCCAACTTCACCATTCAACTAAACCACCCAACATCACCATCCTAATAAACCAAAAAGCTTCACCATTCTACTAAACCACCCAACATCCCCATCCAACTAATCGACTCAACATCAACGTCCAACTAAACAACACAACATCACCATGTAACTAAACCACCCAACATCACCATCCAACTAAACCGCTCAACATCACCATCCATCTAAACCACCCAACATCACCATCCAACTAAACCACCCAACATCACCATCCAGCAAAACCACCCAACAACACCATCCAACTAAACCACCCAACATCACCATCCAACTAAACCACTCAACATCACCATCCAACTAAACCACCCAATATCACCATCCAACTAAACCACCCAACATCACCATCCAACTAAACCACCCAACATCACAATCCAACTAAACCACCCAACATCACTATCCACTAAACCACCTAACATCACCATCTAACTAAACAATGCAACATCACCATCCAACTAAACCACCCAACCTCACCATTGAACTAAACCACACAACATCACCATCCAACTAAACCACCCAACGTCACCATTCTACTAAACCAACCAACATCCCCATCCAACTAAACCTCTCAACATCACCATCCAACTAAACCACACAACATCAACATGTAAATAAACCACTCAACAGCACCATCCAACTAAACCACTCAACATCACCATCCATCTAAAGCACCCAACAGCACCATCCAACTAAATGACCCAATATCACCATCCAACTAAACAACCCAACATCACCATCCAACTAAACCACCCAACATCACCATCCAGCAACACCACCCAACATGACCATCCAACTAAACCACCCAAAATCACCATCCAACTAAACCACTCAAAATCACCATCCAACTAAACCACCCAATATCACCATGCAACTAAACCACCCAACATCACCATCCAACTAAACCACCCAACATCAAAATCCAAGTAAACCACCCAACATCACCATCTAACTAAACCACCCAACATCACCATCCAACTAAACCACTCAACATCACCATCCAACTAAACCACCCAATATCATCATACAACTAAACCACCCAACATCACCATCCAACTAAACCACCCAACATCACCATCCAACGAAACCACTCAACATCACCATCCAACTAAACCACCCAACATCACAATCCACTAAACCACCTAACATCACCATCTAACTAAACTATGCAAAATCACCATCCAACTAAACCACCCAACATCACCTTCCAGCAAAACCACCCAACATCACCATCCAACTAAACCACCCAACATCACCATCCAACTAAACCACACAACATCACCATCCAGCAAAACCACCCAACATCACCATCCAACTAAACCACCCAACACCACCATCCAACTAAACCACCCAACATCACCATCCAAGTAAACCACCCAACATCACCAGCCAACTAAACCACCCAGTATCACCATCCAACTAAAGCACCCAACATCACCATCCAACTAAACCACCCAACATCACCATTCAACTAAACCACCCAACATCACCATCCAACTAAACCACCCCACGTCACCATTCTACTAAACCAACGAACATCCCCATCCAACTAAACCACTCAACATCACCATCCAACTAAACCGCACAACATCACCATGTAAATAAACCACTCAACATCACCATCCAACTAAACCACTCAACATCACCATCCATCTAAACCACCCAGCAACACCATCCAACTATATGACCCAATATCACCATCCAACTAAACCACCCAACATCACCATCCAACTAAACCACCCAACATCACCATCCAGCAACACCACCCAACATCACAATCCAACTAAAACACCCAACATCACATTCCAACTAAACCACTCAAAATCACCATCCAACTAAACCACCCAATATCACCATCCAACTAAACCACCCAGTATCACCATATACTAAACCACCCATCATCACCATCCAACTAAACCTCCCAACATCACCATTCAACTAAACCACCCAACATCACCATCCAACTAAACCATCCAACATCACCATTCTACTAAACCACCCAACATCCCCATCAAACTAAACCACTCAACATCACCATCCAACTAAACCACTCAACATCACCATGTAACTAAACCACTCAACATCACCATCCAACTAAACCACTAAACATCAGCATCCATCTAAACGACCCAACAACACCATCCAACTAAACGACCCAATATCACCATCCAACTAAACCACCCAACATCACCATCCAACTAAACCACCCAACATCACCATCCAGCAAAAGCACCCAACATCACCATCCAACTAAACCACCCAAAATCACCATCCAACTAAACCACCCAACATCACCATCCAACAAAACCACCCAACATCACCATCCAACTAAACCACCCAACATCAACATCCAAGTAAACCACCCAACATCACCATCTAACTAAACCACCCAACATCACCATCCAACTAAACCACTCAACACCACCATCCAACTAAACCACCCAATATCATCATACAACTAAACCACCCAACATCACCATCCAACTAAACCACCCAACATCAACATCCAACTAAACCACCCAACATCACAATCCAACTAAACCACCCAACATCACTATCCACTAAACCACCTAACATCACCATCTAACTAAACAATGCAACATCACCATCCAACTAAACCACCCAACCTCACCATTCAACTAAACCACACAACATCACCATCCAACTAAACCACCCAACGTCACCATTCTACTAAACCAACCAACATCCCCATCCAACTAAACCTCTCAACATCACCATCCAACTAAACCACACAACACCAACATGTAAATAAACCACTCAACAGCACCATCCAACTAAACCACTCAACATCACCATCCATCTAAAGCACCCAACAGCACCATCCAACTAAATGACCCAATATCACCATCCAACTAAACAACCCAACATCACCATCCAACTAAACCACCCAACATCACCATCCAGCAACACCACCCAACATCACCATCCAACTAAACCACCCAAAATCACCATCCAACTAAACCACTCAAAATCACCATCCAACTAAACCACCCAATATCACCATGCAACTAAACCACCCAACATCACCATCCAACTAAACCACCCAACATCAACATCCAAGTAAACCACCCAATATCACCATCTAACTAAACCACCCAACATCACCATCCAACTAAACCACTCAACATCACCATCCAACTAAACCACCCAATATCATCATACAACTAAACCACCCAACATCACCATCCAACTAAACCACCCAACATCACCATCCAACGAAACCACTCAACATCACCATCCAACTAAACCACCCAACATCACAATCCACTAAACTACCTAACATCACCATCTAACTAAACTATGCAAAATCACCATCCAACTAAACCACCCAACATCACCTTCCAGCAAAACCACCCAACATCACCATCCAACTAAACCACCCAACATCACCATCCAACTAAACCACACAACATCACCTTCCAGCAAAACCACCCAACGTCACCATCCAACTAAACCACCCAACACCACCATCCAACTAAACCACCCAACATCACCATCCAAGTAAACCACCCAACATCACCATCCAACTAAACCACCCAGTATCACCATCCAACTAAAGCACCCAACATCACCATCCAACTAAACCACCCAACATCACCATTCAACTAAACCACCCAACATCACCATCCAACTAAACCACCCCACGTCACCATTCTACTAAACCAACGAACATCCCCATCCAACTAAACCACTCAACATCACCATCCAACTAAACCGCACAACATCACCATGTAAATAAACCACTCAACATCACCATCCAACTAAACCACTCAACATCACCATCCATCTAAACCACCCAGCAACACCATCCAACTAAATGACCCAATATCACCATCCAACTAAACCACCCAACATCACCATCCAACTAAACCACCCAACATCACCATCCAGCAAAAGCACCCAACATCACCATCCAACTAAAACACCCAACATCACATTCCAACTAAACCACTCAAAATCACCATCCAACTAAACCACCCAATATCACCATCCAACTAAACCACCCAGTATCACCATATACTAAACCACCCATCATCACCATCCAACTAAACCTCCCAACATCACCATTCAACTAAACCACCCAACATCACCATCCAACTAAACCACCCAACATCACAATCCAACTAAACCACCCAACATCACTATCCACTAAACCACCTAACATCACCATCTAACTAAACAATGCAACATCACCATGCAACTAAACTACCCAACATCACCATCCAGCAAAACCACCCAACATCACCATCCAACTAAACCACCCAACATCACCATCCAGCTAAACCACCCAACATCACCATCCAAGTAAACCACCCAACATCACCATCCAACTAAACCTCCCAGTATCACCATCCAACTAAACCACCCATCATCACCATCCAACTAAACCTCCCAACATCACCATTCAACTAAACCCCCCAACATCACCATCCAACTTAACCATCCAACATCACCATTCTACTAAACCACCCAACATCCCCATCCAACTAAACCACTCAACATCACCCTCCAACTAAACCACACAACATCACCATGTAACTAAACCACTCAACATCACCATCCAACTAAACCACTAAACATCACCATCCATCTAAACCACGCAACAACACCATCCAACTAAACGACCCAATATCACCATCCAACTAAATCACCCAACATCACCATCCAACTAAACCACCCAACATCACCATCCAGCAAAAGCACCCAACATCACCATCCAACTAAACCACCCAAAATCACCATCCAACTAAACCACCCAACATCACCATCCAACAAAACCACCCAACATCACCATCCAACTAAACCACCCAACATCACCATCCAACTAAACCACCCAACATCACCATCCAAGTAAACCACCCAACATCACCATCCAACTAAACCACCCAACATCACCATTCTACAAAACCACCCAACATCCCCATCCAACTATTCCACTCAACATCACCATCCAACTAAACCACACAACATCACCATGAAACTAAACCATTCAAAATCACCATCCAACTAAACCACTCAACATCACCATCCATCTAAACCAACCAACAACACCATCCAACTAAACGACCCAATATCACCATCCAACTAAACCACCCAACATCACCATCCAGCAAAACCACCCAACATCACCATCCAACTAAACCACCCAACATCACCATTCAACTAAACCACCCAAAATCATCATCCAACAAAACCACACAACATCACCATCCAACTAAACCACCCAACATCACCATCCAGCAAAACCACCCAACATCACCATCCAACTAAACCACCCAACATCACCATCCAACTAAACCACCCAACATCACCATCCAAGTAAACCACCCAACATCACCATCCAACTAAACCACCCAGTATCACCATCCAACTAAACCACCCAACATCACCATCCAACTAAACCTCCCAACATCACCATTCAACTAAACCACCCAACATCACCATCCAACTAAACCACCCAACATCACCATTCTACTAATCCACCCAACATCCCCATCCAACTAAACCACTCAACATCACCATCCAACTAAACCACACAACATCACCATATAACTAAACCACTCAACATCACCATCCAACTAAACCACTCAACATCACCATCAATCTAAACCACCCAACAACACCATCCAACTAAATGACCCAATATCACCATCCAACTAAACCACCCAACATCACCATCCAACTAAACCACCCAACATCACCATCCAGCAAAACCACCCAACATCACCATCCAACTAAACCACCCAACATCACCATCCAACTAAACCACCCAACATCACCATCCAGCAAAACCACCCAACATCACCATCCAACTAAACCACCCAACATCACCATCCAACTAAACCAACCAACATCACCATCCAAGTAAACCACCCAACATCACCATCGAACTAAACCACCCAGTATCACCATCCAACTAAAGCACCCAACATCACCATCCAACTAAACCACCCAACTTCACCATTCAACTAAACCACCCAACATCACCATCCTAATAAACCAAAAAGCTTCACCATTCTACTAAACCACCCAACATCCCCATCCAACTAATCGACTCAACATCAACGTCCAACTAAACAACACAACATCACCATGTAACTAAACCACCCAACATCACCATCCAACTAAACCGCTCAACATCACCATCCATCTAAACCACACAACATCACCATCCAACTAAATGACCCAACATCACCATCCAACTAAACCACCCAACATCACCATCCAGCAAAACCACCCAACAACACCATCCAACTAAACCACCCAACATCACCATCCAACTAAACCACTCAACATCACCATCCAACTAAACCACCCAATATCACCATCCAACTAAACCACCCAACATCACCATCCAACTAAACCACCCAACATCACAATCCAACTAAACCACCCAACATCACTATCCACTAAACCACCTAACATCACCATCTAACTAAACAATGCAACATCACCATCCAACTAAACCACCCAACCTCACCATTGAACTAAACCACACAACATCACCATCCAACTAAACCACCCAACGTCACCATTCTACTAAACCAACCAACATCCCCATCCAACTAAACCTCTCAACATCACCATCCAACTAAACCACACAACATCAACATGTAAATAAACCACTCAACAGCACCATCCAACTAAACCACTCAACATCACCATCCATCTAAAGCACCCAACAGCACCATCCAACTAAATGACCCAATATCACCATCCAACTAAACAACCCAACATCACCATCCAACTAAACCACCCAATATCACCATGCAACTAAACCACCCAACATCACCATCCAACTAAACCACCCAACATCAAAATCCAAGTAAACCACCCAACATCACCATCTAACTAAACCACCCAACATCACCATCCAACTAAACCACTCAACATCACCATCCAACTAAACCACCCAATATCATCATACAACTAAACCACCCAACATCACCATCCAACTAAACCACCCAACATCACCATCCAACGAAACCACTCAACATCACCATCCAACTAAACCACCCAACATCACAATCCACTAAACCACCTAACATCACCATCTAACTAAACTATGCAAAATCACCATCCAACTAAACCACCCAACATCACCTTCCAGCAAAACCACCCAACATCACCATCCAACTAAACCACCCAACATCACCATCCAACTAAACCACACAACATCACAATCCAGCAAAACCACCCAACATCACCATCCAACTAAACCACCCAACATCACCATCCAACTAAACCACCAAACATCAACATCCAAGTAAACCACCCAACATCACCATCCAACTAAACCACCCAGTATCACCATCCAACTAAAGCACCCAACATCACCATCCAACTAAACCACCCAACATCACCATTCAACTAAACCACCCAACATCACCATCCAACTAAACCACCCCACGTCACCATTCTACTAAACCAACGAACATCCCCATCCAACTAAACCACTCAACATCACCATCCAACTAAACCGCACAACATCACCATGTAAATAAACCACTCAACATCACCATCCAACTAAACCACTCAACATCACCATCCATCTAAACCACCCAGCAACACCATCCAACTAAATGACCCAATATCACCATCCAACTAAACCACCCAACATCACCATCCAACTAAACCACCCAACATCACCATCCAGCAACACCACCCAACATCACAATCCAACTAAAACACCCAACATCACATTCCAACTAAACCACTCAAAATCACCATCCAACTAAACCACCCAATATCACCATCCAACTAAACCACCCAGTATCACCATATACTAAACCACCCATCATCACCATCCAACTAAACCTCCCAACATCACCATTCAACTAAACCACCCAACATCACCATCCAACTAAACCATCCAACATCACCATTCTACTAAACCACCCAACATCCCCATCAAACTAAACCACTCAACATCACCATCCAACTAAACCACTCAACATCACCATGTAACTAAACCACTCAACATCACCATCCAACTAAACCACTAAACATCAGCATCCATCTAAACGACCCAACAACACCATCCAACTAAACGACCCAATATCACCATCCAACTAAACCACCCAACATCACCATCCAACTAAACCACCCAACATCACCATCCAGCAAAAGCACCCAACATCACCATCCAACTAAACCACCCAAAATCACCATCCAACTAAACCACCCAACATCACCATCCAACAAAACCACCCAACATCACCATCCAACTAAACCACCCAACATCAACATCCAAGTAAACCACCCAACATCACCATCTAACTAAACCACCCAACATCACCATCCAACTAAACCACTCAACACCACCATCCAACTAAACCACCCAATATCATCATACAACTAAACCACCCAACATCACCATCCAACTAAACCACCCAACATCAACATCCAACTAAACCACCCAACATCACAATCCAACTAAACCACCCAACATCACTATCCACTAAACCACCTAACATCACCATCTAACTAAACAATGCAACATCACCATGCAACTAAACCACCCAACATCACCATTCAACTAAACCACACAACATCACCATCCAACTAAACCACCCAACGTCACCATTCTACTAAACCAACCAACATCCCCATCCAACTAAACCTCTCAACATCACCATCCAACTAAACCACACAACATCAACATGTAAATAAACCAATCAACAGCACCATCCAACTAAACCACTCAACATCACCATCCATCTAAAGCACCCAACAGCACCATCCAACTAAATGACCCAATATCACCATCCAACTAAACAACCCAACATCACCATCCAACTAAACCACCCAACATCACCATCCAGCAAAACCACCCAACATCACCATCCAACTAAACCACCCAACATCACCATCCAACTAAACCACCCAACATCACCATTCAACTAAACCACCCAAAATCAAAATCCAACAAAACCACACAACATCACCATCCAAATAAACCACCCAACATCACCATCCAGCAAAACCACCCAACATCACCATCCAACTAAACCACCCAACATCACCATCCAACTAAACCACCCAACATCACCATCCAAGTAAACCACCCAACATCACCATCCAACTAAACCACCCAGTATCACCATCCAATTAAACCACCCAACATCACCATTCAACTAAACCTCCCAACATCACCATTCAACTAAACCACCCAACATCACCATCCAACTAAACCACCCAACATCACCATTCTACTAATCCACCCAACATCCCCATCCAACTAAACCACTCAACATCACCATCCAACTAAACCACACAACATCACCATATAACTAAACCACTCAACATCACCATCCAACTAAACCACTCAACATCACCATCAATCTAAACCACCCAACAACACCATCCAACTAAATGACCCAATATCACCATCCAACTAAACCACCCAACATCACCATCCAACTAAACCACCCAACATCACCATCCAGCAAAACCACCCAACATCACCATCCAACTAAACCACCCAACATCACCATCCAACTAAACCACCCAACATCACCATCCAGCAAAACCACCCAACATCACCATCCAATTAACACACCCAACATCACCATTCAACTAAACCAACCAACATCACCATCCAAGTAAACCACCCAACAGCACCATCCAACTAAACCACCCAGTATCACCGTCCAACTAAAGCACCCAACATCACCATCCAACTAAACCACCCAACTTCACCATTCAACTAAACCACCCAACATCACCATCCTAATAAACCAAAAAGCATCACCATTCTACTAAACCACCCAACATCCCCATCCAACTAAACCACCCAACATCACCATCCAACTAAACCACCCAACATCACCATCCAACAAAACCACCCAACATCACCATCCAACTAAACCACCCAACATCACCATCCAAGTAAACCACCCAACATCACCATCCAACTAAACCACCCAACTTCACCATTCTACTAAACCACCCAACATCCCCATCCAACAAAACCACTCAACATCACCATCCAACTAAACCACACAACATCACCATGTAACTACACCACTCAACATCACCATCCAACTAAACCACTCAACATCACCATCCATCTAAACCACCCAACAACACCATCCAACTAAACGACCCAATATCACCATCCAACTAAACCACCCAAAATCACCATGCAGCAAAACCACCCAACATCACCATCCAACTAAACCACCCAACATCACCATCCAACTAAACCACTCAACTTCACCATCCAACTAATCCACCCAATATCACCATCCAACTAAACCACCCAACATCACCATCCAACTAAACCACCCAACATCATCATCCAAGTAAACCACCCAACATCACCATCTAACTAAACCACTCAACATCACCATCCAACTAAACCCCCCAACATCACCATCCAACTAAACCACCCAACATCATCATCCAACTAAACCACCCAACATCACCATCTAACTAAACCACCCAACATCACCATCCAACTAAACCACTCAACATCACCATTCAACTAAACCACCCAGTATCATCATCCAACTAAACCACCCAATATCACCAGCCAACTAAACCACCCAATATCACCATCCAATTAAACCACCCAGTATCACCATCCAACTAAACCACCCAACATCACCATCCAACTAAACCACTCAACTTCACCACCCAACTAAACCACCCACTATCACCATCCAACTAAACCACCCAACATTACCATCCAACTAAACCACCCAACATCAACATCCAAGTAAACCACCCAACATCACCATCTAACTAAACCACTCAACATCACCATCCAACTAAACCACCCAACATCACCATCCAACTAGACCACCCAACATCATCATCCAACTAAACCACCCAACATCACCATCTAACTAAACCACCCAACATCACCATCCAACTAAACCACTCAACATCACCATTCAACTAAACCACCCAGTATCATCATCCAACTAAACCACCCAATATCACCAGCCAACTAAACCACCCAATATCACCATCCAATTAAACCACCCAGTATCACCATCCAACTAAACCACCCAACATCACCATCCAACTAAACGACCCAATCTCACCATCCAACTAAACCACCCAACATCACCATCCGACTAAACCACCCAAAATCAACATCTAAATAAAACACCCAACATCACCATCCAACTAAACCACCCAACATCACCATCCAATTAAAAGATGCAACATCACCGTCCAACTAAACCACCCAACATCACTATCGACTGAACCACTCAACATCACCATCCAACTGAACAATGCAACATCACCATCCAACTAAACCACCCAACATCACCATCCAACTAAACGACCCAACATCACAATCCATCTAAACCACCCAACATCACCATCCAACTAAACCACCCAACATCACCATCTAACTAAACCACTCAACATCACCATCCATTAAACCACCCAACATCACTATCCAACTAAACCACCCAACATCACCATCGAACTGAACCACCCAACATCACCTTCCAACTAAACCATCCCACATCACCATCCAACTAAACCACCCAACATCACTATCCAACTAAACCACCCAACATCACCATCCAACTAAACCACTCAACATCACCATTCAACTAAACCACCCAATATCATCATCCAACTAAACTACCCAACATCACCAGCAAACTAAACCACCCAACATCACCATCCAACTGAACGACCCAATATCACCATCCAACTAAACCACCCAACATCACCATCCATCTAAACCACCCAAAATTAACATCCAAATAAAACACCCAACATCACCATCCAACTAAACCACCCAACATCACCATCCAACTAAACCACCCAACAACACCATCCAACTAAACCACCCAACATCACCATCCAACAAAACCACCCAACATCACCTTCCAACTAAACCACCCAACATCACCATCCAAGTAAACCACCCAACATCACCATCCAACTAAACCACCCAACATCACCATTCTACTAAACCACCCAACATCCCCATCCAACTAAACCACTCAACATCACCATCCAACTAAACCACACAACATCACCATGTAACTACACCACTCAACATCACCATCCAACTAAACCACTCAACATCACCATCCATCTAAACCACCCAACAACACCATCCAACTAAACGACCCAATATCACCATCCAACTAAACCACCCAACATCACCATCCAGCAAAACCACCCAACATCACCATCCAACTAAACCACCCAACATCACTATCCACTAAACCACTCAACATCACCATCCAACTGAACTATGCAACATCACCATCCAACTAAACCACCCAACATCACCATCCAACTAAACGACCCAACATCACAATCCATCTAAACCACCCAACATCACCATCCAACTAAACCACCCAACATCACCATCTAACTAAACCACTCAACATCACCCTCCATTAAACCACCCAACATCACTATCCAACTAAACCACCCAACATCACCATCGAACTGAACCACCCAACATCACCTTCCAACTAAACCATCCCACATCACCATCCAACTAAACCACCCAACATCACTATCCAACTAAACCACCCAACATCACCATCCAACTAAACCACTCAACATCACCATTCAACTAAACCACCCAATATCATCATCCAACTAAACTACCCAACATCACCAGCAAACTAAACCACCCAACATCACCATCCAACTGAATGACCCAATATCAGCATCCAACTAAACCACCCAACATCACCATCCAACTAAACCACCCAAAATCAACATCCAAATAAAACACCCAACATCACCATCCAACTAAACCACCCAAAATCACCATCCAACTAAACCACCCAACATCACTATCCAACTAAACCACCCAACATCACCATCCATTAAACCACCCAACATCACTATCCAACTAAACCACCCATCACCATCCAACTGAACCACCCAACATCACCTTCCAACTAAACCATCCAACATCACCATCCAACTAAACCACCCTACATCACTATCCAACTAAACCACCCAACATCACTATCCAACTAAACCACCCAACATCACCATCCAACTAAACCACCCAACATCACCATCCAACTAAACCACCCAACAACACCATCCAACTAAACCATCCAACCTCACCATCCAACTAAACCACCCAACATCACCATCCAACTAAACCACCCAACATCACCATCCAACTAAACCACCCAACTTCACTATCCAACTAAACCACCCAACATCACTATCCAACTAAACCACCCAACATCACCATCCATCAAACCACCCAACATCACTATCCAACTAAACCACCCAACATCACCATCCAACTTTTCCACCCAACATCACCTTCGAACTAAACCATCCAACATCACCATCCAACTAAACCACCCAACATCACTATCCAACTAAACCACCCAACATCACTATCCAACTAAACCACCCAACATCACTATCCAACTAAACCATCCAACATCACCATCCAACTAAAACACCCAACATCACCATCCAACTAAACCACCCAACATCACTATCCAGCTAAACCACGCAACATCACTATCCAACTAAACCATGCAACATCACCATCCAACTAAACCACCCAATTTCACCATCCAACTAAACCACCCAACATCACCATCCAACTAAAGCACCCAACATCACCATCCAACTAAACCATGCAACATCACCATCCAACTAAACCACCCACCATTACCATCCAACTAAACCATCCAACATCACTATCTAACTAAACCATGCAACATCACCATGCCACTTTTCCGCACATCTCCTCCACCTAAGCAATGGAGTTTATACTACGATGATGTGGCTGTACAAGATAACTTTGGATTAATTGTAGAGTTAATAATGGATTTGGAAGCATGAAATAAAGGTTTAGTGGCATGATTAAGCAAAGGCAATGGTCCTGAGATGGATAATTCAATCTTCGTGAACTTAACTGACTGCGGTTATAAAGGCCATTGGGTACTGGAGATTAATGGTCACGGCATGAAAATGGTGATATGACGCCAAAATGCCAGACTAGGCACTCAGATAGAAATATTAGAACCTTGTAATCACTGATGAGCGCAGTGAGGTTGACCTGGTGTCATCAGCATACGTTGGAAGGCTGACTTTTATGTTGATGATGTCATGGTGAGTGATCACATAAAGAATAAGGAATCAAGGACAGAGCACAGATGGACATTGCAGGTTCTTATGCAGGCACAAATGTAGAAATAGTTCAAGGAGTTGAAGCTGTGTATTGATGAGTGGCAAGTGCAACCAGTAGAATCAATTGGCCCACAGCGATAATGGAAACAAAGGGTGTTAAATAGCACGAGCTATGATTAGAGTGATTCCAGGTGGTATCAGTCAATAGAACAATCTTATATATATGGGGGGAGTCAGAAAGCAAATTAGAGGTATTTTAACAGTGGCTACAAAAGCAGGTCAAAGGCTGGGAATTCTCTGGTGAGTAACTCATTTCTGAAAACCCAAAGCCTGTCCACCATCTACAAGGCACAAGTCAGGAGTGGGATGGAATATTCTCCACTTGCCTGGATAAGTGCAGCTCCAGCAACACTCAAGAAGCTCGACACCATCCAGGACAAGCACCCCACTTTACTGGCAGCCCATCCACTGCCTCAAACATTCACTCCCTCCACCACCGATGCAGTGTGTACCATATATAAGATGCACTCCAGCAACTCACCAAGGCTCCTTCCTTAGCACCTTCCAAACCCACAAACTCTACCACCTAGAAGACAACGGCAGCAGATGCATGGGAACTCCACCAGCTGCAATTTCCTCTCCAAGCCATAAACCATCCTGACTTGGAACTATATCACCGTTCCTGCTGTCACTAGGTCAAAATCATGGAACTCCCCCCTAACAGCACTGTGGGTGTACTTACATCACATGGACTACAGCGATTCAAGAAGGCAGCTCACCACCACCTTCTCAAGGGCAACTAGGGATGGGCAATAAATGCTAGCCTTGCCTGCAATGCCCTCATCCTGTGTAAGAAAAATTGTGGTGTAGGAATGGAAGTGGAGGAGGGAAAGTGAGACCTGAGGGAGGAAGTGGGTTATTTGCTTTCCAGAATGACCCAGAAATAATGGGAGGATTTGATGATGGACATCAAATGACAGTCTGATTGGTGCTTTGGAGGCAACATTTATATCACAGTCTTGACAAGGCTGGTGGTAGCTCAGGAACTAAAGACACTCTGGCACCAGTTAGACCCTGGTTATTAACAAGGTTATTACCCTTCTGATTTTTGAGTGAGTTGCTATGGAAACTTCTAAAATATAAAGTGATCACCCATGTTTGTTATTAAAATAGAGACCAATCGGGGTGCAAAATCAGAGTGAGTTCAAAATGGGCTGTCGATTTGCTTTTACCCATTTTCTGTTACCACCCAAGATGAACTCATATCCCATTTTTACCTAATTACTTTTGCACCTTCTGATGTGGAGATGTTGCTTACTGAACTTTGCCTCAATCAGCAAAGCAACCAGAAGCCCATTTATCTCAGGAGCATTGCCTGTTCCTAACCTTTCCTCTTCTGCCACAAATATCTAATCAATGCCTTTATCAACTTGGTGATTGAGAAGCCTTCACAAACTCCAATTAATCTAAAATTCTCTTGATCTCCAGATCATGCATCCCCATCACCTTACCAATCTCCACTGTCCCTGCCTCTATCCTACTACAGTCTGTTTTGAGCTTGGCAAAAATTGGCACCTTTTGAGAGACATACATGGTGTCCAGTGGTGGTCAAACAGCCTGGAAGCAAGGTACAACATGGGGAACAGTCTTAGATTGTGCTACATGACATGGTAAAAGAAGCAAAAGTAATATGAGAAAAAACTTTTTCAAACAGCAAGTAGTTAGGTTCTGGAATGCACTGCCTGGGAGTGTGGTGGAAGCAGGTTCAATCGAGGCATTCAAGAGGGAATTTGATGATAATTTGAAAAGAAATATTGTTCAAGGGAGAAGTTAGGAGAATGGCACTAGGTGAAATGCTCATTTGGAGAGCTGGTGCAGACATGATGAGCTGAATGGCCTCCTTCTGTGCTGTAACTGTAATTCCGTGATCTTTACCTCAAATTTCCCGTGGCACTAAAGAAGCAGGATGGGTGCCTCCATGTGGTTATTGCAAAATGGCCTCCGGAAATTAAGATTTCACCTTAGAATTGTACCGGATGAAAAAGAAACACTTACCTAATTCCTTGTGTGATATTGTGAAGCAAATCAAGGGGATTTCTATGGCCTTTTAGGATGATTGACTCCCCCCATGATTGGCCAAAGGAGCCTTGGAGAAAATAACCTGCAAAAGGTGGACTCGATCTCATGAAATATCCAGAACAAATCAATTTTTCCGAAAGGAGCCTTTGTCACCATAGTAACAGGTACATGATAAAGTGTTGTCATGGTAATGTCCTCATAGTAATATGTGCATTGTTTAGTTGTCACCATGGTAATTTGCATGCAGTAAAGTGTTGCCATGGTAATATGTTTTGCACCACCTGCCTCATTGAGCATGTCTGCTGGTGTAATTTGCTTATTTTAATGGTACCTTGAGAAAGTATGTTGTGAATGCTTGGGCTCAGGTGAAACATCGCTCAGTGAGACTGGACATCTCATATGAATATACAAGCATACAAATTAGGAGCAAGAGTAGGCCACTCGGCACCCACCCCCCCGCCCCGAGCCTGCTGCACCATTCAATAACATCATGGCTGATCTGATTTTAACCTCACATTCCTGCCTACCCTGATAACCTTTCACCCCGTGCTTATCAAGAATCTATCTACCTGTACCTTAAAGATATTCAAGGACTCTTCCTCAACCACCTTTGGAGGAAGAGAATTCCAAAGTCTCACATCCCTCTGAGAGAAAAAAAAAATCCTCATCTCTGTCATAAATGGGCAACCCCTTATTTTGAAACTGTAACACCGAGTTCTAGATTCTCCCACAAGAGGAAATATTCTTTCCACATTCACCCTGTCAAGTCCCTTCAGGATCTTAAATGTTTCAATCAAGTCTCCTCCTGCTCTTCTAAACTCCAGAGGATACAAGCCTAGCCTGTCCAGCCTTTCCTCATAAAATAACCTGCCCATTCCAGGTATTAATCTAGTAAATCCTACACCATGAGCTTTTATTTTCCCAATAACTTTTGATGAGGTACCTTATCAAACCTTCTGAGAATCTAGGTACAGTATATCCATCGGTTCCCCTTTATCCACAGCACCTGTTGCTTCTTCACATAACTCCAATAAATTGGTTAAACATGATTTTCCTTTCACAAAACCATGTTGACTCTGCCTAATTGCCTTGAATTTATCTAAGTGCCCTGCTATAATGTCTTTAATAATAGTTTCTAACATTATCCCTATAACAGATGTTAAGCTAACTGGCCTATAGTTTCCTGTTTTCTGGTTCCCTCCCCTTTTGAATAAAGGAGTTACATTTGCTATTTTCCAATCTAACGGAACCTTCCCTGAATCTGGTGAATTTTGGAATATTAAAACCAACGCGTCAACTATCTCACTAGCCACATCTTTTAGACCCTGGGATGAAATCCATCAGCACTCAGGGACTTATAAACTCGCAGTTCCAATAATTTGCTAAGTACCACTTCCCTGGTGATTGTAATTTTCTTGAGTTCCTCCCTCCCTTCCAATTCCTGATTTACAGCTATTTCTGGGATGTCACTTGTATCCTCTATAGTGAAGACCAATGCAAAATACCTATTCAATTCATCTGCCATCTCCTTATTTTCCATTATTAATTCCCAAGACTTACTCTCTATAGGACCAATGCTCACTTTGTTAACTCCTTTCTTTTTAAAATATTTTTGGATACTCTTCCTGTCTGTCTTTATATTTCTAGCTAGCTTTCTCTCATACTCTAATTTTCCCTCCTTATTAATCTTTTAGTCACTCTTTGCTGTTTTTTATATCCTGTCCAATCTTCTGACCTGCTGCTCATTTTTGCGCAATTATATGCTTTTCCTTTAAGTTTGATACTACCCTCCCCTTGGAATGTTTCTTTCTTGTTGGAATGTATCTGTTCTGTGTATTTTGAAATATCTCCTTAAATGTCTGTCCCTGGATCTCTATTGATCTATCCCTCAAGCTAAATTGCCAGTTCACTTTCGCTAGCTCTGTTTTCATGCCCTTGTAATTTCCCATATTTAAGTTTAAAATACTAGTCTTCTCTCCCTCAAACTGAATGTAAAATTCCATCATATTATGATCACTGCTACCTAGGGGCACCTTCACTATGAGGCCATAAATAAATCCTATCTCATTGCACAGTTCCAGGTCTAGTTCTATTTCACCTTTGCCTTTAGGTCCAGTGAGATAAGTCATTTCCTTACTATTTGGATTCAGTGTCGTTGTGCCCCACAATTTCATTGGATCCTCAGAGGATAAGGGCACTTAGAAGTTCACTTTTTCTTCATTCATGGAACGTGGGCATTGCTGGCTGGGCCAACATTTACCGCCCCTTGCTAATTGCCTTTGAGAAGGTGGTGGTGAGCTGCCTTCTTGAATTGCCGCAGTCCACATGGTGTAGGTACACCCACAGTGCTGTTAGGGAGGGAGTTCCAGGATTTTGCCCCAGCGACAGTAAAGGAACGGTGATATATTTCCAAGTCAGGATGGTAAGTGGCTTGGAGGGGAACTTCCAGGTGATGGTATTCCCATGTATCTGCTGGGTGGTAGCGGTTGTGGATTTGGAAGGTGCTGTCGAAGGAGCCTTGGTGAGATCTTGCAGTGCATCTTGTAGATGGTACACACTGCTGCCACTATGCATCGGTGGTGGAGGGAGTGAGTGTTTGTGGATGGGACTCCTATCAAGCAGGCTGCTTTGTCCTGTATGGTGTCAAGCTTCTTGAGTGTGGTAGGAGCTGCACTCATCCAGGCAGGCGGAGAGGATTCCATCACACTCCTGACTTGTGCCTTGTAGATGGTGGACAGGCTTTGGGGAGTCAGGAGGTGAGTTACTCCCTGCAGGATTTCTAGCCTCTGGCCTGCTGTTGTAACAATAGTATTGATGTGACTCATCCAGTTCAGTTTCTGGTCAATGGTAATCCCCAGGATGCTGATACTGGGGGATTCAGTGATGGTCATGCCATTGAATGCCAGGGGGCGATGGTTGGATTCTCCCTTGTTGGAGATAGTCATTGCCTGTCACTTGTGTGGCACGAATGTTACTTGCCATTTGTCAGCTCAGGCCTGGATATTGTCCTGGTCTTGCTGCAATTGGACATAAACTGCTTCAGTATCTGAGGAGTTGTGAATGATGCTGAACACTGTGCAATCATCAGTGAACATCCCCACTTCTAACCTTATGATGGAAGGAAGGTCATTGATGAAGCAGCTGAAGATGGTTGGGCTGAGGACACTACCCTGAGGAACTCCTGCAGTGATGTCCTGGAACTGAGATGATTGACCTTCAACAACCACAACCATCTTCCTTTGTGCTAGGTATGACTCCAACCAGCGGAGAGTTTTCTCCTGATTCCCATTGACTCCAGTTTTGCTAGGCATGACTTATTGGGAGTGTATTGTTCCCCATTGTTTACAAGTTTGAGAACTTCATCAGCTCAATTATATGTGTTGCCTTATGGAGAGAACCTCTAAAAAGAAAAGAAACTGATAGTGCTTTTCTCAACCTCAGGACATCCTAATGCATGTCCCAGCCAATAAAGTATTTTTGAAGTTTAGTCACTTTTGTAATGTAGGGAAATACAGCAGCAATTTGCTCACAAAAAGTTTCCACACACAGCAATGCGATAATGACCACATAATCTGTTTTATTGATGTCAGTTCATCAGAATAGTGCCAACATATCCTTTACATACACCTGAGAGTGCAGACAGGGCCTTGGCTTAAAGTTACATCTGAATTCAGTGAAGGACAACATTCCCTTGGTCCTACAATGGAGTGTCCATCTTGATTCTGTGCTCAAGTCTCTGGAGTGAGACTTGAACCTTTTGACCTTCTGCCTATCAGGTGAGAGTGCTACCCATTCAGCCACCAGTGACACCGGCAGAATGGTTTGGCCTTTAACATGGATCTAAGGGCATTGCAGGCAATGGTTATCGCCCCATGATATCTCATTGAACATGAAGACCTTTTGCTGTCACCAATTGATTCTCCTCTTCCACCACGCAGGGATGGTCAAATAAATTCCCCTCCTCCCAATGTTGTTCGCTTCAGCTTGTAGCAGAGTGAGAAATACCCAGGCTCCAGGAAGGGGTGCCTGAGAAAACAGAAGACTTTGACAGGAGGACAAGAAGGTAAAGGGGAATAAAACTGTGCAACGCCTTCTGTGCACAGGGAGAGAAATGCTTGGCAAAAAAAGAAACTTTACCGGGAGACATTGTTAAGTAGCCATACACGAATTGAATACGGATGAGATGTTTCAGGGAATAATGAAGGCATGAAATTCAGTGTGACACCTTATGTGCCTCAATATACCATCTAACTGAGGCTAATATGTCTACTCACTAAGCTATAACCAGGGTTCTGTTGGGTGCTACACACACTCCTTCTCATTCTCTATTCATGATGTCAATGGAACTTCATGAGGTCACAGCAGCAGAACCCCACTCAGAATAACAATTAGCTCCAGAGCAGTAACTCAGTGACTTATGGGGTAAATGCCAGTTCAACAATATCATCCAGAATTTGATCTGCAGACTGCCAGGATTGACTTGCCTCAAAAGGACGATGCTTAGAATTAGTCTCAATGAATTCTGAGTCAGGAGAGAGGAAAATCAGCCAGGGTTGTCAGTCCAGATGCCAATCCAGGGGCTTAATTGCCATAAAATAATTTAAAGAAACAAAAATATTATCACTTTGCCCAAACACGCACCTACTCTTTGTGTTTCCCTTTTCTCTTGGTAACTCCCCAGAACTCATGCTCTCAGTTCTCACTTCCCTGGTAGTCTGATGTCAGCTTCCTTTGTGTTTATTACAGGATTTAGCTCAACCTTACATAATTTCGATATGGGAGCTCTGAGCGTCTGATGCTACCCGATATCTAATGGTTACAATAGAATTACCCGGGGTGTAACAATAGAAAGGAGAAAAATAACTTGCATTTATATAGCACCGTGTGCAAACTCACGCTGTTCCAAAGCATTTTATGGTCAATTAAGTACTTTTGAAGAGGAGTCAAGGTTGTAATGTAGGAAAAGTGGCAGCCAATTTGCACACAGTAAGCTCCCACAAGCAGCAATGAGGTATTGAGTTGAGGGATAAATGGTGGCCAGGAGACCAGGGAAATTCTCCAGCTTCTCTTTGAAGCAGTAGCCACGGGATCTTTTACAGGAACATTAGGAGCAGGAGGAGACCCTTCAGCCCATTGGGCCTGCTCTGCCATTCTATTCGATCATGGCTGATCTAGAGCTCACCTCTATTTTTCCCACATTTGGTCCACATTCCCCAATGCCCATACCTAACAAAAATCTATTGATTTTAGCCTTGAAAGCTCTAATTATCCCAACATCCTCAGCCTTTTGGGGCAAGAGTTCCAAATTCCCAGCCTCTGTATCTAACCTAAGCATTACCTGCCCTGGAAGTGTTTGATGGGACAGTGCAAAGGGAGCTTCACTCTGTGTCTAACCCGTGCTATATCTGCCTCGGTGTTAAGCAAAGAAGTAGCTTTATTCAGTATCTAACCAGTCCTGTACCTGCCCTTGGAGTGTATGATGGGCAGGGTAGGAAGCTTTATTCTGAATCTAACCTGTGTGGTACCTCCCCTGGGATGTTTGATAGGACTGTGTAGAGCTTCACTTTGCATCTAATCCATATTGTACCAGTCTTGGGAGTGTTTGATGGGATCGTGTACAGGGAGCTTTACACCATATGTCTAACCCCTGATGTACAAGCCCTGAGAGTGTTTGATGGGACAGTATGGAGAGAGATTTATTCCGTGTCTAACCTATGTGGTATCTGCTTTGTGAGTGATGGTTACCGTAAGTGTTCGAAATGGAAAAAGTGTTATTGCCCCTGTCCTGTCACTCTTCCCCTTGACAAGCACAAAAAGCACCAAGTAAGATTTCTTTGGACTTTACTGTTTCATGAAATAATTTCACGGAGACTAGTGGGTGGCCTCCAGTTGAAGCAGGGAGAAGAAGACAAGCTTTGTGTTGAATGATATCTTTCGATCCTGTTGTATTGATAATGATACTCATTACTCTGGTTAGGCATCATGTGCAGTGAAGCGATTTCTGAAGTCTGTTTGAAGGTATGACCATGCACGACAGTTACACAGAAATGTTGTAATCTGATAATCAAAGGTTGTACAATCCCTAGTAACAAACCCACAGTGAGAGTGTAGTTAAATGTTCGGTTAGGACCACAATATCTAAAGATAGGGGGAGGGGGTTAATTTACGCTTGGTATTTAAAGAAATATGTCTGCAAGTGATTATGAAGTGAAGTAAAAATGCACAGTGAACAACTGTGCTGTTTCCAATTCCTCTTTAATGAATGACATGTGTTTCAAGCTGCCTGGAAAGTGCACTCAGCATTGTATCCAACAGTACATAGCTGGGAGGCTTCCAGAGCCTTCTGCTTCTTTAGCTGCCGTTAGCGTTGCCTTTGGTTGGACGTATTACTGGAGGTGTAATCACATGACATAAAAACAGAAGCAGGAGTGGACCAAACGACCCATCGAGCCTGCTCCACCATCCAATACAATCATGGCCGATCCTCTGCATCAGCTCCATTTTCCCTCCCATATCCCTTGATTCCCTTAGAGACTAAAAATCTGTCGATTTCAGCCAAAAATATATTCAACAATGGAGCATCCACAACCCTCTGGGGTAGAGAATTCCAAAGCTTCACAACGGGCTGAGTGAAGAAATTTCTACTCATCTCAGTCCTAAATGATCGACTTTTATCCTGAGTTTGTGCCTTTATGTTCTAGATTCCCCAGCCAGGGGAAACAACCTCCTTAGTACCTATCCTATCGAGCCCCTTCAGAATCTTGTATGTTCCAATGAGATCACATCTCATTCTTCTAAACTGCAGAGAATATAGGCCCAATTTACTCAGCCTTAGGACAATCCTCTCATCCCAGGGACCAACCAAGTGAACATTCGCTGTACCCACTCCAATGCAAGTATATCCGTGCTTGCCTTTGCTCCATAAGCCTTGACATCCTTAGTGAACCAAAATCTATCAAACTCAATCTTGAAAACTCCAATTGTTCCCCCATCATCGACAGCCTTTCGGGGTGAGAGAATTCCAGATGTCTGTCACTTTTTGTGTGAGAAAGGTGCTTCCTGACTTTACCCCCTCGATGGTCCTAGTTCTAATTTTAAGGTTCCGTTACCTTGTTCTTGATTCTCCACATTTTGAAGTTGTCTCACTCATGCTAGTTTATTAACTCCTTTCAACATTTTGAAAACCTGTGAATCAGTGAGCCACACTGCCATTTCTGAGTCAGAAAGTTCTGGCTTCCAGTTCTAATCCAGGACTTGAGCTCAAAAATCACAGCTGTGATTCCAGTGCAGTACTGGGGGAGTGCCACACTGTCAGGGGAACTGTCTTTCAGCTGAAGTGTTAAACTGAGGCCCCATTTGCCCTCTCAGGTGGTTGGAAAAGATTCCATAGCACTATTTCGAAGAAGAGCAGGGGAGTTCTCCTTGATGTCCTGGCCAATATTTATCCCTCAATCAACATCACAAAAGCAGATCATTATCACATTGTTGTTTCTTGGAGCTTGCTGTGCACAAATTGGCTGCTGTGTTTCTTACATTACAACTGTGACTACACTTCAAATAGTACTTCATTGGTTATAAAGTACATTGAGACATCTGGTGATCTTGAAAGATGCTCTATAGATGTAAGTGGTTTTTCCTTCAATTAGATCATCCCTCTATCTCCTCTACACAAAGGGATACAAGGCAGCCTTTATGTGACCTCTCCTCATAATTAATCCCTTGACGTCCTGGTATCATTCTGGTGAATCTGTGCTACATTGCCTCCGAGGCCAATATATCCTTCCTGTGGTGTGCACAGAACCAAAAGCGCTATTTCAGATGGGGTCAGACCAAGCTCTGTACAGCTGAAGCATAACTTCTTAGCCTTTGTATTCCAGCCCCTTTGATATAAAAGCCAACATTCCATTAGCCTGTTTGATTGTTTTTTGTGTTTGTCTTCTGGTTTTAAATGATTTCACTACTTGGATTCCCACATTTCCCTGCGACTCCACAGTTCCTATTTCCTCATCATTTAAAACCAATGATCTTTTATTGAGTCCAAAATGGATGTTCCCACACTTGCCCATATTGAATTACATAGAATGTCACAAACTGTATAAACTAGGAGCAAGTCATTAGATCCACTAGTCTCCTCCCACTCTATTAAATCTAACCCTATCACTATATCCTTTTGTTTCTTTTATCCTCATGTGTTTATCTAACTTCCACTTAAATACAGCGATGATATTCACCTTAACTACTCCATGTGGTAGCAAGTTCCACATTCTTATCACTCTCCGGGTGAAGTAGGATATTTATGGCCCTTAGCTTAGAACATCCCGACAAGTGGAAACCTCTCCTCTACATTCATCCTGAAGAATGCCTTCATAATATTAAAAACCTATATTAAATCACCGCTCAGTCTTCACTTTCCTAGGGAAAAGAACCCCAGCTGTCTTATCTGATAGTTGTATACTTAGACATTGAACTACATTTGCCAAGTCACCGCATTTTCTGCAAATGTCTGGTATCTGTTGTTTTATTTTTAAAAATTCACTTCCTTCAGTTTGCCCAACAAACCAGTCCACCCAATGACCAAACTGCCCAATAGCCAGTCTACACAATGACCAGGTTGCCCGATGACCAGGCAGTTCAATGACCAGGTTGCCCAGAGATCAGCCTGCAAAATGATAATCTTCCCAAACACCAGGCTACCCAACAACCAGCCTACCCACTGAACAGACTGTTCAATGATCAATCTGCCCAATGATCAGACTGCCCGATGATCAGACTGCCCGCTGATCAGACTGCCCGATGATCAGACTGCCCGATAATCAGTCTGTCCGATGGTTAATCTGCCCAATGACTAATCTGCCCAATGATCAGACTGCCCGATGACCAAGCTGCCCAACAACCAGATTATCCAGTGACCAGTCTGTCCAATGATCAATCTGCCAAATGACCAGTATAGCAATGATCAGACTGCCCAGTAACCAGACTGCTCAGTGACCAGTTTGCCCAATGACCAGGCAGCCCAATGACCAGGTTGCCCAGAGATCGGCCTGCAAAATGATAATCTTCCCAAACACCAGGCTACCCAACAACCAGTCTACCCACTGAACAGACTGTTCAATGATAGGTCTGCCCAATGACCATTCTGCCCGATGATCAGTCTGCCCGATGAAAAGACTGAGCGATGATCAGTCTGTCCAATGAACAGACTGAGCGATGATTAGTCTGCCCGATTATCAGACTCCCCAATGATCAAAATTACCTGGAAAGATTCAGCAGGTCTGGTAGCATTGGCGGAGAAGAAAAGAGTTGTCGTTTCGAGTGGTCATGACCCTTCAACAGAACTGAGTGAATATTAGGCGAGGGGTGAAATATAAGCTGGTTTAAGGTTGTGGGGGGGGGGGGGGGGGGGGGGCGGGGGGGTTGGTGGGGTGGGGGGAGAGAATTTGGGGGGGCGGTGTGGTTGTAGGGACAAGCAAGCAGTGATAGGAGCAGATAACCAAAAGATGTCACAGACAAAGGAACAAAGAGGTGTTGAAGGTGGTGATATTATCTAAACGAATGTGCTAATTAAGAATGGATGGCAGGGCACTCAAGGTACAGCTTTAGTGGGGGTGGGGTGGAAAGACTAACAGGACATAAAAGATTTAAAAATAATGGAAATAGGTGGGAAAAGAAAAATCCATATAAATTATCGGAAAAAACAAAAGGAAGGGGGAAGAAATGGAAAGGGGGTGGGGATGGAGGAGGGAGTTCAAGATCTAAAGTTGTTGAATTCAATATTCAGTCCCAAGGCTGTAAGGTGCCTAGTCAGAAGATGAGGTGCTGTTCCTCCAGTTTGCATTGGACTTCACTGGAACAATGATGCAAGACATGTGGGCAAGCGAGCAGGGGGGGAGTGTTAAAATGGCAAGCGACAGGGAGGTTTGGGTCTTTCTTGCGGACGGACCGCAGGTGTTCTGCAAAGTGGTCGCCCAGTTTACGTTTGGTCTCTCCAATGTAGAGGAGACCACATTGGGAGCAACGAATGCAGTAGACTAAGTTAGGGGAATTGCAAGTGAAATGCTGCTTCACTTGAAAGGAGTGTTTGGGCCCTTGGACGGTGAGGAGAGAGGAAGTGAAGGGGCAGGTGTTGCATCTTTTGCGTGGGCATGGTGAGGTGCCATAGGTAGGGATCGAGGTGTAGGGGGTGATGGAGGAGTGGACCAGGGTGTCCCGGAGGGAACGATCCCTACAAAATGCCACCGGGGGGGGGTGAAGGGAAGATGTGTTTAGTGTGGGCATTATGCTGGAGTTGGCGGAAATGGCGGAGGATGATCCTTTGAATGCGGAGGCTGGTGGGGTGATAAGTGAGGACAAGGGGGAACCTATCATGTTTCTGGGAGGGAGGAGAAGGCATGAGGGCGGATGCGCGAGGAGATGGGCCGGACACGGTTGAGGGCCCTGTCAATGACCGTGGGTGGAAAACCTTGGTTAAGGAAGAAGGAGAACACGTCAGAGGAACTGTTTTTGAAGGTAGCATCATCGGAACAGATGCAACGGAGGTGAAGGAACTGAGAGAATGGGATGGAGTCCTTACAGGAAGCGGGGTGTGAGGAGCTGTAGACGAGGTAGCTGTGGGAGTCGGTAGGCTTGTAATGGATATTGGTGGACAGACTATCACCAGAAATTGAGACAGAGGTCAAGAAAGGGAAGGGAAGTGTCAGAGATGGACCATGTGAAAATGATGGTGGGGTAGAGATTGGAAGCAAAATTAATACATTTTTCCAAGTCCCGAAGAGAGCATGAAGCAGCGCCAAAGTAATCATCGAGGTACCGGAGAAAGAGTTGTGGGAGGGGGCCGGAGTAGGACTGGAACAAGGAATGTTCCACATACCCCATAAAGAGACGGGCATAGCTGGGGCCCATGCGGGTACCCATAGCCACACCTTTTATTTGGAGGAACTGAGAGGAGTTAAAGGAGAAATTGTTCAATGTGAGAACAAGTTCAGCCAGACGGAGGAGAGTAGTGGTGGATGGGGATTGTTCGGGCCTCTGTTCGAGGAAGAATCTAAGGGCCCTCAGACCATCCTGGTGGGGGATGGAGGTGTAGAGGGATTGGACGTCCATGGTGAAGAGGAAGCTGTTGGGGCCAGGGAACTGGAAATTGTTGATGTGACGTAAGGTGCCAGAGGAATCACAGATGTAGGTGGGAACGGACTGGACAAGGGGAGAGAGAAGGGAGTCAAGATAACGAGAAATGAGTTCCGTGGGGCAGGAACAGGCTGACACGATCGGTCTACCGGGACAGTTCTGTATGTGGATTTTGGGTAGGAGGTAGAAGCAGGCCCTCCGAGGTTGGGCGACTATCAGGTTGGAAGCTGTGGGAGGAAGATCTCCAGAGGAGATGAGGTCAGTGACAGTCCTGGAAACAATGGCTTGATGTTCAGTGGTGGGGTCATGGTACAGGGAGAGGTAGGAGGAAGTGTCTGCGAATTGACGCTCAGCCTCCACGAGATAGAAGTCAGTGCACCAGACAACAACAGCACCACCCTTGTCAGCGGGTTTGATGACAATGTTGGCGTTGGACCAGAGAGAACGGAGTGCAGTAAGTTCAGAGAGAGACAGATTAGAATGGGTGAGAGGAGCAGAGAAATTGAGACGACTAATGTCACGCCGACAGTTTCATTTTACTCTTCGTCTCATCCGACGCCTCAACAAGAAACTGCAAAATGATAATCTTCCCAAACACCAGGCTACCCAACAACCAGCCTCCCCACTGAACAGACTGTTCAATGATCAGTCTGCCCAATGACCAATCTGACCAATGCTCAGTCTGCCAAATAATCAGACTGCCCGATGATGAGACTGGCCAATGATCAGTCTGCCCATTGATCAGTCTGCCCAATGATCAGTCTGCCCATTGATCAGTCTGCCCAATGATCAATCTGCCCAATGATCAGAATGCCCGATGATCAGTCTGCACATTGATCAGTCTGCCCAATGATCAGTCTGCCCAGTGATCACTCTGCCCAGTGATCAGTCTGCACATTGATCAGTCTGCCCAATGATCAATCTGCCCAATGATCAGAATGCCCGATGATCAGTCTGCCTAATGATCAGTCTGCCCGATGATCCGACTCCTTCTTGATCAATCTGCCCAATGGTTAGAGTGCCCATTGATCAAGCTGCCCAACAAACAGACTATCCAGTGTCCAATGATCAATCTTCCCAATGACCAGTATAGCAATGATTAGACTGCCCAATAACCAGTCTGCTCAGTGACCAGGTTGCCCAATGACCAGGCAGTCCAATGACCAGGTTGCCCAGATATCGGCCCGCAAAATGATAATCTTCTCAAACACGAGGCTACCCAACAACCAGCCTACCCACTGAACAGACTGTTCAATAGTCAGTCTGCACAATGACCAATCTGCCCAATGATCAGACTGCCCATTGATCAGTCTGTCTGATGATCAATCTGCCCAATCATCAATTTGCCCATTGATCAGACTGCCCGATGATCAGTCTGTCCAATAATCAATCTGCCTAATGAACAATATAACAATCGGCTGACTGCCCAATAACCACTCTGCCTAGTGACCAGGTTGCCCAATGTCCAGGCAGTCCAATGACCAGGATGCCCAGAAATTGGCCTGCAAAATGATAATCTGCCCCAACACGAGTCTACCCAACAACCAGCCTATCCACTGAACAGACTGTTCAATGATCAGACTGCCCAATGACCAATCTGCCCAATGATCAGACTGCCAAATGATCAGACTGCCCAATGATCAGTCTGCTCGATGATCAGTCTGCCCGTTGATCAGACTTCCCGATGATCAATCTGCTCGATGATCAGTCTGTCCAATTATCAATCTGCTCGATGGTCAGTCTGCCTAATGATCAGACTGCCCAGTGTCAATCTGCTCAATAATCACACTGCCCGATGATCAATCTGTCCGATGATCAGACTGCCCAATGATCAGTCTGTCGGATGATCAATCTGTCCGATGACTAAACAGCTCAATGATCAGTCTGCCCGATGATCAATATGTCTGGTGATCAGATTTCCCAATGATCAATCTGCCCATTGATCAGACAGCCCGATGATCAGTCTGCCCGATGATCAATCTTCCCAATGATCAGTCTGCCCATTGATCAATCTGCCCAATGATCAGACTGCCCGATGATCAGTCTGTCCAATGGTAAATCTGCCGAATGACCAATATATCAATCATCTGATTGCCCAATAGCCAGATTGCTCAGTGACCAGGTTGCCCAATGACCAGGCAGTCCAATGACCAGGTTGCCCAGAAATTGGCCTGCAAAATGATAATCTGCCCAAACACGAGTCTACCCAACAACCAGCCTACCCACTGAACAGACTGTTTGATGATCAGTCTGCCCAATGACTCGACCGCCCAATGATCAGACTGCCCAATGACCAATCTGCCCAATGATCAGACTGCCAAATGATCAGACTGCCCAATGATCAGTCTGCTCGATGATCAGTCTGCCCATTGATCAAACTTCCCGATGATCAATCTGCTCGATGATCAGTCTGTCCAATTATCAATCTGTTCGATGGTCAGTCTGCCTAATGATCAGACTGCCCAGTGTCAATCTGCTCAATAATCACACTGCCCGATGATCAATCTGCCCGATGATCAGACTGCCCGATTATCAGTCTGTCGGATGATCAATCTGTCCGATGACTAAACAGCTCAATGATCAGTCTGCCCAATGATCAGTCTACCCGATGATCAATCTGTCTGGCGATCAGATTTCCCAATGATCAATCTGCCCATTGATCAGACAGCCCGATGATCAGTCTGCCCGATGATCAATTGCCCAATGATCAGACTGCCCCATGATCAGTCTGCCCAATGATCCGTCTGCCCAATGATCCATCTGCCTGATGATCAGTCTGCGCAATGATCAATCAGACTGATGATCAGTCCTCCTGATAATCAGACTGCCCGATGATCAGTCTGCCCGATGATCAGACTGTCAGTTGACAGACTGCCCGATGATCAGACTGCCCAATGATCTGCCTGCCCAATGATCAGTCTGGCCAATGACCAGTGTGTCAGATGATCAATCTGCCCAATGATCAGTCTGCCCAATGATCAGTCTGCCTATTGATCAGATTGCCCAATGATCAGTCTGCCCGATGATCAGTCTGCCCGATGATCAGACTGTCCAATGATCAGGCTGCCCGATGATCAGTCTGCCTGATGATCAGTCTGCCCAATGATCAGACTGCCCATTGATCAGTCTGCCCAATGACCAATCAGCCCAATGATCAGTCTGCTCAATCATCAGTCTGCCTATTGATCAGATTGCCCAATGATCAGTCTGCCCGATGATCAGTCTGCCCGATGATCAGACTGTCCAATGATCAGGCTGCCCGATGATCAGTCTGCCCAATGACCAATCAGCCCAATGATCAGTC
The DNA here is from genome assembly GCF_017639515.1 of Carcharodon carcharias. Lineage (NCBI taxonomy): Eukaryota > Metazoa > Chordata > Chondrichthyes > Lamniformes > Lamnidae > Carcharodon > Carcharodon carcharias. Next base: position 27,141,374 of record NC_054486.1, read on the forward strand.
TGCCCAATCATCAGTCTGCCCGATGAACAGACTGTCAGATGACAGAATGCCCGATGATCAGACTGCCCGATGATCTGCCTGCCCTACGATCAGTCTGCCCATTAATCAGTCTATCCGATGATCTGTCTGCCCGATGATCAGTCTGCGCGATGATCAGTCTGCCTATTGATCAGACTGCCCAACGATCAGATTGCCCGATGATCAGCCTGCCCGATGAACACTCTGCCCGATGATCAGACTGCCTGATGATCAGTCTGTCCAATGATCAGTCTGTCAGATGATCAATTTTCCCAATGATCAGTCTGCCCATTGATCAATCTGCCCGATGATCAGTCTGCCCGATGATTAGACAGCCCGATGATCAATCCTCCCAATGATCAGTCTGCCCATTGATCAATCTGCCCAATGATCAGTCTGCCCGATGATCAATCTGCCCAACGATCAATCTGCCCAATGATCAGATGGCCCGATGATCAGTCTGCCTGACGATCAATTTCCCAATGATGAGATTGCCCCATGATCAGTCTGCCGATGATCAGTCTGCCCAATGATCCATCTGCCCGATGATCAGTCTGTGCAATGATCAATCAGCCCGATGATCAGTGTTCCTGATAATCAGACTGCCTGATGATCAGTCTGCCCGACAATCAGTCTGCCCGTTAATCAGACTGTCCAATGATCGGTCTGCCCAATGATCAGTCTGCCCAATGATCAGTGTGCCCAATGATCAGTCTGTCAGTTGACAGACTGCCCGATGATCAGACTGCCCAATGATCTGCCTGCCCAATGATCAGTCTGTCCAATGACCAGTGTGTCAGATGATCAATCTGCCCGATGATCAGTCTGCCCGATGATCAGTCTGCCTATTGATCAGATTGCCCTATGATCAGTCTGCCCGATGATCAGTCTGCCCGATGATCCGACTGTCCAATGATCAGGTTGCCCAATGATCAGTCTGCCTGATGATCAGTCTGCCCAATGATCAGACTGCCCATTGATCAGTCTGCCCAATGACCAATCTGCCCAATGATCAGTCTGCCCAATCATCAGTATGCCCGATGATCAGACTGTCAGATGACAGACTGCCCAATGGTCAGACTGCCCGATGATCTGCCTGCCCGATGATCAGTCTGCCCATTAATCAGTCTGTCCGATGATCTGTCTGCCTGATGATCAGACTGCCCAACGATCAGATTGCCCGATGATCAGCCTGCCCGATGAACACTCTGCCCGATGATCAGACTGCCCGATGATCAGTCTGTCCGATGATCAGTCTGTCAAATGATCAATCTACCCAATGATCAGTCTGCCCATTGATCAATCTGCCCGATGATCAGTCTGCCCGATGATTAGACAGCCCGATGATCAATCTTCCCAATGATCAGTCTGCCCATTGATCAATCTGCCCGATGATAAGTCTGTCCAATGATCAGACTGCCCGATGATCAGTCTGTCCGATGATCAGTCTGTCAGATGATCAATCGTCCCAATGATCAGTCTGCCCAATGATCATTCTGCCCGATGATCAGTCTGCCCAATGATCAGACTGCCCGATGATCAGTCTGTCAGATGATCAATCGTCCCAATGATCAGACTGCCCAATGATCAAACTGCTCGATGATCAATCTGCCCGATGATCAATCTGCCCAATGATCGGTCTGCCTGATGATCAGTCTGCCTGATGATCAATCTGCCCAATGATCAGACGGCCCAATGATCAGTCTGTCCATTGATCTGATTGCCCGATGATCAATTGCCCAATGATCAGACAGCCCGATGATCAATCTGCGCGATGATCAGTCTGCCCGATGAGCAGTCTACCTAATGATCAGATTGCTCGATCATCAGACTGCCTGATGATCAGACTGCCTGATGATCAGTCTGCCTGATGATCAATCTGCTTGATGATCAGTCTCCCAATGATCAGACTGCCCATGATCAGTCTGCCTGATGATCAGTCTGCGCATTGATCAGACTGCCCGATGATCAGTCTGCCCGATGATCAGACTGCCCGATGATCAGACTGCCCGATGATCAATCTGCCTGATGATCAGACAGCCCAATGCTCAGTCTGCTTGATGATCAGTCTGCCCGATCAGACAGCCTAATGCATGACTGCCCGATGATCAGACTGCCTGATGAACAGTCTGTCAGTTGATCAATCATTCCAATGATCAGAGTGGCCGATGATCAGTCTGCCTATTGATCAGATTGCCCTATGATCAGTCTGCCCGATGATCAGTCTGCCCGATGATCAGACTGTCCAATGATCAGGCTGCCCAATGATCAGTCTGCCTGATGATCAGTCTGCCCAATGATCAGACTGCCCATTGATCAGTCTGCCCAATGACCAATCTGCCCAATGATCAGTCTGCCCAATCATCAGTCTGCCCGATGATCAGACTGTCAGATGACATACTGCCCAATGATCAGACTGCCCCATGATCTGCCTGCCCGATGATCAGTCTGCCCATTAGTCAGTCTGTCCGATGATCTGTCTGCCCGATGATCACTCTGCCCGATGATCAGACTGCCCGATGATCAGTCTGTCCGATGATCAGTCTGTCAGATGATCAATCTACCCAATGATCAGTCTGCCCATTGATCAATCTGCCCGATGATCAGTCTGCCCGATGATTAGACAGACCGATGATCAATCTTCCCAATGATCAGTCTGCCCATTGATCAATCTGCCTGATGATCAGTCTGCCCAATGATCAGACTGTCCAATGATCAGTCTGTCAGATGATCAATCGTCCCAATGATCAGTCTGCCCAATGATCATTCTGCCCGATGATCAGTCTGCCCAATGATCAGACTGCCCGATGATCAGTCTGTCAGATGATCAATCGTCCCAATGATCAGACTGCCCAATGATCAAACTGCTCGATGATCAATCTGCCCGATGATCAATCTGCCCAACGATCGGTCTGCCTGATGATCAGTCTGCCTGATGATCAATCTGCCCAATGATCAGACAGCCCGATGATCAGTCTGTCCATTGATCTGATTGCCCGATGATCAATTGCCCAATGATCAGACAGCCTGATGATCAATCTGCGCGATGATCAGTCTGCCCGATGAGCAGTCTACCTAATGATCAGATTGCTCGATCATCAGACTGCCCGATGATCAGTCTGTCCAATGATCAGACTGCCTGATGATCAGACTGCCTGATGATCAGAGTGCCCGATGATCAGACTACCCGATGATCAGTCTGCCTGATGATCAATCTGCTTGATGATCAGTCTCCCAATGATCAGACTACCCGATGATCAGCCTGCCCGATGATCAGACTGCCCATGATCAGTCTGCCTGATGATCAGTCTGCGCATTGATCAGACTGCCCGATGATCAGTCTGCCCGATGATCAGACTGCCCGATGATCAGACTGCCCGATGATCAATCTGCCTGATGATCAGACATCCGATGCTCAGTCTGCTTGATGATCAGTCTGCCCGATCAGACAGCCTAATGCATGACTGCCCGATGATCAGACTGCCTGATGAACAGTCTGTCAGTTGATCAATCATTCCAATGATCAGAGTGGCCGAGAATCAGGCTGCCTAATGATCAATCTGCTCATTGATCAGACTGCCCGACGAACAATCTGTCCAATGTTCAATCTGCTGAATGACCAATATAGCAATCATCTGACTGCCCAATAGCCAGTCTGCTCAGTGACCAGGTTGCCCAATGACCAGGCAGTCCAATGACCAGGTTGCCCAGAAATTGGCCTGCAAAATGATAATCTGCCAAAACAGGAGGCTACCCAACAAACAGCCTACCCACTGAACAGACTGTTCAATGATCAGTCTGCCCAATGATCAGTCTGCCCAATGATCAGACTGCTCAATGATCAGTCTGTCCAATGATCAGTCTGCCCAATGATCAGTCTGCCCAATGATCAGACTGCCCAATCATCAGACAGCCCAATGATCAGTCTGCTCGATGATCAGTCTGCCCCTTGATCAGACTTCCCGATGATCAATCTGCCCGATGATCAGTCTGCGCAATGATCAATCAGACCGATGATCAGTCTTCCTGATAATCAGTCTGCCCAATAATCAGTCTGCCCAATGATCAGTCTGTCAAATGACAAACTGCCCGATGATCAGACTGCCCCATGATCTGCCTGCCCAATGATCAGTGTGTCAGATGATCAATCTGCCCGATGATCAGTCTGCCTATTGATCAGACTGCCCAATGATCAGTCTGCCCAATGATCAGCTTGCCCGATGATCAATCTTCCCAATGATCAGTCTGCCCATTGATCAATCTGCCCAATGATCAGTCTGCCCGATGATTAGACTGCCCAATGATCAATCTGTCCGGTGATCGGTCTACCCGATGATCAGTCTGCCCGATGATCAATCTGCCCAATGATCAATCTGCCCAATGATCAGATGGCCCGATGATCAGTCTGCCTGACGATCAATTTCCCAATGATGAGATTGCCCCTTGATCAGTCTGCCCAATGATCCGTCTGCCCAATGATCCATCTGCCCGATGATCAGTCTGTGCAATGATCAATCAGCCTGATGATCAGTGTTCCTGATAATCAGACTGCCTGATGATCAATCTGCCCGACAATCAGTCTGCCCGTTAATCAGACTGTCCAATGATCGGTCTGCCCAATGATCAGTCTGCCCAATGATCAGTGTGCCCAATGATCAGTCTGTCAGATAACAGTTTGCCCGATGATCAGACTGCCCAATGATCTGCCTGCCCGATGATCAGACTGCCCAATGATCAGTCTGTCAGATGATCAATCTTCCAAATGATCAGTCTGCCCATTGATCAATCTGCCCAAAGATCAGACTGCCCGATGATCAGTCTGTCCAATGGTACATCTGCCGAATGATCAATATAGCAATAATCTGACTGCCCAATAGCCAGATTGCTCAGTGACCAGGTTGCCCAGTGACCAGGCAGCCCAATGACCAGGTTGCCCAGAAATTGGCCTGCAAAATGATAATCTGCCCAAACACGAGTCTACCCGACAACCAGCCTACCCACTGAACAGACTGTTCGATGATCAGTCTGCCCAATGATTCGACTGCCTAATGATCAGACTGCCCAATGACCAATCTGCCCAATGATCAGACTGCCAAATGATCAGACTGCCCAATGATCAGTCTGCTCGATGATCAGTCTGCCCGTTGATCAGACTTCCCGATGATCAATCTGCTCGATGATCAGTCTGTCCAATTATCAATCTGCCCGATGATCAGACTGCCCGATTTTCAGTCTGTCAGATGATCAATCTGTCTGATGACTAAACAGCTCAATGATCAGTCTGCCCGATGATCAGTCGACCCGATGATCAATCTGTCTGGTGATCAGATTTCCCAATGATCAATCAGCCCATTGATCAGACATCCCGATGATCAGTCTGCCTGATGATCAATTGCCCAATGATCAGACTGCCCCATGATCAGTCTGCCCAATGATCCGTCTGCCCAATGATCCATCTGCCTGATGATCAGTCTGCGCAATGATCAATCAGACCGATGATCAGTCCTCCTGATAATCAGACTGCCCAATGATCAGTCTGCCCAATGATCAGACTGTCCAATGATCAGTCTGCCCAATGATCAGTCTGCCCAATGATCAGTCTGTCAGTTGACAGACTGCCCGCTGATCAGACTGCCCAATGATCTGCCTGCCCAATGATCAGTCTGCCCAATGACCAGTGTGTCAGATGATCAATCTGCCCGATGATCAGTCTGCCCAATGATCAGTCTGCCTATTGATCAGACTGTCCAATGATCAGCCTGCCCGATGATCAGTCTGCCTGATGATCAATCTGCTTGATGATCAGTTTGCCAATGATAAGACTACCCGATGATCAGTCTGCCCGATGATCAGACTGCGCGATGATCAGGCTGCCCGATGATCAATCTGCCTGATGATCAGACAGCCCGATGCTCAGTCTGCTTGATGATCAGTCTGCCCGATCAGACAGCCTAATGACAGACTGCCTGATGATCAGACTGCCTGATGAACAGTCTGTCAGTTGATCAATCATCCCAATGATCAGAGTGGCCGAGGATCAGGCTGTCTAATGATCAATCTGCCCATTGATCAGACTCCCCGACGAACAATCTGTCCAATGGTCAATCTGCCGAATGACCAATATAGCAATCAGCTGACTGCCCGCCAGTCTGCTCAGTGACCAGGTTGCCCAATGACCAGGCAGTCCAATGACCAGGTTGTCCAGAAATTGGCCTGCAAAATGATAATCTGCCCAAACACGAGTCTACCCAACAACCAGCCTACCCACTGAACAGACTGTTCAATGATCAGTCTGCCCAATGATCAGTCTGCCCAATGATCAGTCTGCCCAATGACCAGTCTGCCCAATGATCAGAATGCCCAATGATCAGTCTGCCCAATAATCAGCCTGCTCGATGATCATTCTGCCCCTTGATCAGACTTACCGATGATCAATCTGCCCGATGATCAATCTGCCCAATGATCAATCTGTCTGGTGATCAGATTTCCCAATGATCAATCTGCCCATTGATCAGACAGCCCGATGATCAGTCTGCCCGATGATCAGTCTGCCCAAAGATCCATCTGCCCGATGATCAGTCTGCGCAATGATCAATCAGACCGATGATCAGTCTTCCTGATAATCAGACTGCCCGATGGTCAGTCTGCCCGATGATCAGACTGTCCAATGATCAGTCTGCCCAATAATCAGTCTGCCCAATGATCAGTCTGTCAAATGACAAACTGCCCCATGATCATACTGCCCCATGATCTGCCTGCCCAATGATCAGTGTGTCAGATGATCAATCTGCCCGATGATCAGTCTGCCTATTGATCAGACTGCCCAATGATCAGTCTGCCCAATGATCAGCTTGCCCGATGATCAATATTCCCAATGGTCAGTCTGCCCATTGATCAATCTGCCCGATGATCAGTCTGCCAGATGATTAGACTGCCCGATGATCAATCTTCCCAATGATCAGTCTGCCCATTGATCAATCTGCCCAATGATCAGTCTGCCCGATGATTAGACTGCCCAATGATCAATCTGTCCGGTGATCGGTCTGCCCGATGATCAGTCTGCCCGATGATCAATCTGCCCAACGATCAACCTGCCCAATGATCAGATGGCCCAATGATCAGGCTGCCTGACGATCAATTTCCCAATGATGAGATTGCCCCATGATCAGTCTGCCCAATGATCAGTCTGCCAAATGATCAGACTGCCCAATGATCAGTCTGCTCGATGATCAGTCTGCCCGTTGATCAGGCTTCCCGATGATCAATCTGCTCGATGATCAGTCTGTCCAATTATCAATCTGCTCGATGGTCAGTCTGCCTAATGATCAGACTGCCCAGTGTCAATCTGCTCAATAATCACACTGCCCGATGATCAATCTGTCCGATGATCAGACTGCCCAATGATCAGTCTGTCGGATGATCAATCTGTCCGATGACTAAACAGCTCAATGATCAGTCTGCCCGATGATCAATCTGTCTGGTGATCAGATTTCCCAATGATCAATCTGTCCATTGATCAGACAGCCCGATGATCAGTCTGCCCGATGATCAATTGCCCAATGATCAGACCGCCCCATGATCAGTCTGCCCAATGATCCGTCTGCCCAATGATCCATCTGCCTGATGATCAGTCTGCGCAATGATCAATCAGACCGATGAACAGTCCTCCTGATAATCAGACTGCCCGATGATCAGTGAGCCCGATGATCAGACTGTCCAATGATCAGTCTGTCAGTTGACAGACTGCCCACTGATCAGACTGCCCAATGATCTGCCTGCCCAATGATCAGTCTGGCCAATGACCAGTGTGTCAGATGATCAATCTGCCCGATGATCAGTCTGCCCAATGATCAGTCTGCCTATTGATCAGATTGCCCAATGATCAGTCTGCCCGATGATCAGTCTGCCCGATGATCAGACTGTCCAATGATCAGTCTGCCCAATGATCAGTCTGCCCTATGATCAGTCTGTCAGTTGACAGACTGCCCGATGATCAGACTGCCCAATGAGCTGTCTGGCCAATGACCAGTGTGTCAGATGATCAATCTGCCCAATGATCAGTCTGCCTATTGATCAGATTGCCCTTGATCAGTCTGCCCGATGATCAGTCTGCCCGATGATCAGCCTGCCTGTTGAACACTCTGCCCGATGATCAGTCTGCCCGATGATCAATCTTCCCAATGATCAGTCTGCCCATTTATCAACCTGCCCGATGATCAGTCTGCCCGATGATTAGACTGTCCGATGAGCAATCTTCCCAATGATCAGTCTGCCCATTGATCAATCTGCCCGATGATCAGTCTGTCAGATAACAGTCTGCCCGATGATCAGACTGCCCGATGATCTGCCTACCCAGTGTCAATCTGCTCAATAATCAGTCAGCGCAATGATCAATCAGCCCGATGATCAGTCTTCCTGTTAATCAGACTGCCTGATGATCAGTCTGCCCAATGATCAGTCTGCCCAATGATCCATCTACCCAATGATCAGTCAGCTCAATGATTAGTCTGTCAGATAACAGACTGCCAAATGATCAGACTGCCCGATGATCTGCCTGCCCGATGATCAGTCTGCCCAATGATCAGTCTGCCCGTTGATCAGACTTCCCGATGATCAATCTGCTCGATGATCAGTCTGTCCAATTATCAATCTGCCCGATGATCAGACTGCCCGATGATCTGCCTACCCAGTGTCAATCTGCTCAATAATCAGTCAGCGCAATGATCAATCAGCCCAATGATCAGTCTTCCTGTTAATCAGACTGCCTGATGATCAGTCTGCCCAATGATCAGTCTGCCCAATGATCCATCTACCCAATGATCAGTCAGCGCAATGATCAATCTGCCCGATGATTTAGTCTTCCTGATAATCAGACTGCCTGATGATCAATCTGCCCGACGATCAGTCTGCCCGATGATCAGACTGTCCAATGATCAGTCTGCCCAATGATCCATCTACCCAATGATCAGTCAGCGCAATGATCAATCTGCCCGATGATTCAGTCTTCCTGATAATCAGACTGCCTGATGATCAATCTGCCCGACGATCGGTCTGCCCAATGATCAGTCTGTCAGATAACAGACTGCCAAATGATCAAACTGCCCGATGATCTGCCTGCCCGATGATCAGTCTGCCCAATGATCAGTCTGCCCAATGATCAGCCTGTCAGATGATCAGACTGCCCGATGATCAGTCTGTCCGATGATCAACCTGCCTGATGATCAAACTGCTCGATGATCAGTCTGCTTGATGATCAGTCTGTCAGATGATTAATCTGCCCGGTGATCAAACTGACCGATGATCAGTCTGCCCAATGATAAATCTGCCCAATGATCAGTCTGCCTGATAATCAATCTGCCCAATGACCAGACTGCCAAATGATCATTCTGCGTGATGATCAGTCTGCCTGATCACCAGTCTGCCCGATGAGCAGTCTACCTAATGATCAGATTGCTCGATCATCAGACTGCCTGATGGTCAGTCTGCCTGACGATCAATTGCCCAATGATCAGATTGCCCCATGATCAGTCTGCCCAATGATCAGTCTGCCCAATGGTCCATCTGCCCGATGATCAGTCAGCGCAATGATCAATCAGCCCGATGATCAGTCTTCCTGATAATCAGACTGCCTGATGATCAATCTGCCCAACGATCAGTCTACCCGATGATCAGTCTGTCAGTTAACAGACTGCCCGATGATCTGCCTGCCCGCTGATCTGTCTGCCCAATGATCAGTCTGCGCGATGATCAGTCTGCCTATTGATCAGACTGCCCAACGATCAGATTGCCCGATGATCAGCCTGCCCGATGAACACTCTGCCCGATGATCAGACTGCCTGATGATCAGTCTGTCCAATGATCAGTCTGTCAGATGATCAATTTTCCCAATGATCAGTCTGCCCATTGATCAATCTGCCCGATGATCAGTCTGCCCAATGATCAGACTGCCCGATGATCAGTCTGTCCGATGATCAGTCTGTCAGATGATCAATCGTCCCAATGATCAGTCTGCCCAATGATCAATCTGCCCGATGATCAGTCTGCCCAATGATCAGACTGCCCGATGATCAGTCTGACCGATGATCAGACTTCCCGATGATCAGTCTGCCCGATGATCAGTCTGCCCGTTGATCAAACTGCTCAATGATCCGTCTGCCTGATGATCAGTCTGTCAGATGATTAATCTGCCCGATGATCAGACTGCCCAATGATCTGCCTGCCCAATGATCTTCCTGCCCAATGATCAGACTGCCCGATGATCAGTCTTCCTGATAATCAGACTGCCTGATGATCAGTCTGCCCGATGATCAGACTGCCCGATGACCAGTCTGCCCGATGAGTAGTATACCTAATGATCAAATTGCCTGATGATCAGACTTCCCAATGATCAGGCTTCCCAATGATCAGACTGCCCGATGATCAGACTGCCCATTGATCAGTCTGCCCAAAGACCAATTTGCCCAAAGACCAATCTGCCCAATGACCAATCTGCCCAATGATCAATCTGCCCAATGATCAGCCTGCCCGATGATCAGTCTGCCTGATGATCAGCCTGCCTGATGATCATACTGCCTGGTGATCATTCTGCCCGATGATCAGACTGCCCGATGAGTATTCTGCTTGATGACCAGTCTGCCAATTGATCAATCTGGCCGATGATCAGTCTGCCCGATGATTGGACTTCCCGATGATCCGTCTGCCCAATAATCAGTCTGCCCGATGATCAGATTGCCCGATGATCAGTCTGCCCAATGATCAGTCTGCCCATTGATCAATCTGCCCGATGATCAGTCTGCCCAATGATCAGACTGCCCGATGATCAGTCTGTCCGATGATCAGTCTGTCAGATGATCAATCGTCCCAATGATCAGTCTGCCCAATGATCAATCTGCCCGATGATCAGTCTGCCCAATGATCAGACTGCCCGATGATCAGTCTGACCGATGATCAGACTTCCCGATGATCAGACTGCCCGATGATCAGTCTGCCCGATGATCAAACTGCTCGATGATCCGTCTGCCTGATGATCAGTCTGTCAGATGATTAATCTGCCCGATGATCAGACTGCCCAATGATCTGCCTGCCCAATGATCTTCCTGCCCAATGATCAGACTGCCCGATGATCAGACTGCCCCATGATCAGACTGCCCGATGATCAGTCTGTCCGATGATCAGACTTCCCGATGATCAGCCTGTCTGATGATCAATCTGCCCGATGACCAAACAGCCCAATGATCAGTCTGCCCGATGATCAGTCTACCCGATGATCAATCTGCCCGATGATCGAACTGCCCGATTATCAGTCTGCCCGATGATCAATTGCCCAATGATCAGACTGCAGCATTATCAGTCTGCCCAATGATCAGTGTGCCCAATGATCCATCTGCCCGATGATCAGTCTGCGCAATGATCAATCAGACTGATGGTCAGACTGTCCAATGATGAGTCTGCCCAATGTTCAGTCTGTCAGATGACAGACTACCCGATGATCAGACTGCACGACGATCTGCCTGACCGATGATCAATCTGCCCAATGATCAGTGTGTCAGATGATCAATCTGTCCAATGATCAGTCTGCCTGGTGATCAGTCTGCCCGATGATCAGCCTACCTATTGATCAGCCTGTCCAATGATCAGTCTGCCCGATGATTAGACTGCCCGATGATCAATCTTCCCATTGATCAGTCTGCCCATTGACCAACCTGCCCGATGATCAATCTGCCCAATGATCAATCTGTCCGGTGATCAGATTGCCCAATGATCAATCTGCCCAATGAACAGACGGCCCTATGATCAGTCTGCCCAATGATCAGTCTGACCAATGATCCATCTGCCCGATGATCAGTCTGTGCAATGATCAATCAGCCCGATGGTCAGTCTTCCTGATAATCAGACTGCCCGATGATCAGTCTGCCCGATAATCAGACTGTCCAATGATCAGTCTGCCCAATGATCAGTCTGTCAGATAACAGACTGCCTGATTATCAGACTGCCCAATGATCTGCCTGCCCTATGTTCAGTCTGCCCAATGATCAGTCTGTCAGATGATCAATCTGCCCGATGGTCAGTCTGACAGATGATCAGACTTCCCGATGATCAAACTGTCCGATTATCAACCTGCCCATTGATCAAACTGCTCGATGATCAGTCTGCCTGATGATCAGTCTGTCAAATGATTAATCTGCCCGATGATCAAACTGCCCGATGATCAAACTGCCCGATGATCAGTCTGCCTGATGATCAGTCTACCCGATGATCAATCTGCCCAATGATCAGACTGCCTGATGATCAGTCTGCCTGATGATCAAACTGCCCAATGATCAGACGGCCCAATGATCAGTCTGTCCATTGATCTCATTGCCCGATGATCAATTGGCCAATGATCAGACTGCCCACTAATCAATCTGCGCGATGATCAGTCTGCCCGATGACCAGTCTGCCCGATGAGCAGTCTACCTGATGATCAGATTGCTCGATCTTCAGACTGCTCGATGATCAGTCTGTCCAATGATCAGACTGCCTGATGATCAGACTGCCTGATGATCAGTCTGCCCGATGATCAGACTACCCGATGATCAGTCTGCCTGATGATCAGTCCGTCAGATGATTAATCTGCCCGATGATCAAACTGCCCGATGATCAGTATGCCCGATGATCAATCTGCCCAATGATCAGACGGCCCAATGATCAGTCTGTCCGTTGATCTGATTGCCCGATGATCAATTGCCCAACGATCAGACTGCCCAATAATCAATCTGCGCGATGATCAGTCTGCCCGATGACCAGTCTGCCCGATGAGCAGTCTACCTGATGATCAGATTGCTCGATCTTCAGAATGCTCGATGATCAGTCTGTCCAATGATCAGACTGCCCGATGATCAGACTGCCTGATGATCAGTCTGCCCGTTGATCAGGCTTCCCGATGATCAATCTGCTCGATGATCAGTCTGTCCAATTATCAATCTGCTCGATGGTCAGTCTGCCTAATGATCAGACTGCCCAGTGTCAATCTGCTCAATAATCACACTGCCCGATGATCAATCTGTCCGATGATCAGACTGCCCAATGATCAGTCTGTCGGATGATCAATCTGTCCGATGACTAAACAGCTCAATGATCAGTCTGCCCGATGATCAATCTGTCTGGTGATCAGATTTCCCAATGATCAATCTGTCCATTGATCAGACAGCCCGATGATCAGTCTGCCCGATGATCAATTGCCCAATGATCAGACCGCCCCATGATCAGTCTGCCCAATGATCCGTCTGCCCAATGATCCATCTGCCTGATGATCAGTCTGCGCAATGATCAATCAGACCAATGAACAGTCCTCCTGATAATCAGACTGCCCGATGATCAGTGAGCCCGATGATCAGACTGTCCAATGATCAGTCTGTCAGTTGACAGACTGCCCACTGATCAGACTGCCCAATGATCTGCCTGCCCAATGATCAGTCTGGCCAATAACCAGTGTGTCAGATGATCAATCTGCCCGATGATCAGTCTGCCCAATGATCAGTCTGCCTTTTGATCAGATTGCCCAATGATCAGTCTGCCCGATGATCAGTCTGCCCGATGATCAGACTGTCCAATGATCAGTCTGCCCAATGATCAGTCTGCCCTATGATCAGTCTGTCAGTTGACAGACTGCCCGATGATCAGACTGCCCAATGAGCTGTCTGGCCAATGACCAGTGTGTCAGATGATCAATCTGTCCAATGATCAGTCTGCCTATTGATCAGATTGCCCTTGATCAGTCTGCCCGATGATCAATCTGCCCGATGATCAGCCTGCCTGTTGAACACTCTGCCCGATGATCAGTCTGCCCGATGATCAATCTTCCCAATGATCAGTCTGCCCATTTATCAACCTGCCCAATGATCAGTCTGCCCGATGATTAGACTGTCCGATGAGCAATCTTCCCAATGATCAGTCTGCCCATTGATCAATCTGCCCGATGATCAGTCTGTCAGATAACAGTCTGCCCGATGATCAGACTGCCCGATGATCTGCCTACCCAGTGTCAATCTGCTCAATAATCAGTCAGCGCAATGATCAATCAGCCCGATGATCAGTCTTCCTGTTAATCAGACTGCCTGATGATCAGTCTGCCCAATGATCAGTCTGCCCAATGATCCATCTACCCAATGATCAGTCAGCGCAATGATCAATCAGCCCGATGATCAGTCTTCCTGATAATCAGACTGCCTGATGATCAATCTGCCCGACGATCAGTCTGCCCGATGATCAGACTGTCCAATGATCAGTCTGCCCAATGATCAGTCTGCCCAATGATCAGTCTGTCAGATAACAGACTGCCAAATGATCAGACTGCCCGATGATCTGCCTGCCCGATGATCAGTCTGCCCAATGATCAGTCTGCCCGTTGATCAGACTTCCCGATGATCAATCTGCTCGATGATCAGTCTGTCCAATTATCAATCTGCCCGATGATCAGACTGCCCGATGATCTGCCTACCCAGTGTCAATCTGCTCAATAATCAGTCAGCGCAATGATCAATCAGCCCGATGATCAGTCTTCCTGTTAATCAGACTGCCTGATGATCAGTCTGCCCAATGATCCATCTACCCAATGATCAGTCAGCGCAATGATCAATCTGCCCGATGATTCAGTCTTCCTGATAATCAGACTGCCTGATGATCAATCTGCCCGACGATCAGTCTGCCCGATGATCAGACTGTCCAATGATCAGTCTGCCCATTGATCGGTCTGCCCAATGATCAGTCTGTCAGATAACAGACTGCCAAATGATCAGACTGCCCGATGATCTGCCTGCCCGATGATCAGTCTGCCCAATGATCAATCTGCCCAATGATCAGCCTGTCAGATGATCAGACTGCCCGATGATCAGTCTGTCCGATGATCAACCTGCCTGATGATCAAACTGCTCGATGATCAGTCTGCTTGATGATCAGTCTGTCAGATGATTAATCTGCCCGGTGATCAAATTGACCGATGATCAGTCTGCCCGATGATAAATCTGCCCAATGATCAGTCTGCCTGATAATCAATCTGCCCAATGACCAGACTGCCAAATGATCAATCTGCGTGATGATCAGTCTGCCCGATCACCAGTCTGCCCGATGAGCAGTCTACCTAATGATCAGATTGCTCGATCATCAGACTGCCTGATGGTCAGTCTGCCTGACGATCAATTGCCCAATGATCAGATTGCCCCATGATCAGTCTGCCCAATGATCAGTCTGCCCAATGGTCCATCTGCCCGATGATCAGTCAGCGCAATGATCAATCAGCCCGATGATCAGTCTTCCTGATAATCAGACTGCCTGATGATCAATCTGCCCAACGATCAGTCTACCCGATGATCAGTCTGTCAGTTAACAGACTGCCCGATGATCTGCCTGCCCGCTGATCTGTCTGCCCAATGATCAGTCTGCGCGATGATCAGTCTGCCTATTGATCAGACTGCCCAACGATCAGATTGCCCGATGATCAGCCTGCCCGATGAACACTCTGCCCGATGATCAGACTGCCTGATGATCAGTCTGTCCAATGATCAGTCTGTCTGATGATCAATTTTCCCAATGATCAGTCTGCCCATTGATCAATCTGCCCGATGATCAGTCTGCCCAATGATCAGACTGCCCGATGATCAGTCTGTCCGATGATCAGTCTGTCAGATGATCAATCGTCCCAATGATCAGTCTGCCCAATGATCAATCTGCCCGATGATCAGTCTGCCCAATGATCAGACTGCCCGATGATCAGTCTGACCGATGATCAGACTTCCCGATGATCAGTCTGCCCGATGATCAAACTGCTCAATGATCCGTCTGCCTGATGATCAGTCTGTCAGATGATTAATCTGCCCGATGATCAGACTGCCCAATGATCTGCCTGCCCAATGATCTTCCTGCCCAATGATCAGACTGCCCGATGATCAGTCTTCCTGATAATCAGACTGCCTGATGATCAGTCTGCCCGATGATCAGACTGCCCGATGACCAGTCTGCCCGATGAGTAGTATACCTAATGATCAAATTGCCTGATGATCAGACTTCCCAATGATCAGGCTTCCCAATGATCAGACTGCCCGATGATCAGACTGCCCAAAGACCAATCTGCCCAATGACCAATCTGCCCAATGATCAATCTGCCCAATGATCAGCCTGCCCGATGATCAGTCTGCCTGATGATCAGCCTGCCTGATGATCATACTGCCTGGTGATCATTCTGCCCGATGATCAGACTGCCCGATGAGTATTCTGCTTGATGACCAGTCTGCCAATTGATCAATCTGGCCGATGATCAGTCTGCCCGATGATTGGACTTCCCGATGATCCGTCTGCCCAATAATCAGTCTGCCCGATGATCAGATTGCCCGATGATCAGTCTGCCCAATGATCAGTCTGTCAGATGATCAATCTGCCTGATGATCAGACTACCCGATGAGCAGTCTGCCCGATGATCAGTCTGCCCGATGATCAGACAGCCCAATGATCAGACTGGTCAGTGATCAATCAGCCCGCTGATCATACTTCCCGGTGAACAATCTGCCCAATGATCAGACTGCCTCATGATCAGACTTCCCGATGAGCAGTCTACCAAATGATCAGACTGCCCGATGATCAGTCTGCATGATGATCAGTCTGTCCAATGATCAATCTGGGCAATGATCAGACTGGCTGATGATCAGGCTGCCCAATGATCAATCTGCCGAATGATCAATTTGCCCATTGATCAGACTGCCTGATGATCAGTCTGCCCCATCAGACAGCCTAATGACAGACTGCCCGATGATCAGTCTGTCCGATGATCAATCTGCCCAATGATCAGACTGGCTGATGTTCAGGCTGCCCAATGATCAACCTGCCCAATGATCAATTTGCCCATTGATCAGTCTGCCCAATGATCAGTCTGTCCAATGGTCAATCTGCCCAATGACCAATATAGCAATCGTCTGAGTGCCCAATGACCAGGCAGTCCAATGACCAGGTTGCCCAGAAATTGGCCTGCAAAATGATAATCTGCCCAAACAGGAGGCTACCCAACAACCAGCCTACCCACTGAACAGACTGTTCAATGATCAGTCTGCCCAATGACCAATCTGCCCAATGATCAGACTGCCCAATGATCAGAATCCCCAATGATCAGACTGCCCAATGATCAATCTGCTCGATGATCTGTCTGCCTGAAGATCTGTCTGCCTGATGATCAGTTTGCCCAATGATCCATTTGCCTGAGGATTAGTCTGCCCAATGATGAGTCTGCACAATGATACATCTGCCCAATGATCAGACTGCCCGATGCTCAGTCAGTCCGATGATCAATCAGCCCAATGATCAGACTGGCTGATGTTCAGGCTGCCCAATAATCAACCTGCCCAATTCTCAATTTGCCCATTGATCAGTCTGCCCAATGATCAGTCTGCCCAATGATCAGAATCCCCAATGATCAGAGTGCCCAATGATCAATCTGCTCGATGATCAGTCTGCCTGAAGATCTGTCTGCCTGATGATCAGTTTGCCCAATGATCCATTTGCCTGAGGATTAGTCTGCCCAATGATGAGTCTGCACAATGATACATCTGCCCAATGATCAGACTGCCCGATGATCAGACTGTCCAATGATCAGACTACCCGATGATCAAAAATAAAAGCAAAAAACTGCGGATGCTGGAAATCCAAAACAGAAACACAATTACCTGGAAAAACTCGCAGGTCTGGCAGCATCGGCAGAGAAGAAAAGAGTTGAAATGTCAACTCTTTTCTTCTCCGCCGATGCTGCCAGACCTGCTGAGTTTTTCCAGGTAATTCTGTTTTTGCCCAACGATCAGTCTGCCCAATGATCAGGCTGCCCAATAATCAGTCTGCCCGATGATCAATCTGCCCGATGATCAGTCTGCCTGATGATCAATCTTCCCAATGCTCAGACGGCCCGATGATCAATCTGCCCGATGATCAGTTTGCCCGATGATCAGTCTGCCCAATAATCAGTCTGCCCAATGACCAGAATTCCCATTGATCAGACTGCCCAATGACCAAGATGCCCAACAACCAGACTATCCAGTGATAAGTCTGTCCAATGATCAATCTGCCAAATGACCAATATAGCATTGATCAGACTGCCCAATAACAAGTCTGCTCAGTGACCAGTTTGCCCAATGACCAGGTTGCCCAGAGGTCAGCCTGTGTAATGATAATCTTCCCAAACACCAGTCTACCCAACAACCAGCCTACCCACTGAACAGACTGTTCAATGTTCAGTCTGCCCAATGATCAGTCTGCCTGCTGATCAGTCTGCTCGATGATCGGTCTGCCCAATTACCAATCTGCTCGATGATCAGTCTGCCTAATGATCAGACTGCCCTGTGTCCATCTGCTCGATAATCACACTGCCCGATCATGAATCTGCCTGATGATCAGACTGCCCGATGATCAGCCTGTCCAATGATCAGACTTCCCGATGATCAGTCTGTCGGATGATCAATCTGCCCGATGACCAAACAGCCCGATGATCAGTCTGCCCAATGATTAATCTGCCCAATGATCGAACTGCCCGATGATCAGTCTGCCCAATGATTAACCTGCCCGATGATCGAACTGCCCGATGATCAGTCTGCCTGATGATCAGTCTGCCCAATGATCAATCTGCCCGATGATCAAAACAAAAACAAAAACAGAATTACCTGGAAAAACTCAGCAGGTCTAGCAGCATCGGCGGAGAAGAAAAGAGTTGACGTTTCGAGTCCTCATGACCCTTCGACAGAACTTGAGTTCGAGTCCAAGAAAGAGTTGAAAACAATCAGAATGCTGGACTCGAACTCAAGTTCTGTCGAAGGGTCATGAGGACTCAAAACGTCAAATCTTTTCTTCTCCGCCGATGCTGCCAAACCTGCTGAGTTTTTCCAGGTAATTCTGTTTTTGCTTTTGTTTTGGATTTCCAGCATCCGCAGTTTTTTTGTTTTTTTTTGTTGTTTTTTTTTGTTTTTATCTCTGCCCGATCATCAGCCTGCCCAATGATCAGTTTGCCTGATGATCGGTCTGCCCGATGATCAGTCTGCCTGATGATCAATCTGCCTGATGATAAATCTGCCCAAAGATCAATCTGTCCGGTGATCAGATTGCCCAATGAACAATCTGCCCAATGATCAGACGGCCCGATGATCAGTCTGTCCGATGATCGGACTTCCCAATGATCAGTCTGTTGGATGATCAATCTGCCCAATGACCAAACAGTCTGATGATCAGTCTGCCCGATGATCAGTCTACCCGATGATCAATCTGCCCGATGATCGAACTGCCCGATGATCAGTCTGGCCGATGATCAGTCAACCCGATGGTAAGTCTGCCCAATGATCAATCTGTCTGGTGATCAGATTGCCCAATGATAAATCTGTCCAATGATCAGATGGCCCGATGATCAGTCTGTTTGATGATCAATTGCCCAATGATCAGACTGCCCCATGATCAGTCTGCCCAATGATCAGTCTGCCCAATGATCCACCTGCCCGATGATTAGTCTGGGCAATGATCAATCAGCCCGATGATCAGTCTTCCTGATAATCAGACTGCCTGATGATCAGTCTGCCCGATGATCAGTCTGCCCGATGAGCAGTATACCTAATGATCAAATTGCCTGATGATCAGACTTCCCAATGATCAGACTTCCGAATGATCAGACTGCCTGATGATCAGACTGCCCATTGATCAGTCTGCCCAAAGACCAATCTGCCCGATGATCAGTCTGTCAGATGATCAATCTGCCCGATGACCAAACAGTCTGATGATCAGTCTGCCCGATGATCAGTCTACCCGATGATCAATCTGCCCGATGATCGAACTGCCCGATGATAGTCTGGCCGATGATCAGTCTACCCGATGGTAAGTCTGCCCAATGATCAATCTGTCCGGTGATCAGATTGCCCAATGATCAATCTGCCCAATGATCAGATGGCCCGATGATCAGTCTGCCTGATGATCAATTGCCCAATGATCAGACTTCCCAATGATCAGACTTCCCAATGATCAGACTGCCCGATGATCAGACTGCCCATTGATCAGTATGCCCAAAGACCAATCTGCCCGATGATCAGTCTGCCCAATGATCAGTCTGCTCGATGATCAGACTGCCCGATGATCAATCTGCCCGATGATCAGCCTGCCTGATGATCATACTGCCTGGTGATCAGACTGCCCGATGATCAGACTGCCCGTTGAGTAGTCTGCTTGATGACCAGTCTGCCAATTGATCAATCTGGCCGATGATCAGTCTGCCTGATGATTAGACTGCCCGATGATCCGTCTGCCCAATAATCAGTCTGCCGGATGATCAGATTGCCCGATGATCAGTCTGCCCAATGATCAGTCTGTCAGATGATCAATCTGCCTGATGATCAGACTACCCGATGAGCAGTCTGCCCGATGATCAGTCTGCCCGATGATCAGACTGCCCCATGATCAGACTTCCCGATGAGCAGTCTACCAAATGATCAGACTGCCCGATGATCAGTCTGCGCGATGATCAGTCTGTCCAATGATCAATCTGCCCAATGATCAGATTGGCTGATGATCAGGCTGCCCAATGATTAATCTGCCGAATGATCAATTTGCCCATTGATCAGACTGCCTGATGATCAGTCTCCCCCATCAGACAGCCTAATGACAGACTGGTCGATGATCAGTCTGTCCGATGACCAATCAGCCCAATGATCAGACTGGCCGATGATCAGCCTGCCCAATGATCAATCTGCCCAATGACCAATCTGCCCATTGATCAGACTGCCCGATGATCAGTCTGTCCAATGGTCAATCTGCCCAATGACCAATATAGCAATCGTCTGACTGCCCAATAACCAGACTGCTCAGTGACCAGGTTGCCCAATGACCAGGCAGTCCAATGACCAGGTTGTCCAGAAATTGGCCTGCAAAATGATAATCTGCCCAAACACGAGTCTACCCAACAACCAGCCTACCCACTACTGAACAGACTGTTCACTGATCAGTCTGCCCAATGACCAATCTGCCCAATGATCAGACTGCCCAATGATCAGACTGCCCGATGATCAATCTGCCCAATGACCAATCTGCCCAATGATCAGACTGCCCAATGATCAGACTGCCCAATGATCGGTCTGCCTAATGATCAGTCTGTCCAATGACCAATCTGCCCAATGATCAGTCTGCCCAATGATCAGACTTCCCATTGATCAGACTGCCCGATGCTCAGTCTGCCTGAAGATCTGTCTGCCTGATGATCAGTTTTCCCAATGATCCATTTGCCCGAGGATTAGTCTGCCCAATGATGAATCTGCCCAATGATGATTCTGCCTAATGATGAGTCTGCACAATGATGAGTCTGCACAATGATGAGTCTGCATATTGATCCATCTGCCCAATGATCAGACTGCCCGATGATCAGTCTGGCCGATGATCAGTCTGACCCATGATCAATCAGCCCGATGATCAGACTTCCCGATGAGCAGTCTGTGCGATGATCAGTCTGTCCAATGATCAATCTGCGCAAAAATCAGACTGCCCAATGATCAGTCTGCCCAATGATCAAAAATAAAAACAAAAAACTGCGGATGCTGGAAATCCAAAACAAAAACACAATTACCTGGAAAAACTCAGCAGATCTGGCAGCATCGGCGGAGAAGAAAAGAGTTGACGTTTCAAGCTCGAAACATCAACTCTTTTCTTCTCCGCCAACGCTGCCAGACCTGCTGAGTTTTTCCAGGTAATTCTGTTTTTGCCCAATGATCAGTCTGTCAGATGATCAATCTGCCCAATAATCAGTCTGTCCAATGATCAATCTGCCAAATGACCAGTATAGCAATGATCAGACTGCCCAATAACCAGTCTGCTCAATGATCAGTTTGCCCAATGACCAGGTTGCCCAGAGATCGACCGGCGAAATGATAATCTTCCCAAACACCAGTCTACCCAACAACCAGCCTACCCACTGAACAGTCTGTTCAATGTTCAGTCTGCCCAATGACCAATCTGCCCAATGACCAATCTGCCCAATGATCAGACTGCGTGATGATCAGACTGCGTGATGATCAGACTGCCCGATGATCAGACTGCCTGATGATCAGACTGCCCAATGATCAGCCTGCCAGATGAACAATGTGACCGATGATCAGACTGCTCGTTGCTCAGTCTGCCCAATGATCAGTCTGCCTGCTGATCAGTCTGCCCATTGATCAGACTGCCCGATGATCAATCTGCCTGATGATCATACTGCCCAATGATCGGTCTGCCCAATGATCAGTCTGTCCAATGACCAATCTGCCCAATGATCAGTCTGCCCAATGATCAGACTTCCCAATGATCAGACTGCCCGATGCTCAGTCTGCCTGAAGATCTGTCTGCCTGATGATCAGTTTGCCCAATGATCCATTTGCCCGAGGATTAGTCTGCCCAATGATGAATCTGCCCAATGATGATTCTGCCTAATGATGAGTCTGCACAATGATGAGTCTGCACAATGATGAGTCTGCACATTGATCCATCTGCCCAATGATCAGACTGCCCGATGATCAGTGGCCGATGATCAGTCTGACCCATGATCAATCAGCCCGATGATCAGACTTCCCGAGGAGCAGTCTGCGCGATGATCAGTCTGTCCAATGATCAATCTGCACAAAAATCAGACTGCCCGATGATCAGTCTGCCCAATGATCAAAAATAAAAACAAAAAACTGCGGATGCTGGAAATCCAAAACAAAAACACAATTACCTGGAAAAACTCAGCAGTTCTGGCAGCAGCGGCGGAGCAGCAAAGAGTTGACGTTTCAAGCTCGAAACATCAACTCTTTTCTTCTCCGCCAATGCTGCCAGACCTGCTGAGTTTTTCCAGGTAATTCTGTTTTTGCCCAATGATCAGTCTGTCAGATGATCAATCTGCCCGATTTTTAGTCTGCCCAATAATCAGTGTGCCCAATGACCAATCTGCCCAATGATCAGAATGCCCAATGACCAATCTGCCCAATGATCAGAATGCCCAATAATCAACCTGCCCGATGATCAGACTGCCTGATGATCAGACTGCACGATGACCAGACTGCCCGATGATCAGACTGCCTGATGATCAGTGTGTCCAATGATCAGACTGCCCGATGATCAGTCTGCCAGATGAACAATCTGACCGATGATCAGACTGCTTGATGCTCAGTCTGCCCGATGATCAGTCTGACTTGCTGATCAGTCTGCCCATTGATCTGACTGCCTGATGATCAATCTGCCTGATGATCATACTGCCCGATGATCAGTCTGCCTTGCTGATCAGTCTGCCCATTGATCTGACTGCCCGATGATCAATCTGCCTGATGATCATACTGCCCGATGATCAGTCTGCCCGATGATCAGTCTGTCCAATGGTCAATCTGCCGATTGACCAATATTGCAATCATCTGACTGCCCAATAGCCAGCCTGCTCAGTGACCAGGTTGCCCAATGGCCAGGTTGCCCAGAAATTGGCCTGCAAAATGATTATCTGCCCAAACACAAGGGTACCCTACAACCAGCCTACCCACTGAAAAAATTGTTCAATGGTCAGTCTGCCCAATGACCAATCTGCCCAATGATCAGAATGCCCAATGATCAGACTGCCCAATGATCAATCTGCCCGATGATCAGTCTGCCCGATGATCATTCTGCCCAATGACCAGTCTGCCCGATGAGCAGTCTACCTAATGATCAGATTGCTCGATGATCAGACCACCTGATGATCAGTCTGCCTGATGATCAGTCTGTCCAGTGATCAGACTACCCGATGATCAGACTGCCTGATGATCAATCTGCTCGATGATCAGTCTCCCAATGATCGGACTACCCGATGATCAGTTTGCCTGATGATCAATCTGCTCGATGATCCGTCTCCCAATGATCAGACTGTCCAATGATTAGCCTGCCAGATGATCAGTCTGCTCGATGATCAATCTGCCTGATGATCAGTCTGCCTGATGATCAGTCTGCCCATTGATCAGACAGCCCGATGATCAGTCTGCCCGATGATCAGACTGCCCGATGATCAGGCAGCCCCATGTTCAGTCTGCCTGATGATCAGTCTGCCTGATCAGACAGTCTAATGACAGACTGCCCGATGATCTGACTGTCTCATGATCAGTCTGTCAGTTGATCAATCATCCCAATGATCAGAGTGGCCGAGGATCAGGCTGCCTGATGATCAAACTGCCCGATGATCAGTCTGCCCAATGATCAGATGGCGCAATGATCAGTTGGTCTGTTGATCAGATTGCCCAATGATCAATATGCCCAATGATCAGACGGCCCGATGATCAGTCTGCCTGATGATCAATTGCCCAATGATCAGACTGCCCCATGATCAGTCTGCCCAATAATCAGTCTGCCCAATGATCCATCTGCCCGATGATTAGTCTGGGCAATGATCAATCAGCCTGATGATCAGTCTGCCCGATGATCAGTCTGCCCGATGATCAGTCTGCCCGACGACCAGTCTGCCCGATGAGCAGTATACCTAATGATCAGATTGCCTGATGATCAGAATTCCCAATGATCAGACTTCCGAATGATCAGACTGCCCGATGATCAGACTGCCCATTGATCAGTCTGCCCAAAGACCAATCTGCCTGATGATCAGTCTGCCCAATGATCAGTCTGCCCGATGATCAATCTGCCCGATGATCAACCTGCCTGATGATCATACTGCCCGTTGAGTAGTCTGCTTGATGACCAGTCTGCCCATTGATCAATCTGGCCGATGATCAGTCTGCCCGATGATTAGACTGCCCGATGATCAGTCTGCCCAATGATCAGTCTGTCAGATGATCAATCTGCCCGATGATCAGACTACCCGATGAGCAGTCTGCCCGATGATCAGTCTGCCCGATGATCAGACAGCCCAATGATCAGACAGGCCGGTGATCAATCAGCCCGATAATCAGACTTCCCGGTGATCAATCTGCCCAATGATCAGACTTCCCGATGAGCAGTCTACCAAATGATCAGACTGCCCGATGATCAGCCTGCCCGATGATCAGTCTGCGCGATGATCAGTCTGTCCAATGATCAATCTGCGCAATGATCAGACTGGCTGATGATCAGGCTGCCCAATGATCAATCTGCCGAATGATCAATTTGCCCATTGATCAGACTGCCTGATGATCAGTCTGCCCCATCAGACAGCCTAATGACAGACTGCCCAATGATCAGTCTGTCCCATGATCAATCAGCCCAATGATCATACTGGCCGATGATCAGACTGCGCAATGATCAATCTGCCCAATGACCAATATAGCAATCGTCTGACTGCCCAATAACCAGCCTGCTCAGTGACCAGGTTGCCCAATGACCAGGCAGTCCAATGACCAGGTTGCCCAGAAATTGGCCTGCAAAATGATAATCTGCCCAAACACGAGGCTACCCAACAACCAGCCTGTCCACTGAACAAACTGTTCAATGAGCAGTCTGCCCTATGACCAATCTGCCCAATGATCAGACTGCCCAATGATCAGACTGCCCAATGATCGGTCTGCCCAATGATCAGTCTGTCCAATGACCAATCTGCCCAATGATCAGTCTGCCCAATGATCAGACTTCCCAATGATCAGACTGCCCGATGCTCAGTCTGCCTGAAGATCTGTCTGCCTGATGATCAGTTTGCCCAATGATCCATTTGCCCGAGGATTAGTCTGCCCAATGATGAATCTGCCCAATGATGATTCTGCCTAATGATGAGTCTGCACAATGATGAGTTTGCACAATGATCCATCTGCCCAATGATCAGACTGCCTGATGATCAGTCTGGCCGATGATCAGTCTGACCCATGATCAATCAGCCCGATGATCAGACTTCCCGATGAGCAGTCTGCGCGATGATCAGTCTGTCCAATGATCATTCTGCTCAATGATCTGACTGCCCGATGATCAGTCTGCCCGATGATCAGTCTGCCCAATGATCAAAAATAAAAACAAAAAACTGCGGATGCTGGAAATCCAAAACAAAAACACAATTACCTGGAAAAACTCAGCAGGTCTGGCAGCATCGGCGGAGAAGAAAAGAGTTGACATTTCAAGGTCCAAACATCAACTCTTTTCTCTCCGCCAATGCTGCCAGACCTGCTGAGTTTTTCCAGGTAATTCTGTTATTGCCCAATGATCAGTCTGCCCGGTGATCAATCTGCCCCATAATCAGTCTGTCCAATGATCAATCTGCCAAATGACCAGTATAGCAATGATCAGACTGCCCAATAACCAGTATGCTCACTGATCAGTTTGCCCAATGACCAGGTTGCCCAGAGATCGACCTGCAAAATGATAATCTTCCCAAACACCAGTCTACCCAACAACCAGCCTACCCACTGAACAGACTGTTCAATGTTCAGTCTGCCCAATGACCAATCTGCCCAATGATCAGACTGCGTGATGATCAGACTGCCCGATGATCAGACTGCCCGATGATCAGACTGCCTGATGATCAGACTGCCCAATGAACAGCCTGCCAGATGAACAATGTGACCGATGATCAGACTGCTCGATGCTCAGTCTGCCCGATGATCATACTGCCCGATGATCAGTCTGCCCGATGATCAGTCTGTCCGATGATCAATTTGCCCAATGATCAATCTGCCCATTGATCAGTCTGCCCGATGATCCGTCTGTCCGATGATCAATCTGCCCAATGATCAATCTGCCTATTGATCGGACCTCCCGATGATCAGTCTGCCCGATGATCAATCTGCCCGATGATCAGACTGCCCGATGGATCAGTCTGCCTGATGATCAATCTGCCCGATGATCAGACAGCCCGATGCTCAGTCTGCCTGATGATCACTCTGCCGATCAGACAGCCTATTGACAGACTGCCCGATGATCAGACTGCCTGATGAACAGTCTGTCAGTTGATCAATCATCCCAATGATCAGAGTGGCCGAGGATCAGGCTGCCTAATGATCAATCTGCCCATTGATCAGACTGCCCGATGATCAGTCTGTCCAATGGTCAATCTGGCCAATGACCAATATTGCAATCATCTGACTGCCCAATAGCAAGTCTACTCAGTGACCAGGTTGCCCAATGACCAGGCAGTCCAATGACCAGGTTACCCAGAAATTGGCCTGCAAACTGATAATCTGCCCAAACAGGAGGCTACCCAACAACCAGCCTGCCCACTGAACAGACTGTTCAATGATCAGAATGCCCAATGACTAGTCCACCCAATGATCAAACTGCCCAATGATCAGACTGCCCAATGATCAGACTGCCCAATGATCAGACTACCCAATGATCAGTCTGCCCAATGATCAGTCTGCTCGATGATCAGTCTGCCCATTGATCAGACTTCCCGATGATCAATCTGCTCGATGATCAGTCTGCCCAATTATCAATCTGCTCGATGATCAGTCTGGCTAATGATCAGACTGCCCTGTGTCAATCTGCTCAATAATCACACTGTCCGATGATCAATCTGCCCGATGATCAGACTTCCCAATGATCAGTCTGTCGGATGATCAATCTTCCCGATGACCAAACAGCCCGATGATCAGTCTACCCGATGATCAATCAGCCCAATGATCAATCTGTCCGGTGATCAGATTGCCCAATTATCAACCTGCCCAATGATCAGTCTGCCCAAGGATTCATCTGCCCAATGATCCATCTGCCCGATGATGAATCTGCGCAATGATCAATCAGCCCGATGATCAGTCTTCCTGATAATCAGACTTCCCGATGATCAGTCTGCCCAAACATCAGTCTGCCCAATGATCAGACTGCCTGATGATCAATCTGGCTGATGATCAGACTGCCTGATGATCAGTCTGCCCGATGATCAGACTGCCCGATGATCAGACTTCCCAATGACCAGTCTGCCCAAATATCAGTCTGCCCAATGATCAGACTGCCTGATGATCAATCTGCCTGATGATCAGACTGCCTGATGATTATTCTGTCCGATGATCAATCTGCCCAATGATCAGTCTGCACAATAATCAGTCTGCCCAATGACTAGAATTCCCATTGATCAGACTGCCCGATGACCAAGATGCCCAACAACCAGACTATCCAGTGATAAGTCTGTCCAATGATCAATCTGCCAAATGACCAGTATAGAAATGATCAGACTGCCCAATAACCAGTTGCCCAATGACCAGGCACTCCATTGACCAGGTTGCCCAGAGATCAGCCTGCGAAATGATAATCTTCCCAAACACCAGTCTACCCAACAACCAGCCTACCCACTGAACAGACTGTTCAATGTTCAGTCTGCCCAATGACCAATCTGCCCAATGATCAGAATGCCCAATGACCAATCTGCCCAATGATCAGAATGCCCAATGATCAAACTGCCCGATGATCAGACTGCCTGATGATCAGACTGCCCGATGATCATACTGCCTGATGATCAGTGTGCCCGATGATCAGACTGCCCGATGATCAGTCTGCCAGATGAACAATGTGACCAATTATCAGACTGCTCGATGCTCAGTTTGCCCGATGATCAGTCTGCCTTGCTGATCAGTCTGCCCATTGATCTGACTGCCCAATGATCAATCTGCCTGATGATCAAACTGCCCGATGATCAGTCTGCCCGATGATCAGTCTGTCCAATGGTCAATCTGCCGAATGACCAATATTGCAATCATCTGACTGCCCAATAGCCAGCCTGCTCAGTGACCAGGTTGCCCAATGACAAGGTTGCCCAGAAATTGGCCTGCAAAATGGTAATCTGCCCAAACACAAGGGTACCCAACAACCAGCCTACCCACTGAACAAATTGTTCAATGGTCAGTCTGCCCAATGACCAATCTGCCCAATGATTAGAATGCCCAATGATCAGACTGCCCAATGATCAATCTGCCCAATGATGAGTCTGCCCGATGATCATTCTGCCCAATGACCAGTCTACCTAATGATCAGATTGCTCGATGATCAGACTGCCTGATGATCAGTCTGTCCAATGATCAGACTGCCCGATGATCAGACTGCCTGATGATCAGTGTGCCCGATGATCAGACTGCCCGATGATCAGTCTGCCAGATGAACAATGTGACCAATTATCAGACTGCTCGATGCTCAGTTTGCCCGATGATCAGTCTGCCTTGCTGATCAGTCTGCCCATTGATCTGACTGCCCAATGATCAATCTGCCTGATGATCAAACTGCCCGATGATCAGTCTGCCCGATGATCAGTCTGTCCAATGGTCAATCTGCCGAATGACCAATATTGCAATCATCTGACTGCCCAATAGCCAGCCTGCTCAGTGACCAGGTTGCCCAATGACAAGGTTGCCCAGAAATTGGCCTGCAAAATGGTAATCTGCCCAAACACAAGGGTACCCAACAACCAGCCTACCCACTGAACAAATTGTTCAATGGTCAGTCTGCCCAATGACCAATCTGCCCAATGATTAGAATGCCCAATGATCAGACTGCCCAATGATCAATCTGCCCAATGATGAGTCTGCCCGATGATCATTCTGCCCAATGACCAGTCTACCTAATGATCAGATTGCTCGATGATCAGACTGCCTGATGATCAGTCTGTCCAATGATCAGACTGCCCGATGAACAGACTGCCTGATGATCAATCTGCTCGATGATCAGTCTCCCAATGATCAGACTGTCCAGTGATTAGCCTGCCAGATGATCAATCTACCCGATGATCAATCTGCCTGATGATCAGTCTGCCTGATGATCAGTCTGCCCATTGATCAGACTGCCCGATGATCAGTCTGCCCGATGATCAGACTGCCTGATGATCAGTCTGCCCATTGATCAGACTGCCCGATGATCAGTCTGCCCGATGATCAGACTGCCCGATGATCAGGCAGCCCGATGTACAGTCTGCCTGATGATCAGTCTGCCCGATCAGACAGCCTAATGACAGACTGCCCGATGATCTGACTGCCTGATGATCAGTCTGTCAGTTGATCAATCATCCCAATGATCAGAGTGGCCGAGGATCAGACAGCCCAATGATCAGATGGCGCAATGATCAGTTGGTCTGTTGATCAGATTGCCCAATGATCAATATGCCCAATGATCAGACAGCCCAATGATCAGTCTGTCCGTTGATCTGATTGCCCGATGATCAATTGCCCAATGATCAATCTGCCCAATGATCAGTCTGCCCGACGATCATTCTGCCCAAAGACTAGTCTGCCCGATGAGCAGTCTACTTAATGATCAGATTGCTTGAAGATCAGACTGCCCGATGATCAGTCTGTCCAATGATAAGATTGCCTGATGATCAGACTGCCCGATGATCAGACTGTCCGATGATCAGACTACCCGATGATCAGACTGCCCGATGATCAGACTACCCGATGATCAGACTACCCGATGATCAGTCTGCCTGATGATCAATCTGCTTGATGATCAGTCTCCCAATGATCAGACTACCCGATGATCAATCTGCCTGATGATCAATCTGCTCGATGATCAGTTTCCCAATGATCAGACTTCCCAATGTTTAGCCTGCCAGATGATCAATCTGCCCGATGATCAATCTGCCCGATGATCAATCTGCCTGATGATCAGTCTGCCCATTGATCAGACAGCCCGATGCTCATTCTGCCTGATGATCAGTCTGGCCGATCAGACAGCCTAATGACAGACTGCCCGATGATCAGACTGCCTGATGATCAGTCTGTCAGTTGATCAATCATCCCAATGATCAGAGTGGCCGAGGATCAGGCTGCCTAATGATCAGACTGCCCATTGATCAGACTGCCCGATGATCAGTCTGTCCAATGGTCAATCTGCCCAATGACCAATATAGCAATCATCTGACTGCCCAATAGCCAGTCTACTCAGTGACCAGGTTGCCCAATGACCAGGCAGTCCAATGACCAGGTTACCCAGAAATTAGCCTGCAAACTGATAATCTGCCCAAACAGGAGGCTACCCAACAACCAGCCTACCCACTGAACAGACTGTTCAATGATCAGTCTGCCCAATGACTAGTCCAGCCAATGATCAAACTACCCAATGATCAGACTGCCCAATGATCAGACTGCCCAATGATCAGTCTGCTCAATGATCAGTCTGCCCATTGATCAGACTTCCCCGATGATCAATCTGCTTGATGATCGGTCTGCCCAATTACCAATCAGCTTGATGATCAGTCTGCCTAATGATCAGACTGCCCTGTGTCAATCTGCTCGATAATCACACTGCCCGATGATCAATCTGCCCGATGATCAGACTGCCCGATGATCAGACTGCCCGATGATCAGCCTGTCCAATGATCAGACTTCCTGATGATCAGTCTGCCCGATGACCAAACAGCCCGATGATCAGTCTGCCCAATGATTAATCTGCCCGATGATCGAACTGCCCGATGATCAGTCTGCCTGATGATCAGTCTGCCCGATGATCAATCTGCCCGATGATCAGTCTGCCAATGATCAGTCTACCCGATGATCAGACTGCGCTCTATCAGTCTGCCCAATGATCAGTCTGCCCGATGATCAGACTGTCCACTGATCATACTGCTCGATGATCAGTCTGCCTGATGATCAATCTGCCTGATGATCAATCTGCCCAATGATCAGTCTGCCTGATGATCAGTCTGCCCGATGATCAGTCTGCCTGATGATCAATCTGCCCGATGATCAGTCTGCCAGATGATCTGTCTGCCTGATGATCAGTCTGCCTGATGATCAATCTGCCCAATGATCAGTCTGCCCAATGATCAGTCTGCCCGATGATCAGTCTGCCAGATGATCTGTCTGCCTGATGATCAGTCTGCCCAATGATCAGTCTGCCTGATGATCAGTCTGCCCGATGATCAGTTTGCCTGATGATCAATCTGCCCAATGATCAGTCTGCCTGATGATCAATCTGCCCGATTATCAAACTGCCCGATGATCAGTCTGACCATGATCAGTCTGCCCGATGATTAGAAAGCCCAAGGCTCAGTCTGTCCGATGATCCATCTGCCCAATGATCAAACTTCCCAATGATCAAACTGCCAGATGATCTGTCTACCCTATGATCAATCTGCCCGATGATCAATCTGTCCAATGATCAATCTGCTCAATGATCAGTCTGCCGAATGATCATGCTGCGCGATGATCAAAATAAAAACAAAAAACTGCAGATGCTGGAAATCCAAAACAAAAACAGAATTAGCTGGAAAACCTCAGCAGGTCTGGCAGCATCGGCGGAGAAGAAACGTGTTGACGTTTCGTGTCCTCATGACCCTGATCAATGCTGCCAGACCTGCTGAGTTTTCCAGGTAATTCTGTTTTTGGCCAATGATCAGTCTGCCCGATGATCAGTCTGCCCGATGATCAGTCTGCCCAATAACCATGCTATCCAGTGACCAGTCTGCCCAATGATCTGACTGCCCAATAACCAGTCTGCTCAGTGACCAGACTGTGCAGTTATCAGACTGTCCAATGGCCAGACTGCCCATTGATTAGACTACCAAATGGCCAGACTGTCGAAAGAACAGACTGCTGATTGATTAGGATGCCTAATGTGCAGTCTTTCCAATGATTAAACTGCCCAATGACTTGTCTGTCCAATGACCAGACTGCCCAATGACCAGATTGCCCATTGAATAGACTGCCCATTGGTCAGGATGCCCAATGACCAGACTGCCCAATGACCAGACTGCCCAATGAATAAACTGCCCATTGGTCAGGATGCCCAATGACCACACTGCCCACTGATCAGGCAACCCAATGACCACACAGCCCAATAATCTGCCTATCCAATGACTTTACTGCTCAACAACCAAATTGTAATACGATCAGAAAGCCCAATGACCAGGCTGGCTCCATTCACTTTATTCCAGTCAGGTCAATGCCAATTTCAGTGGCTGCCATTTTTCTGTTGTGTTTGTAAACTGGGCTGTTGAATAAGGAGAAGGAATAGTCCAGCTGACAGACATTGTGGCCTAGATTTTTGGTGTGGATAGAATTCTAGGACAAGAATTTTGGTGTGTTCTTTGCACCCACCAGAAGTGAAATGGGCTAACCCTTCTCTCCACCCCACTTTTTTCCTCCCAATTTTCAAGACCAGTCTAATCTTAATAATCGAAGCCAGCTTCCAGTGTTAGTATTACCACGATTGGGCACTCTCTATTTGAATCTGCATGGCATGATCATGCCTTGGGACGACAGGAAGGTTATATCCTCTGAACCCTCATTAAGGTGCAGACTCTTGGGAAAACACAGCTGGGACGGAGTAATCTGACTGTTGTGGAGGTATTGGCTGGTGGGTGCCACAAGCCTCTGGCACAGTCTTAACACCCTGACCTCCTTCTTGTTGCTCCTCTGTCTCATCAGAAAGGAAAGGTCATGAAACAATAAAGGACTTGCATTTTTATTGTGGCATTCACAAACTCAG
This sequence comes from Carcharodon carcharias, assembly GCF_017639515.1. Lineage (NCBI taxonomy): Eukaryota > Metazoa > Chordata > Chondrichthyes > Lamniformes > Lamnidae > Carcharodon > Carcharodon carcharias. The sequence continues at coordinate 27,174,722 of NC_054486.1, forward strand.
GATGTCCCAAAATGCTTTACAGCCAGTGAAGTGATGGAGTGTGACTTTACAACATGAGCAATTTAGTGAGTGAGGGAGTTTGGTGAAGAGGGCAAGGAGGTGCTTTTTTTCTACCATTTTCAGCTCCAATATTTAGCTCTTATTTTGGTATAGAGGAAGAAGCTGTATTTTGAATAACTGGTAAGTTATTCCACTTATAATAAGTAGTTTGTAAAAGTTAAGGTATGGCGGGGCAGCTCAGCCACATGGAATATGCAATCTGTGGAATGTGGGAAGTCATGGATGCACCATGTGCCCTAGACAAACACATATGCAGGAAATTTCACCAGCTGCGGAAGCTTGAGTTCCAGGTTTTGGAACTTGAGTGGTAACTGGAGTCACTGTGGTACATCTGCGAGGCACAGAAAAATATGTGGATATGACTACTAGGGAGGTAGTCATACTGCAAGTTAGGTACATGCAGGCAGAGAGGGTATGAGTGAATGCCAGGCTATTTAGGAGAACCAGGCAGGTAGTGCAGGAGTCCCCTGAGTCATTCTTGCTTGCTAACCAGTTTCCCATTTTGGATACAGGTGAGGCCAATGATTTCTCAGAGGAGTACGGCAAGAGCCAAGTCCGTAGCACCACTGGTGGCTCAGCTGCACAGGAGAGGAGTAAGAAGAGTGGAAGGGCAATAGTGATAGGGTATTCATTAGTTAGAGGGATACCCAGGCATTTCTGCAACCATATACATGACTCCAGGATGGCTAGTTGCCTCCCTGGTGCCAGGGTCAAAGATGTCACAGACTGGCTGCAGGACATTCTTTTGGAGGAAGGTGAATAGCCAGAGGTCATTGTCCACATTGGGACCAGCGACATAGGTAGGAAGATGGATAAGGTCCTGAAAGCAGATTTCAGTGAGTTAGGAAAGAAATTAAAAAGCGAAACCTCAAAAGCAGTAATCTAAAGATTACTCCCAGTGCCACCCGTTAGCGAGAATAAGAATGGAAAGACTGAGTGATTGAATGTGTGGCTGGAGAATTGGTGTAGGAGGGAGGACACCAGGATTTCTGAGGCATTGGAGCTGGTTCTGGGGTGGGTAGGACCTGAACAAGATGGTCAGGTTACACCTTAGCAGGGCTGGGACTAATATTCTTGCAGGGAGATTTGCTAGTGCTGTTGGGAGGGTTTAACTTAGATTCGCAGGGCCGTGGGAACCTGAGAGGGAGCTTAGATTGGAGGGAAGTAAAACTGGTAACAAGAAGGAGAAAAGGAGTAAGCAAAATTAGAAGTCAGATGAAGAGAAGGCAAGCATCAAATAGGATCAGAATGCAGAATAATGTTAAAAATACAAAGTTAAGGGCACCCTATCTGAATGCAGGCAGCATTCTCAATAAGATAGATGATTTGAAGGCACGGATAGCTGTAGTGGGGTACGATTTAATTGCCATTATGGAGACGTGGTTACAGGGTGACTGAGACTGGGAACCAAATAGTCAAGGAAATTTATCATTCAGGAAGGATAAGTAAAAAGGAAAAGGAGGTGGGATAGTGCAGTTAATAAGGATGACATCAGTACATTAGTGAGAGAGGATCTTAGATCGAAGGATCAAGATGTAGAATCGGTTTGGGTGAAGCTAAGAAATAGCAAGGAGCAGCAAACATTGCTGGCAGTTGTTTATAGGCCACAAAACAGTAGTAGTAACATTTGGCACAGTATAAATCAAGAAATTAGAGCTGCATGTAACATGGGAAATACAATAATAATGGTGGCTTCAATTTACATATTGACTGGGTAAACCTAATTAGCACTAATGTTGTGGAGGATGAATTCCTGGAATGTATACAAGATGGGTTTCTGTAGCAGTACTTTGAAGAACCAACTAGGGATCAGGCTATTTTAGATTTAGTATTCATGTAATGTCAAAGGGCTAATTAGTAACCTTGCTGTAAAGGAGCCTTTAGGAAATAGTGACCATAATGTGATGGAATTTTACATTAAGTTTGAAAGTGATATAGTTCATTTTGAAACTAGGGTCTTAAATCTGAACAAAGGAAACTATGAAGGTATGAGAGACAAGTTGGCTATGGTGTTTTGGGAAATTACACTTTAAAAAATTGATGGAAAGAGCCAATGGCTAGTATTTAAAGAAGTATTACGTGGTCTGCAACAAATATACATTCTTTCAAGATACAAAAACCCAACAGGAAAGATAAATCAACCATGGTTAACAAAATAAGCTAAAGAATGCATTAGATCAAAGAACGTGGCTTATAAGGTTGCCAGAAAAAGTGGTAAGACTGGGAGCAATTCAGAATCCAGCAAAGGATGACTAAGAAACTGATAAATGCAAGCTAACGAGAAACATGAAGGCAGACTGTGTGGAAAGGAAAAGATTAGCAAAGACAAATGTGGATCCATTACAGGTGGAGACAGGAGAATTTATAATGGAGAATAGGGAAATGGTGGAGAAACTAAACAATTAAGAAGATACAGAAAATCTCCCAAAAATATTAGGGAACCAGTGGACTTGTGAAAATAAGGAACTGAAAGAAATTAGGATTAATAAAGAGGTAGTACTCAAAAAATTAATTGGACTGAAGGTTGATAAATCCCTGGACACAATGAGTTACACCCCAGAATGTTGAAGAAGGTGGTTATAGAGATAATGGATAAATTCGTGGTTATCTTTCAAAAGTCTATGGGCAGACTTTTTCAGTTGGCGTGCGAGGGTGGACCCGACATGCCGACGTGTAAAATGATGCGTGATAACGTCAGGCATGCACCTCGACGCCATTGCACAGTCCTGCGATATTCCGTTTAGCCGGCGTGCACTGGAGTTGGCTGCGCGCTTGCCGATATGTAAACGGCCTATTAAGGCCATTAAGCAATTAATTGAAGTACTTGTTAACGCTGCCCATCCAACCTTAAGGTTGGCAGGCAGGTGAAAAAGCCAAGCGGCCTTCACGTTTTTGTAGGAAACTTCATCCATGAGCGGGATGAGGTTTCCTAAAGCTTTTATTCAATATACAAATATAAGAACGTGTCCCATCTCATGTGACACAGTCACATGAGAGGACATGTTTAAATACATTTATAAGCCTTTTATTTAATATTTTCAATATAGATTCAATCTCCCTGAGGCAGCTCCACGCGCATGAAAGATTCTCCCTCCTCCCCTCCCCTGCATTGGTAGCGCTGAGTGCTACTGGCTGCATATTACGCTGGGCGGGCCTTTATTGGCCCGCCTGAATTAAATGACGGTGCGGAGCTGATCGGGGGCGGCAATTGGCTCCCTGACCACCCCTACCCGCTCCCGCCAAGCCTGCCCGCCATATGAAAAATTCTGCCCTGTCAATTCTGGAAAGGTTATCGCAGACTGGAAAATGGCAAATGTAACCCCGCTATTTAAGGGAGGGAGAGAGAAGTGGAGAATGACAGATCTGTTAGTTTGACGTCAGTAATAGGGAAAATGTTAAAATCTGTTATACGGAATATGATAACCAGACGCTTGGAAAATAATGATATGGCTGGGCAGAGTCAACATGGATGTATGAAGGGGAAATCATGTTTGACAAACCTGTTGGAGATTTTCAAGGATGTTACCTGTCGCATAGATAAAAAGAACCCCAGTGGAAGTGGTGTATTTGGATTTTCAGAAGGCTTTTGATAAGGTCCCACACAGGAGGTTAATAAACAAAATTAAGCACTTGGATTTTGGGGTAATATACTGGTATGGTTTGAGAATTGGTTAATAGACAGAGAAAACAGGTCATTCTCAGAATGACAGGCCGTGACTAGTGGGGTTCCGCAAGGAACAGTGCTGGGGTCACAGCTGTTCACAAGCTATATAAATGATTTGGATGTGGGGACCAAATTTGCTGATGACACAAAACTAGATGGGAATGTGAGGAGGATGCAAGGAGACTTCATGGGGATTTAGACAGGCTAAGGGAATGGTCAAGAACATGGCAGATGGAATATAATATGAATAAATGTGAATTTATCCACTTTGGTAGAAAAAACAGAAAGGCAGAGAATTTGTTAAATGGTGAGACGTTGGGAAGTGCTGATGTCCAAAGGGACCTGGGTGTCCTTGTACATGAGTCACTAAAAGCTAACGTGCAGGTGTGGCAAGCTATTAGGAAAGCAAATGGTATGTTGGCCTTCATCACCAGGGGGTTTGAGAACAGGAGTAAGGATGTCTTGCTGCAATTGTATAGGGCCTTGGTGAGACCACTCCTGGAGTGTACAGTTTTGGTCTCCTTATCTGAGGAAGGATATACTTGCCATAGAGAAAGCACAACAGAGGTTGACCAGACTAATCCCTGGTGTGGCAGGATTGTCTTATGAGGAGAGATTGAGGAGACTGGGCCTGTATTCTCTTGAGTTTCGAAGAAGGAGAGGTGATCTCATTGAAACTTATAATAATCTTGCAGGGTGTGCCAGGATAGATGTAGATAGGATGTTTCCCCTGGTTGGTGAGTCTAGAACCAGGGACACAAATACACTTCAAAAATACTTCATTAGCTTTGAAATGTTTTGAGATGTACTGTGGTCATGAAAGGCACTATCTCAATACAAACTTTGTCCTTTTACCCTCCCACTCACCCATCCTCCCTCACTCTGCCCCTCTCCTGTGCATTGAATGGGAAGGTCCATCACTGGGGTATGTGGAGCTCATCTGTCATCATTCACACTGGATTGTGGAGGTTAAATCCTGTTTCCAAGGCAACCATCATTTTCAGGTGATCCACTGCACTTCTGTTATTTGATGTAGCTGTTTGTTGAATGGAATTGTTTTTGATGTATGCTTTGGTGGTAGTAAATAAGTGAACACTCCATGCAGTTGGACAATTCCATACCACCTGTTCCTCAATGAAAAGTTTATGCAGAAAGACATCTTTGACAAATCCATCAGGCATTGGTGTACAGATAATGTCTTTGATGCCCTGCGGTTGGATCCTGTTGAATGGTCCCCTGAGCAGACTGTCATGGTTATTTGGCAGAATGCCTCGTTGCCAGAACTTTCAAACAAGCACCAAGATGTAGCTTGGCTAGTGGTGAGAAGGGTCCTTCCCGTCAGAACCTTCCCACATACCCAGAGTCTCACCAACTTTGCACGCTGCCCTTGAGGTGGCTATGGTGGGAAGACACCATCATCCACTTCCTTCTGGAATGTTCCTTTGCAAAGTGGGTCTGGGAAAAGACGCAAGGGTTTTTGTGGAGGTTCATCCCCAGCAGCTCTGTAATGCAGGACTGTGTGCTCTACAGGCTGTTCCCAGAGTTGCACATCGAGGTAAACAGCAACTGATGCTGGATGACCATCAGCTTAGTGAAAGATGCCCTCTCACATGCCTAGTTTTAATAAATGAACCCACAACATGTTTACCCAATCCCTTATGAGCGATTGGTGCCTTGTGTCTTGCACAGTAAGTAAGCCCAATTATCATAATCATAACATAACAGTCTTCCACTGTGAAGAGTTGTTAATGACCGAGTCTTGAGACTGGCGCATTCCAAGGTCCAGGTCTGCATGCTGAGGGACACAATAAAGCTTGGGGCATGAGCTACTGCAAAGGCTCAATGGGGAAAGGCTACAGTGTAATGCCATCCTGCCATTGTACACTGAGAGGTTGGAAACCATGGCCTGAATTTCATACGCCCCGCCGGGTTTTAGGCGGGGTGGGGGGAAGCATGAAAAAGAAGGAATGGGCTTTCCACTGGGTTCCCGCCCGCCCTGACCTCTCAGTGACTTTACGCTGGGGCAGGCAAGGCCTCGGATGGGCTGCCCACCCTTGCTCAATTTTTAGTCTGGTGGGAGGATTTCCTGGGTGTGGGGGAAGCCCAAAAATGATCAGGCTTAGGCCTCGAATGGGAAGTGGGGTGGGGCGGCGCCTGCATCAGAAGCCTCCTTCTAACTTCGGGTGCACCGCGCCCCCCCACCCCCCAACCTGCTGGACCTCCCTCCAACCAACCCCAACCTCTCCCCTGACACCCCAATTGCCCATTATCAACCCCCTGAGGCCTTCCCTGCCCTCCTGCCCTGAGACCTGGAAACGTACCTTTCTGTCCAGTCCTGGGACTTAGGGTCTGAGGTCTTCAGGAAGTTCCTCTTCCGGTCTCTGTAGCATCGCTCGCTGCAAGGACTAGAGAGCTGTCGGCCAATCTGATTCCTCCGAGTGAGGGGCGGAAGTCCCGCCTGCAGTCAACTGACGCTGCTTCAAGCGTGAAATGGCTGTGGGGCAGGCAGAGTTGGCAGGGACGTGTTCCCCGCTGACCCTTCGAATGGCAGGACCGGAAACCCGGCCATCTGAAATATCGTGGTTCATGTAAAACATCTTGAGCCATATGTTTGACATGAAATGAATATTATAAACATAAGCTGTAATTCTAGTGAGGCACCACAGAGTGCCACATACTGCATTGAAGGAAACTGATTTGCACTTTCTGTACTTTGAGTTGTTATGTAATGTACTTCTATAAATTTTATGCATAAAGTATGTATTTGGGGAGAAAAGGTAGTAAATGAGTGAATACAATGACAACAAATCACGGTAGAAATTTATTTCAAACTTTAATTGGGTAGGCCTCTGACTTCCTTATTTCCTGCTTCCTTTGTGCCCCTGTATGGTCACTTCATTAAAGCGGATCAAAGGGCGAAGGTTAAGAGGCCTACTTCCCTGTGGCTTCTGTCCCTTTTGCTTTCTTCAGCAAGCATAGAATATGTAAGATTGGGAAATCACCAGGAGTACATACAGCACTATCCTGCACTCAGTGTGCAGCCTATGGCAGGTGTGAGTGAACATGTATCTTGTGTAATGGAAGGATTGGTCAGGGGAAAAAGGACAGAAACACTGAAAGGATAAATTATCAGTACAAAATGGTCATTCATATGAAACGTTCTGAAGTACTGTACATACTATGTGGATGGGAGATAACTCTACATCCCGTCATTTTCTACCACGGGAGGATCTCCTACATTGACAGACTGGCTGAGCTCATTATCTTCTTTTGGCGCTCCAGCTATGTCTACTTAATGGTGCAGTTAGCACTAACGTTTATGGCTCTCTCTAACCATCCAGTGATACCTTGAGGTGGAAAGAGGACTGACCATCCTCGGGCATACTTGCTCCGTTGACTCCTCCATTGCCTCATCCAAATATCCTGACTCTTGGCCCAGAGACAGCCATTTGAACTGCAGCAGCCATTTAAAACAGCAGCATGTAATTTGTCAACCACTGGTAGGGAGTCTTCCAATGAGAGCTACCCAGTCAGCTGTAGCTCAGTGGTAGCATCTTGCCTCTGAGTCAATAGGCTATGGATTCAAGTCCCACTCCAAAGACTTGAGCACACAGTCCAGGATGACACTCCACTGCAGTACTGAGGGGGTGTTGTACTGTCAGCGATGCCATCTTTTGGATGAGATGTTAAACTGTGACACCCATCTGCCCTCACAGGTGGATGTGAAAGATGCCAGGACACAATTCAAAGATGAGCAGGGGAGTTATTTCTGCTGTCCTGGCCAATATTTACCCCTCAACCAACATCACTAAAAAAACCAATGATCTGGTCATAATCACATTGCTGTTTGTGGGAGCTTGCTGTGTGCAAATTGGCTACTGCATTTTCTATATTACAACAGTGAATTCGTTTCTACTCATTCACGGGATGTGGGCTTTGCTGGCAGGGCCAGCATTTATTACCCAACCCTAGTTGCCCTTTAGAAAGTGGTGGTGAGCTGTCTTCTTGAATTGCTGCAGTCCATGTGGTGTAGGTACATCCACAGTGCCGTTAGGAAGGGAGTACACCTCAATAGTACTTCATTAGCTGAAATACTCCTTTGGATGTCCTGAAGTGATGAAAGGTGCTATAGAACTGCAAGTCTTTTCGTCTACCTGTGCCAATTTGGTTGAACCAATCAAGATCATCCTGACATCCATCCACCGGGAGGCTCAGACAAACCTCGGTGCAGAGGTGTCTAATAAAGTAATGAGTTTTCCAGGGAATATTTTGATCCATAGTATAGGGACTGGACAATGGAAAGTTGCCTGAAATCAACATTGAACCAAATTATTACATCCAGAAGCTTACTGTTGAAAGTGTGGAACATGGAACTGCTGTTTTCAGTCTTCACGAGAAGCTCTGGTCACAGAGCGGTTAATATCTAAGTGAAAGTGCATCTAGCTGATGACTAGACTGTATGGGATATGGTGAGTGGGAAGAGTTTCAGTGTTTGGAATCTCAGGTACTTTTGCTGCAGCTTTACTGTATTTTATCCAGGAATGCCAGTTCCCTTCAATGCCGGGAATTTTCTTTCAGATGGAGGCTTGGTTCGCATGTGGTCAGAGGCTGTGGGTTTTGACTTTGTTTGTTTAAGTCACATTTATAATTCTGCTTGGTTCCTTCGACAACGCAGTGGGGGAGGGGAGGTAAAATCCACAACCAATCATTTGGGGAGTTTACCTGGCAAAGTGCATGGAAATGTGATTGAAGAGCCTTATTGATAAATATTGGGGTTTACTTGGCACAGTGTAGTGGAAGGGATTATAGAGCTGTATTGATGCACAGTCAAAGACAAAAGGAAATATAAGTCTTATCATCTTGAAGAAAGTATAAGGCAGGTAAGAAGGCAATTTATAAAATCAGAGGACCATTAGATGGCACAGCCTAATTAGGTTGATTGAATGCCATTTAGTGGATTGTTCTGTTTACCCTGAAGCTTTTGCAGATGTCATTTGATGATGGAAAGGTGAGCCGGAATGGTGAATTTCGCTGGAGAAATAACCTGTATGGAATTGCGGTTTGACTCCTAGACTTCATCATTCAAACCTTCCAAATATCCTGGTGGGTAAACTGTAGCCAATTAAACAGATGGCAATAAGCCTCCCTCTTCTTCCAGCCTACTCTTCATTGAATACATTCAAGGCTGAGATAGACAGTTTTTGAACTATAGGGGAGTGAGGGTTATGGGGAACAGGCAGGAAAGTAGAATTGAGGCCAAGACCAGATCTGCCATGAGCATATTGAATGGCGGAGCAGGCTCAAGGGGCCACATGGCTCAATCCTGCTCCTATTTCTTATGTTCCCACTGAATTGGCTCCTTCAGAGTTTCTGTTGTGTGATTCTATTTAAAAGAAAAATTATGGAGCCTATTTTGCTTTGATTCATTAGGGCAATAACAGTGAGATGTGCTTTTTGTTGATGGGTAATGGAACACACTATATAAAAGCAAAACATGGCGGATGCTGGGAATCTGAAATAAAAACAGAAAATTCTGGTGAAACTCAGCAGGTCTGGCAGCATCTGTGGAGAGAGAAACAGAGTTAATGTTTTGAGTCCACGTGACTCTTCTTGGAACACACAATCATTTTATGCAACCTCGGTGTGCATGGCTGTTTTGTGCAGCTAGCCATGAGACGCCATAACTCAAGAATCATGTAGAATTTCCTTTGTTTCCCCAGTTTTCTCCCCAACATTCTCGAGGGAGATTGCTGTTTCCCCGGACACTGGCAGCCCTCGGTGGCCCCACCCAAAGCACAATTCCTCACATGTGACCTTGACAGTCAAAGACAAAAGGAAATATAAGTCTTATCATCTTGAAGAAAGTATAAGGCAACAATTGGACGATGGTGGAGCATCATACCAATCCCAGTCTTATGTTCACGCTCCACCCGCCTACAAGCGTTTACTATCACAGGATTTTAGGTAATGACGAGATACCGTTACTGTAAAGAAATACATCATTTAGTTCATGAGGTCGACCTCATCTAACCCTGATCTTTGGCTTACTCCCCATAGCCTTTAATATTCTCCCCAAGCAACTCTCTAGTTCCTTTTCAAAATAATTTATAGGCTGTGTTTCAACACACATCTGTGGCAGAGAATTCCACATGCTAACCACAAGCTGTGCAGAAAAATTCTTTTTTGAACCTCCTTGTTAATTCTTTAAAAGGGAAGTTAAAGCAAATGCTGATTTGACATTTTATCCCCTGATACAGAGGCATTTGGGCCTACTGTTATGTCCCCAGTACAGCCTTGGCTTAAATCAGCTTCAGTTACCCTAAATACAGCAAAGACCAGATCATTAAACACAAGTTCTTACTTGTTGTCTTTGTCCTGAGGACTGGACCTTAGCAAGGTCTGTATGACCCTGAGAGCTACATTGCCAGGAGTATAACTCCTGTTACAGCCAACCTAATTGAAAGATAGGAGCCAGACTAAAGGCCAGTCCGTTGGTTCTTCTCTTGGTATGGGGCAATAGGGGGAAGGATTGAGTCAGACTAAAGGCCAGTTCGTTGGTTCTTCTCTTGGTATGGGGCGATGGGGGGAAGGATTGAGTCAGACTAAAGGCCAGTTCGTTAGTCCTCCTGGTGTGGGGGGAGGGGTGGGCTAGACAACAGGGCAATCCATTGGTCCTCCTGGTGGGGAGGAGGGGTGAGTTAGACTAAAGGCCACTCAACCTAAACGAGCAGGGGAGTTCTCCCAGTGGCCTGACCAATACTCGACCCATCAATTAACAGCAGCAAATTAACCAGCCATTCATCTTACTGTAGGTTTTTGCCGCGTTCAAAATGGCCACATGACAACAATCACTGCACATCAAAGTAATTTTTGTGAAGTGCTTTAAGATGTGAAAAGATGCTATACGGTTGCACGCCTGTATTTAACAGAGGAATTACACACATCTGTCTGGTAAGAACAAGAAGACTACAAGCAATTTTTAATGCTATGTTTGGAATAAACAGCAATCCTCCTGCCTACATCAGCCCAGGACTGGGAAAAGTGCGGAAATGAATCTTGCTGTGCCGGTCTTTGTAAGTGCCAGAAAGTTGTCATGTGGAAACGCAAATCACTAACAGCTGGATCACATTTCAAGGAAATTACAGTCCCCACATGATAGAAATTCCTAACTGCAATTCAATTAATTTTTCCACCTCATAATAATGCCATTCATTCATCTCTCGTGTCAGCAGAGTGCAAACTGCTTGCTTTTTCCCTCTTGTTGCTGGGAATCAGACCCCAGCTAAAGTTTGATGTACTGTTCTGGTTCGAGTCATGGGAATGTTGGACAACACTCAGTAAACATGGTTGACCGTGCACATCTTTTCATTCAATGCTGCGGCTGAATGACATCAAATATGGGGCAGTGAGGGAAGGGGGCGGTGGTGCTGCTCTTGGTTAGCCAGTGTTCACTCAGCATTGACATCCAGACTAGTGGAATGAAAACCTCTGTCTGCAGTGGTCTTGTGGGAAATGAGTGTGGTCAGTTTAAACTCAGGTCTCAGATAGTCCATAGACAGAATTGATCCTAATTTATCATTCGTGGCTGGCAAGGGAAATAGAAAATGTCAGACCATTGTGGGAAGAGCATTATTGTGTATCTTACCTATCCTGTACCTCACTGACGACTGATGGGACAGTGTAGAGGGTGCTTTACCCTGTATCTAACCCCATGCTGTTCCTGCCCCGGGAGTATTTGTTGGGATAGTATATCTTTACCATGTATCTAATCCATGCTGTTCCTGCTCTGGGAGTGTTTGTTGGGATAGTGTATCTTTACCATGTATCTAATCCATGTTATTCCTGCCCTGGGAGTGTTTGTTGGGATACTGTATCTTTACCATGTATCTAATCCATGCTGTTCCTGCTCTGGGAGTGTTTGTTGGGATAGTGTATCTTTACCATGTATCTAATCCATGTTATTCCTGCCCTGGGAGTGTTTGTTGGGATACTGTATCTTTACCATGTATCTAATCCATGCTATTCCTACCCTGGGAGTGTTTGTTGGGATAGTGTATCTTTACCATGTATCTAATCCATGCTATTCCTACCCTGGGTGTGTTTGTTGGGATAGTGTATCTTTACCATGTATCTAATCCATGCTGTTCCTGCCCTGGGAGTATTTGTTGGGATAGTGTATCTTTACCATGTATCTAATCCATGCTGTTCCTGCCCTGGGAGTATTTGTTGGGATAGTGTATCTTTACCATATATCTAATCCATGCTATTCCTACCCTGGGTGTGTTTGTTGGGATAGCGTACCTTTACCCTGTATCTAACCCCATGCTGTTCCTGCCCTGGGAGTATTTGTTGGGATACTGTATCTTTACCATGTATCTAATCCATGCTGTTCCTGCCCTGGGAGTATTTGTTGGGATAGTGTATCTTTACCATGTATCTAATCCATGCTGTTCCTGTCCTGGGAGTGTTTGTTGGGATAGTGTATCTTTACCAGGTATCTAATCCATGCTGTTCCTGCCCTGGGAGTATTTGTTGGGATACTGTATCTTTACCATGTATCTAATCCATGCTGTTCCTGCCCTGGGAGTATTTGTTGGGATACTGTATCTTTACCATGTATCTAATTCATGCTGTTCCTGCCCTGGGAGTGTGGGATCCTGGCGCTGAGAACTTGAGATTCCATAGGAACGACCGCTGTTGGTCTCCACTTTTTCTAGGGGTTTCCTCACTGTCTTATAAAAAACAAGGATATCCTCATGCTGCTTCCAAGGACAGCGATAGGTTGGTGTCAGAGCATGGTGAGGGATTTTCTAACTGGGAGATCAGAGTCAGGACACAGTATTGTAGTGAATGAAGGTGTATTAGCCTGATATAGTGAGCATGTAGGCCCTGTTACTGAGGTCCATGTCCAGTGAGTGATTGATATGCCTTAAGACCATACAAATCTGAACTCTTGCTCAGGGGGACAAGGTAATTGCTGCCAATAGGTAATTAGGTGCGAGGATGGGAGGGTCAGGTCAACCCTTCACCCCAATACTAAGCCGAGTTTCTACAGGTAGGTGAATATGGTTATTGTCAATTGTGAATTGCTTTCCTATTGATCTCTTAAATGTTAGTGATGTCAGTGCACACACCCGAGATATTTCAGTGCCCTGTGTCCAAAGGTTTGTTGGTCAGCAATGACAGACCTCACCTTAACAAGCAAAATATCAGGACAAAAACGATAGAAGAAAACAATGGTGTAGTTAATTCCACAGCTGCCCATAGCCTGGTTAAAATATGCTTTATCTTTTTGCACAGTTGTCATTCCCTCTGAAAATCAGAAAGCTGAGGTAGTAATCAGCAGTGGTTACAGCATTGTGACCAGATGGTCCTTGAAATATAACCGTAAGGAAATGAGATTAACCCTGGGAGCTCTCAGTAAGAGGAAAACAAGAACATTCATTTATTTATACAGCATCTTTCACTTCCTTAGGACATCCCAGAGTGCTTCACAGCCAACAATTAACTTTTGAAATGTAGTCACTGCTATTTTGAATAGCAAGATCCCAGAAACATTGAATAAAGCAAATGGTAAATCTGTTATTTGGTGGAGATGAATGATGGCCAGGATACTAGGGGATCTCCCTGGTCTTCTTTGGATAGTGCCATGGGATCTTTTATACCCACCATAAGTGGCATGGGCCTCAGCCTGAATATCTCATCTGAAAGATGGTACCTCCTACAGTGCAGCATCCCCTCAGTACAGGGCCGAAATGGAACTTGAATCCACGACCACCTGGCTTGGAGCTGAGAGTGCTACAATGGAGACAGGTAAGTTATACCGGTATGGCTTCAGAACTGTTCCCCATCAGGATTGTTATTGCCCAGAATGGCTAGGTAAATTGGGGAAGGAGATCTTCTAATGAGACCCTTGGGATTATTTTTTGTGATTAGATTAGGTTAAATTTGTAATCTCTTGATGATAGGAGATTGAGGGGGTGATCTAATTGAGGTGTTTAGGATGACTGAAGGATCTAATAGGATAGATAAAAACTATTTGTTCTGGTGGGACTCCAGCAAAAAGGACAATACTTAAAAGGTTGTGTTTGTTGCCAGCGCTGTGCATGCAAATCCTAGTGTTTAACTCTGTTACATCATTGTGAATAACAGAGTCGACTGTGGCCATAAATAAACATGGAATACCATGGTGATGCTTATACTTGGCTTATTTAGGGAAACGCAAGTCAGGATACTGGAATGTCCCTACTCTCTTCATCCTCTTTGTGGAGAAGCCTCTACCTCCGTCCCTCCCTCCACCTCCCGGACCTACCTTTAGCACCATCCATCCCGGAGTGAAGTTCACCTGAGAGCCTCAAACTAACGTGTTAATGGAGGCAGGGAGAAGGCTGCAGCACACACACAAACACATTCCTGGCCACACGCCCCATGAACTCCAGATGAGGCTGTCCGCCTCGGTGCTTTCTCAAAAGAAAACCTTGGTTCTGGGCAACCAGGCTGAACTTGGGAGCTTGGGTCATGCCCCAAGCACCTGCTGATTGGCTCCCTGTGCCTCCAGCCTGCCCACTGGTCAGTGTGCCTGTCAGTCAAACCATCGCCAAAGCATTTCGTCCCTTGTCAAAAAAAGCTTTCTGGCAATCTGGACGGAGTGGAGTGACATCATTGGATTTCTATGCATGCGCAGACCAGCGCACATTCGCAGACAGGTATCAGTAGCCAACTTGCATTGGCAGGAGACAGTGTACTTAGAATTAGAGCTAGGCTATTCAGGGGTGATGTCAGGAAGCACTTCTTCACACAAAGGTTAGTGGAAACCTGGAACTCATTACCTGTTGAGGCTGGGGGTAAATTGAAAATTTCAAAACTGAGATTGATAGGACTTCTGTTGGGTATGAATATGAAATTCTATGGTAGGTAAATGGAGTTAAGATATAGATCGACCATGATCTAATTGAATGGAGGGACAGGCTTAAATGATGAATGGATTCCTCCTGTTCTTATGTTCCTATTTTTAATCTTGTGAAAATATTTATCTAGGTTCTGGTCCACTAACATTTGTAGATAAGCCTTTTTTGTACTTTTTGAGAAAATGAATGATATTGAAACAAACGAATGTCCTGTGAAAGATTATTAGAATTCAGAAGTGGAGCAAAGTAATGGTTACTTGGAGATGGTTAAAGGAAGATTAGATTCATGCATTGAAGCCATATAAATAGAATACTCGTATGGTTCGGTGACATATAAGAAATATTAATACAGAAAAGAATAATAAGATGGCAGTCAGAAGGTCAACCTGAACACCAATCAACTCAACTTTGTGTAGCATGTTTTGCAATGGCTGGTTCTAAAGCAAAGTGTAGGAAAGGCACTCTACTGGAGAATGCCCATCATCTTTCAACAGTTTTACCTGTACAGGAGAAAAATCACAAGACTGTGGAAGATCCATTTGATCTCACCTTCCCAGAATACTGACCCTGCTGTCGTCCTATTAGAGTAGACAGGGAGAAACTGTTTCCACTGGCAGGAGAGTTGGTAACCATGGGACACAGATTTAAAATAATTAACAAAAGGACTATCTCATTCCCAACACTGGAATATTAAACGTCAACAGAGCTAGGCTTCTAGTACAGGTCCCACCCCATCCCCTGTGAGTGGGCTAACATTTTTGGCATTCATGATGGGTAAAACAATTAATGATATCTAGGGGATAAAAGCTGGAAAGATCACTTCCTGTTTGGGAGCAGCTAACCTCCTGCTCTTTGTTTTGAGAGGGAGAAACTGTTTTGATAGTGCCTGAGTCAACTGCATCTGAAAATAAATTTAGGACTCTGCTAACAGTCGAGGAATTTCTCTCAACTTGCTACCTTCAGTACTTCTTCAAATATTTGGATAATTCTTACTGGGCTTGTTTCCCAAAGAGGATAAGCATTGTTTCTCAGTTACAGATATTAATCCAGTCAGAATGCTTCTAATGGTTAATGGGAATATTACCTTCCTGACAGCTCATTCAATTAAAAACCGCGGTGGACTCCATGCATTGTGTTGTGTTAATCGAAGGCCATCCAAATGTTCCACACAGCTCTGGATGTTGGCAATTGCCCTTTGAGGACTGGGCTATAGAGCTGGGCTCATCACAACTCCATAATCTTAGCTGTGGATATCCCCCATCCAGTGACGTCATTCTGTCTATGGTCAGTACTCAGGGAATGCATGGATTTTGCTGCTTTCTTTTTGGTCATTCCTTCTCCAGAGATGGGTATCCAAGTCCTTCTGTCAGTTTGACATGCGTATTTTGCTGGGATCTTTGGAAGAATTCGAATTGGAGAAATTACAGAGATCTGCAACTCATGCAAACACAGCCAGTTGTTGACTGAAGACCTTGATATTCCCTATATTAAGGTGTGATGAAGGAGACTTGTCATTCTGTATTAAATAGGGGAAAATGTATGCATTATATATATTTTCTTTATACACTTCATTGGCATTCCCAAGAGGTAAAACAAATGCTAAAGGACCAGCTAAAAACACAGGGGCTGTATTTAGGTATAGCCATTATTGACTGGAAGTTGTCTTTTCTACTAAACCAAGGATAGAGATTGAAGTCCAGCTGTTTCCAAAACCTCAGTGGGGTTCTATAATCTGTAAATGAGCCAGGAAGTAAATGCCCCAGCCTAGCACTAATCTAATTGTGCCTAATTGTGTCTTAATTGCCAAAGTCTTAATTAATTGTAAAATCTGGACCAGACATGAATATTTATTTATTAAGAGGAGCACGCACTGCTGTACTTTTGAATTTGATTGTTTGACAGCTCTTTATGAAAGGTTATTTGGTCTAAGATATATACTGCCAACTTTTCTGCAATATCTTTTGTTCAGTTTGCTGTTTTGAATTGACATTTCTTCTTCTTGGCCCAAAGATATGTAAAGATGTTGCATCAGGATGTCTACAAAAAATTACTTCCTCTAAATGTTTTTCATTACAGTCATGCTACAAAGTAAATCATTTCATCCCTTGTGGACTGAATTTATTGTTATTGCTTTCTAAATATTTGTTCTGTCAGTGACTTGCTATGTTTTTCTGCTTCAGTATAATTATCTTACCTGTAAATAAATCTGATATTACTTTTAACATAAATACAATGCTGCATTTTGGAAGAAAATTTGAATTAAATGGTAAAATTTTAAATGGGATGCAGGAAAAGAGAGACCTGGGGATCACACAGGCAAATTGATGGTGACAGGACAAGGACAGTTTAAACCCACCCCACAATTTAATGGTGTCAGACACTTTCAGTAAATAGATGTGGCTTGCAGCCTCTCAGAGGAGGCATGAACCACAGGGGAATTCCAGTGCACAGCAGGAAACCAAAAGAAAAACAGTTATCTGCTCCTAGAATCCTTTAACTGACAGGCTTTTAAATGAAAAATAAATGTTTTTTTAGTTTCAATAGTTAGGTGCTGTATTGCAAGTTAAATGTGTTTTTACTGCAGTGATTGATTGTAGGGCTTTGTCCTGCAAAGGTAAGTTGACCATTATTGATCAGCATTGTGTAAGTGTTGAGATGCATTTGAGTACTTTTCCCATTTGGTAAATACTCTTACGCATTCAAAACTAAAGAAAAGACTGATTGGGATCTCCAGTGTAATAATCCAAAGTGATTTAAATGACTGTGCAGGGACCTTTTAAAACAAAAGCTTTTACTTAGAGAAATAAAAAGCCCCCACTTGCTCCTGGACTGCTTTGATTGAAGGACAAGAAAGTGCAAGAAGAGGACCCTGGGACAGGCAGTCAACAGCACCTAGAGGAGGGTGCAAGAGGAGGATGCTGGGAAAGCCGGTCAGCAGCACCTAGAGGAGAGTGTTAGAGGAGGACCCTGACACAGGCAGTCAGCAGCACCTGGAGGAGAGTGCGAGAGGAGGACCCTGGGATAGGCAGTCAGCAGCACCTAGAGGAGAGTGCAAGAGGAGAACCCTGGGATAGGCAGTCAGCAGTACCTAGAGGAGAGTGTTAGAGGAGGACTCTGGGACAGGCAGTCAGTAGCACCTAGAGGGCAATGTGAGACGAGGACCCCGAGCCAAGCAGTCAGCAGCACCTAGAGGAGAGTGTGAGAGGAGGAGCCTGGGACAGGCAGTCAGCAGCACCTAGAGGAAAGGGTTAGAGGAGGACCCCGGACAGACAGTCAGCAGCACCTAGAGGAGAATGTTAGAAGAGCACCTGTGAGGCGGAGTTTACTTGTGAGGGAGCAGAGCGACTGAATAAAGAGCAGAGCAGAGTTTACCTGTGAGGGAGCCGATTCTCACCCACTCGGCAGCGCTGGAATTCGAAAGGAGTGATGTCAGGACAAGGGAGGGAGCTGATTGGTTGGTAGTGGGTAAGTTTTTTTTGCACTTTAAAGCGACATTACAGAAGGTAAGAGTCTCAGCATTTTTTTTAAAGAAAAGCTAAATAGTTTTCTACTTGGCTTAAATTTAAGGAAATAGCCTTTTAATTAAAAACAAACAAAAAGTATGGCAAGGGAGCTCAGCCCCATGTATTGTATGGCTTACAGCATATGGGAATTCTTCGACACTCCTTGCAGTCTGGCTGACCACATGTGCAGAAGTATAGGAATAGGAGGATAGAGAGGATGAATGTGTGGCTGAAGAGATGGTGCAGGAGGGAGGGCTTTAGTTTCCTGGATCACTGGGTCTGTTTCTGGCGAAGGTGGGGCCTGTACAAGTCAGACAGGTTGCACCTGAACCGGAACGGGACCAACATCCTTGCGGGAGGTTTGCTAATACTGTTGGCGGGGGGTTTAAACTAATTTGGCAGGGGGATGGGATACACAATGGAGGTACAGTAGGGGCTGATGCACAGCTAAATATAGAAGAGAAACTAAGTCAGTCTGGAAGGCAGAGCAAATACAGACCTGTTAAGGCACAAGGCTGGATTGCATCTATTTTAACACAAGGAGTTTTACAAGTAAGTCAGATGAATTGAGGGCATTGATTAACACATGGGAATACAATATTTTTGCTATCACAGAGACAGGGTTGAGGGAAGGGCAGGACTGGCAGCTCAATATTCCAAGGTATAGAATCTTCAGGCATGACAGGGTGGGGTGGTGGTGTAAAAGAGGAAGTGGCATTGCACTATTGATCACTGCAGTAAGGAGGAATGGTATCTTAGAAGGTTCCTCAATGAGGCCATATGGGTAGAACTTAAAACAAAAAGGGGCAATCACTTTGCTGAGAGTGTACTATAGGCCTCCAAACAGTCAGGGGGGAGTTAGAGGAGCAGATATGTAGGCAAATGTCAGAGAAGTGTAAAAATAATAGGGTAATAATAGTAGGGGATTTCAACTTCCGCAATATTAACTGGGATTGTCTTAGTGCGAAAGGCTCAGAGGGGGCAGAATTCTTAAAGTGCATCCAGGAGAGCTTTTTGAGCCAGCACATAGAAATTCCTACAAGAGAAGGGGCAGTACTGGACTTAATCTTAGGGAATGAAGCTGGGCAAGTAGTAGAAGTGTCGGTGGGGGAGCATTTCGGGGATAGTGACCATAACTCTGTAAGATTTAAGGTAGTTATGGAAAAGGACAAATATGGGCCAGAAATAAAGGCCCTGAATTGGGGGACGGCCGATTTAAATATGCTAAGACAGGATCTGTCCAAAGTGGACTGGGAGCAGCTACTTGTAGGAAAGTCTACATCAGACCAATGAGAGTCATTCAAAAAGGAAATAGTGAAAGTTCAAGGCCAACATGTTCCCGCAAGGATGAAGGGTAGGACCAACAAGTCCCGTAAACCTTGGATGTTAAGGGATATAGAGGATTGGATAAGGGAAAAAATGGAGGCTTATGGCAGATACAGAGGGCTGAAAACACTAGAAGCCCTAGAGGAGTATAGAAAGTGTAGGCTGTACTTAAAAAAGTAATTAGGAGAGCGAAGAGGGGCATGAAAAACACTGGTGGGCAAGATAAAGGAAAATTGCAAGGCATTTTATAAATATATTAAGGGTAAGAGGATAACCAGGGAAAGAGTGGGTCCCCATTATGGACCAAAATGGCAGTCTGTGTGTGAAGTCGGAGGACATAGCTAAGGTTTTAAATGATTACTTTTCATCTGTGTTCACCACAGAGAAGGACGATGTAGGTGTAGAAATCAGATATTGAACAAATTAGCATTGAAATGGAGGAGGTATTAACAGTTTTAGCAGGCTTAAGAACAGATAAATCCCCAGATTCAGATGAGATGTATCCCAGGTTGTTATGTGAGGCAAGGGAGGAGATTTCAGGGGCTCTGACATTAATTTTCAAATCCTCTCTGGCCACAGGAGAGGTGCTAGAGGACTGGAGGATGAATGTGGTACCATTATTCAAGAGGGGTAGTAGGTATAAACCAAGTAATTACAGTCCAGTGAGTCTAACATCAGTGATAGGGAAACTATTGGAAAAAATTCTGAGGGACAGGATTAATCTCCACTTGGAGAGGCAGGGATTAATCAGGGATAGTCAGCATGGCTTTGTCAGGGGGAGATCATGTCTACCAAATTTGATTGAAATTTTGGAGGAGGTGACTAGTTGTGTAAATGAGGGTCGTGGAGTTGATGTAGTCTACATGGACTTCAGTAAGGCTTTTGACAAGGTCCTGCATGGGAGAATGGTCAAGAAGGTAAGAGCCCATGGGATTCAGGCAACTTGGCAAATTGGATCCAAAATTGGCTTAGTGGCAGGAGGCAGAGGGTGATTGTTGAAGGTTGTATTTGCGATTGGAAGCCTGTGACAAGTTGTCTTCTGCAGGGATTGATGCTGGAACCCTTGCTGTTTGTAGTGTTCATTAATGATTTAGACATGAATATAGGAGGCATGATCAGTAAGTTCACAGATGACAGAAAATTGGTGGTGTTGTAAATAGTGAGGAGGAAAGCCTTAGATTACAAGACAATATAGATGGGCTGGTAAGATGGGCAGAGCAGTGACAAATGGAATTTAATCTTGAGAAATGTGAGATGATGCACTTTGGGAGGACTAACATGGCAAGGGAATACACAATGAATTGTAGGATCATAGGAAGTGCAGAGGATCAGAGGTACCTGGGTGTACATGTCCATATATCCCTGAAGGCAGCAGCATAGGTAGATAAGGTGGTTAAGAAGGCATATGTCTTACATGCCTTTATTAGACAAGGCATAGAATATAAGAGCAGGGATGTTATGTTGGAGCTGTATAAAACGTTAGTTCGACCACAGCTGGAGTACTGTGTGCAGTCCTGGTCGCCACACTATAGGAAGGATGTGATTGCACTGGAGAGGGTGCAGAGGAGATTCACCAGGATGTTGCCTGGGCTGGAGCATTTCAGCTATGAAGAGAGACTAGCTAGGCTATGGTTGTTTTCCTTAGAGCAGAGAAGGCTGAGGGGGGAACTGATAGAGGTACACAAACTTATGAGGGGCATGGATAGGATAGATAGGAAGAAACTTTTCCCCTTAGCAGAGGTTTCAATAACCAGGGGGCAGAGATTTAAGGTAAGGGGCAGGAGGTTTAGAGGGGATTTGGGGAAAAAAAATTTCACCAGAGGATGGTTGGAATCTGGAACACACTGCCTGAGGGGATGTTAGAGGCAGGAACCCTCACAACATTTAAGAAGCATAGCATAGCATACAGGGCTACAGACCAAGTGCTGGAAAATGGGATTAGAATAAATAGGTGCTTGATGGCTGGCATGGACATGATGGGCTGAAGGGCCTGTTTCTGTGCTGTATTATTCTATGGCTCTATGACATTTGATGTAGCTTAGAAAAAAGGCCATCTGTTTTTTCAGCTTCAGTAGGCTCCGTTGTTTAAATTTGCTGGGGATAAAATAAAGCAAAAGTGCTGGAAAAATTCAGCAGGCCTGGCAGCATCTGTGGGGAGAGAAACAGAGTTAATGCTTTGAGTGCAATAAGACCCTTCTTTGGAACTTTTATTATATTTCTCAGGGTTTTGTTATTATAGCTGAGACCATTATGAATACTTGGCTGAGTTTCAAAAGGTCCAGAAGCACTTATCTCAGCGGGTGACTGTGCTCACATTTTGATTGACAGTTTAAAGAGATTATTAAAGGGTTATCTGTCTTTGATGTGGTTAGTGAAATAGATGCTTGCTTGCTTTTACAACAGCTTGACCACTTGAGGGAATTTAATTTTTTTTAATGGGTTTGAGGAATAAAAGCTTTTTTCAGAATGAAGTGTGTTTGAGTGCAAACTCTGTTAGATTGTTAGAAGTTCAATTTTCTTCATCTCCATTTCAAAGACATGGCTCCTGAGGTCTGTCCGTAGTGAATACTGGGTGTCTGGCTATGGAAAGCACATGGGTGGCATGGAAGGGGCAGGGGTATGAGAGAGCATGAAAGAGGCATGGAGGTATGGAAGCCATAGAGTGGCATGGAGGTTTTGAGGGAGCATGGGGAATATGAGAGGGCATGGGAGCGGGGGGGAGGCATGAAGAGTATGAGGGTACATTGAGGGGACATGGAAGGGGCATAGGGAAGAGCGGCTGCGGGGGTTTGGGGGAGCATGGAGGTGGCATATGGGGTGGGTGAGGGGTGAGGGTTTGAGAACCTGACATGCATCTTTAATACTGGGCTGATGTCCCAGTAGATGGAAGTAATCATTCTAGCCTGCTGGCCTGGCCATGCACCCGCCTCTGCTGATGCCTTGGGTCTGCCTCCAGAGGCAGCGGGCCAGGCTCCATCTTGCCCCCGTGTCCCTAGAATGGAAATATGGCGGGTGGGGGTCCTTTTAAAGGAGAAGGGCCTGCTGGGTCAGGGAAGTTTCCTGACTCAATCTTCCCACCTCCTGCACAAAAATCCAGCCCACAGAGGTACAAAAGCAGGGAAGCTATAGTAAATCTTTGTAAATCGCTGGTTAGGCTGGAGCAAGTGACCAATCCTGGGCATCAGGTTTCAAGGAAGGATGCGAAACACTGGACAAGGTTGCAAGGAGATTGACTGGAACAGTGACAGTGATAAGAGACTTCCTGTGAAAAGATGAGGGAAGCTGAGGTTGCACTCTTTAGAGCAGAGATGTTAAAAGGGAATTTGAAAGAGGTGTTGAAAATTATGGCCTGAATTTTGCCTTTGGCAGGCGCCCATGATCAGCGGGCACAGAAGCGGCTGGAAAATAGGCCCCCACCATGATCGGCCCCCAACTGCAATTTCACGCTGGCTGGCCAGTTAATGGCCAGTCAACATGAAATCACGCTGAAGAGCTCAGCGCTGCTGGGGTGGGCGGTGGGAAGAGGGCGGGCGATGATGGTTCTGCAGGCACGGGTGGGCACTGTGTGAAAGCTCCCTGAAGGCAGGGAGCTGCCTCAGGGAGCTGCAGACCTGAAAAAGCTGAAATAAAGGCTTAAAAAGCTCCAAACAAATGTCCATGGGTCATAAACATTGGTCTGAAAATATAGCTGATAAAAATGCTGCCCACAGATATTTATCTTTATTTTATTTCATAACGGAAATTTCATCCTGCCCTTTGATGAGGTTTGATGAAAATGCAAAGTCCGCCTGGCCGATTCGCCCAGCCACCAACCATAAGGTTGGACGGGCCATGAGGAATTGGAGTCAATTGCACCATTACTGGGCTTAATTGCCCTCTTAATTGTCGATGGGCGGACTTCCGACTTTTGCGCATGCCTGCCGAACGAAATTTCGCGCGAGCGGTCGATGACATCAGGATGCTTGCCCGATGTCTTCTTGCACGATTTTAGGCCTGATTAAGTCAGGAGCGCACTCACCACCGGGACGTAAAATCCACCCCCAAGAGTTTTGACGGAGTGCTGAAGGAGAAACTGTTCCCACAAGGGTCAGTAGCCAGAGAATTTAAGGTACAGCTACAACACTTGCATCTACCTGGCTATGTGGAAAATTGCCCAGGTTTGTCCTGTGTACAAAAAGCAGGACAAATCCGACCCAGCCAATTACCACCCTTTCAGTCCATCACTGATCGTCAGTAAAGTAATGGAAGGGGTTATCAACGGTGCTATCAAGAGGTATTTGCTTAACATAACCTACTCACTCATGTCCAGTTTGGGTTCTGCCAGGGCACTCAGGTCCTGACATCATTACAACCTTGGTTCAAACATGCACAAAACAGCTGAACTCCTGAGGTGAGGTGAGAGTGACTGCCCTTGGCATCAAGGCAGCATTTGACTGAGTGTGGCATTAAGGAGCCCCAGCAAAACATGAGTCAATGGGAATCAAAGGGAAAACTCTCCACTGGTCATACTGAGCCCAAAGGGAGATGGTTGTGGTTGTTGGAGGTCAGTCATCTCAGCTCCAGGACTTCACGGCAGGAGTTCATCAGGGTAGTGTCCTTGGCCCAACCATCTTCAGCTGCTTCATCAATGACCTTCCTCTCATCATAAGGTCAGAATTAGGGATGTTCACTGATGATTGAACAATGTTCAGCACCATTCACGACTCCTCAGATACTGAAACAGTCCATATCCAAATGCAGCAAGACCCAGACAATACCAGGCCTGGGCTGAGAAGTGGCAAGTGCCATTCATGCCACACAAATGCCAGGCAATAACCATCTCCAACAAGAGAGAATCTAACCATTGTCCCTTGACAATTAATGGCATTACCATCGCTGAATCCCCCATTATTAACATCCTGGGGGTTACCATTGACCACAATCTGAACTGGACTAGCCATATAAATACTATGGCTACAAGAATGGGTCAGAGTCTAAGAATCCTGCAACGAGTAACTCACCTCCTGACTCCCCAAAGCCTATCCACGGTCTACAAGGCACAAGTCAGGAGTGTGTTGGAATGCTTCTCACTTGCCTGGATGAGTGCAGCTCCCACAACACTCAAGACCCGGACAAAGCAACCCGCTTGATTGGCACCACATCCACAAACATTCATCGATGCACAGTAGCAGCAGTGTGTACCATCTACAAGGTGCGTTGCAGGAATTCACCAAGGCTCCTTTGACAGCACCTTCTAAACATATGACCACGACCATCTAGAAGGACAAGGGCAGCAGATAGATGGGGAAACCACCACCTGGAAGTTCCCTCCAAGTCACTCACCATCCTGACTTGGAAATATATCACCGATCCTTCACTGTGACTGGGTCAATATCCTGGAACTCCCTTCTAATAGCACTGTGGGTGTACCTACACCACAGGGTCTGCAGTGGCTCAAGAGGGCAGCTCACCACCACCTTCTCAAGGGCAACTGGGGATAGGCAACAAATGCTGGCCCAGCCAGCGAAGCCCACGTCCCATGAATGAATAAATAAAAATAAAAAAAGTTAATTTGAGAACTGAGAACAATCTCATGGGGCAGAATTTTGCTGTCGGCAAGCAGGGGGCAGGACCTGCTTGCCGATGTGTGAAATGACCTCCCCCGACGTCACTGTGCCCCATTTAAATTTTCAGGAGGCAGGGGCACAGCAATATCAGCTGCGGGCCCGCCGACCTGTCAATTGAGGCCATTGACAGGATCATTAAAACAATTAAAGGACCTGCCCATCCAACCTTAAGGTTGGTGGGTAGGCCAGGAGCCCCAGCGGCAACTAGAGAAAACATGAAACCTCATCCACTGGCGTTAGGGTTAGGGTTAGGGTTAAAAATTTTGATAAAGTTAATCTGTAATTTATGAACATGTCCCATCTCATGTGACATTGTCACATGAGGGGGACATGTTAAGGATTTTTTTTTCTCTATTTTTAATGTTTTTAAAACTGTCAGCGATCCCCCTGAGGCAGCACTTAGCCTCAGGGAGATGTGCGCTCTTTCGTGCACTTGTGTGAAAGAGCGCACTCTCACATTTGGGGAATCCCACCACCCCCCCCCCACCCCAGCCTGCACAGGAAATGCATAGCGCTTCCCGCCAGGTGTCATGCTGGGCAGGCCTTAATTGGCCCGCCCACTTAAAATGGTGGCGGGGCCCGCTTCTCTGGCGGGGATCGGCTCCCCGCCTGCCAGAGATTGGGTCAGGCCCGCCCGCCCGACAGGCAGAAAATTCTGCCCATGGAGTAAATTATTATGTTCTGAAATACACTTCCAGAAAAAGTGAAAGCCTATTCAATAGCAACTTTCACAAGGAATTAGATATACTTAAAAAGAAGAAATTTTTATAAGGATGGAAAAGAGCAGAGCTATAGGAATAATTGGATAACTCTTTCCAAGAGCCAGCATAGACATGATGTTCTGAATCACTGCTTTCAGCGTGCTGGGATCCTATCTCACGTAGTGTCAGTATTTTGCAGAACAAACAAGAAAATGTGGTGGGTATCCCACATAGCTTCTGGACCAACATACTATCGGCAAGGGGTAACTGTTTGCCCTTGAGAAGGTGGTGGTGAGCTGCCTTCTTGAACTGCTGCAGTCCATATGGTGTAGGTACACCCACAGTGCTGTTAGGAAGGGAGTTACAGGATTTTGACCCAGCGACAATGAAAGAATGGCGATATATTTCCAAGCCAGGATGGTGAGTGGCTTGGAGGGAATTTAGTGGTGGTGTTCCCATCTATCTGCTGCCCTTGACCTTCTAGGTGATAAAGGTTGCTGGTTTGGAAGATGCTGTCGGAGAAGTCTTGTTGAGTTGCTGCAGTGCATCTTGTAGATGGTACACGCTGCTACAGTGTGTATTGGTGGTGGAGGGAGTGAATGTTTAAGGTTGCAGATACGATGCCAATCAAGCAGGCTGCTTTGTCCTGGATTGTACTGACCTTCTTGAGTGTTATTGGAGCTGCACTTGTCCAGGCAGTTCTGGATGTATTCCATCACACTCCTGACTTGTGCCTTGTAGATGGTGGACAGGCTTTGGGGAGTCAGGAGGCGAGTTACTCGCCGCAGAATTCCCAGCTTCTGATCTGCTCTTGTAGCCAGTGATCAAATCTCTCTAATCTGTTGCCATTTGGTAAACTCGTCCTTTTCTCTTTTCAAAGTTTCTTCTCCATCGCCCTCAGCAGAATTATGGTAAGAAATGTTAAAACCTGCCTGTTGTGTTAGATTGAACTGATCCCTGCGTTTTCACACATTTCATGAGTGAGAGCTCTGAGTCCATGAGTCCGACTAGGGCTGGACTGCAGCAAGACTCTCCCTCCCTTGGTTTTATGGCTTTATCAGAGGTTGTCTCCATATAAAAAAACTGCATTTCTATTACCACAGCTCACAATCGCAGGATGTCCCAAAGTACTCGACAGCCAATTAAGTTATTTTAACATATAGCCACTGTTGTTATAAATGTAGGAAATGTAGAAAATGTGGGGGGGGGGGGGTGGGAAAGGAGGGGAGGGGTTTTTTTGGGGGCATTTGGGGGAGGGGAAGGGAGTGGGGATGTTGAGGAGGTGGGGAGGAGGGGCAGGAAGGAGGTTGGAGGGGGTTGGGGTGAAGGGGGAGTTTGTGGGGATTCTCAGTGGAATCCAATCCATTAATTGTCTGACTGAATTTTCAATCTGTAAAATTGATTATGACTTTAATCCTCATGGCCTCCAATATTGAAGCCACTTGTTTCCAGGAGTAACACATGCATAGGGATTTGGCTCACTGATGGCAACAGTCAGAACTGGAAGGTAACCCTCTTGTAACCATGTAGGGCTGCATGACTTGTGGTGTCAAGCTGGCTGGCACGGGGTCGATGTCTACTGAATTCTACGTGCCTTATTACGTGGGGCACAAGGGCAAGTTGAGCCACGAGTTCCTGGAGTTTGAGTTCAGGCTGGAGCTGTCCCGAATGTCTAGAGCTCATGGTGTGGCTGTGAATTCGGGGCCCGGGGAGCTTAAGAGGTGGCGAAGGGGTGGCTGGGCCCAGGGTCCTGGGTCTCACACTGATGTTGCTGAATGTCTCTGAGTCAACATGCAGCAGAAGCAACATCGGTAAGCCTCCTGTACAGCTCCCTAGCTGTGAAGAAATACAGACCTTACAAAACTCTGCACACAGCTTTCTTATAAGCAGGCATTTCAAGGTCTTCGAAGCCCAAGGTTCCTGGGATCTAAAGCAGCATCAACATCTCCAAACACCTTGCTGTGTTTGCCTACTGAACATTAATTTCTTCGCTGTGATGGCATGAGGATGTGAAACACAGTATAGTGTTCCTCTTCCCTGCTAGCAGGTTTACATGGAATTTACAGCACAGAAACAGGCCATTCAGCCCACCTCATCTAGTTGGTGTTTATGTTCCATACAAGCCTCCTCCGATTCTTCTTGATCACACTATCAGGGTAACCTTCAGCTTCTTTCTTCCTCGTGCATTTATCAAGTTCCTTGAATGTATCTATACTAGAATCATAGAAAGTTCACAGTGCAGGACGCCCTTCAGCATATTGCCTTTGTGTCAGTTCTCTGCAACAGCAACTCAGCTAGTCTCACTCCCCCACCTTTTCCCTGTAGCCATGTAAAATCTTTTCTCTTGAGATAATTATCCAGTTTCCTTTTGAAAACCACAATTGAATATGTCACCAGCACATGATCATTCCAGATCCACACCATTTGTTGCATAAAGAAGTTTTTCCTCATGTTGCCTCTGGTTGTTTTGTTAATTACCTTTGGGTTCTCGACCTTTTGCTGATGAGAACAGTTTCTCTATATTTATTCTATCCAGACCCCTCATGATTTTGAAATGTCCAACAAATCTCCTCCAAACCTTCTCTTCTCCAAGGAGAACACCCTCATTTTGCCAATCTATCCACATAACCGAAGTCTCTCATCCTCAGAACTATTCTCATAAATCTTTTCTGCACCCTTTCTAAAACCTTCACATCCTTCCCATTGAGACTGAAGCAGTGTTTGTGAAGGTTCATAATTTCCTTGTTTTTGTACTCTACTCTTATTTATAAAACCCAGGATTCAAAATACCACATGGTTTGAAATAAAATGCCTATTGGCACTAATACTTTTTTCTTAAAAGGCATAGTTTTACTGATGTTTGGAGACTCAAATGATTAATATGTAGGAAAACCACATAATGGTAGATTTAGAAATGATACAACACATTTTCTTCAAGCTCCTGCACCTCAAAATTTGGCACTACATCTCTGTTTGTAGCCACAGTATTTATCTGGCTGGTGCTTTTAAGTTCCTGGTCAATGGTAACCTGTAGGATGTTGATAATGGGGGATTCAGTGAATGGTAATGCCATTGAATGTCAAGAGGAGATGGTGAGATTCTCTTTTGTTGAAGATGGTCATTGCCTGGCACTTGTGTGATGCAAATGTTACTTGCTACTTATCAGCCTAAGGCTGAATCTTGTCCATGTCTTACTTCATATGGACACAAACTGCTTCAGTATCTGAGGAGTTGTGAATGATACTGCACACTGCAATCATTAGCAACATTCCTACTTTGGACCTTATGATGGAGGGAAAGTCATTAATGACACAGCTAAAGATGGTTGGGCCTAGGACACTACCCTGACAAAGTCCTGCAACAATGCTCTGGAACTGAGATGATTGGCCTCCAACAACCACAACCATCTTCCTTTGTGCCAGGTATGACTCCAACCAGTAGAAAGTTTTCCCCCTGATTCCCATTGACTTCAATTTTGCTTGGGCCCTTTGATACTACATTCGGTCAAATCCTGCATTGATGTCAACAGCAGTCACTCTTACCTCATCACTTGAGTTCACCAATGATCATATTGAATGTTAGCTCAACAGGCCGTATGATCTCTTGTTCCTACCCCTTGTTCTTGTGTAAATTGTCCATGTTTGGACCAAGATTGTAATGAGCTGAGTAACCCTGCTGGAACCCAAACTGAGTATCAGTGAGCAGGTCATTGATGTGTAAGTGCTGCTTGATTGTACTATCAACAACCCTTTCCATGATTTTGCTGATGATTGAGGGTAAACTGATGGGGTAGTTATTGGCCGGGTTGGATTTGTCCTGCTTTTTGTGGACAGGACATATCTGGGCAATTTTTCACATTGCCAGGGAGATGCCAATCTGTTCCAACTCACTGTGCTTGACCTGCTTGACCAGCTTCACCGGCTTTGGCAGCAGCATGTGCAGAGTGGCCTGAATAGTGCTTGTTGGAGTGGACCAGGACAGAAAGTCCCACGCACCATGCACTTGAAAATATCACTCACGAAGCAGTTCATGATTTCTCATGGCCTTGGTGGAGATCCTGATGTTGGTGTGACACTGTAAATGTCAATAGAATAATTCTCTTTGCTCCTCCTGCTCCACTTCTTGCTGAGCTTTCTCGTCAGGTTTAAAGATAGTTTCCGAGCCCTTCTTGGGCACCGCCCCTACCGATTTGTGGACCCAATGATGTCCTGAGTCGTCCCAGATTCTTAACAACCTGAGTTGTGATTTGAACTATAACTCTGGTTAAAATATGTAATTGGTGTAAATAAATATTCACTGAAGAAGGAATATGGAAAGCCTACTTGGTTCATGGAAATTAAACATCAGTTCATTCGGCAGCAATATTCAAGCTACTCTACAGGGAAAGCTGGCCTGCACTTATTGCCAAAAGAAGCCTGGATATCCCTCCCTAGGAATACTAAATGTTAATGTTAGGGAATGTTAAAGCATATGAGGCTCCAGCACAAGCTGTGTTTCACATGCCCTACTATAGCACATGTACTAATTACTGCAAGTTCCAACATGAGTTATTGAGGCCCATTAAATGGCTTCTTCTACTAATTAGACAGAACAGTGCCAAAGACAGAATGTTCCCAAAATTTTCTCTGACTTCATGTTGCTGGGATTTAAATGGAAGCTGTTGCCTTTGCTTATGAAATGACCAGGTTGCAAGAAAGGGGAAATCCCTTTTTGATCAGGAATCCATTAAGCTAAATGTTTGCTGGTGGCAGGATGCATGTTTAAGATATTAATGGATTCATTAGACTTGGATTTTCAGCCTCACTGCACCTGGCACATATCAGGGTCACTCATCCAGAAATTTGGCCCTCATCTCTCACCACCAGCCCCACTGACTTTACTAGTACTTCTCATGCTTGGATAATCAACAGCTGAGGGATACAATTATATAATGATGTGGAAAATCCCTGCTGAAATTTCTCATTATGGCCACATGTGAAAACAGTCCGATGAAGATACTGACAGGAACAGAACTGCTGTAGACCATAACAAAATTCTGCAGATGTTGGAAACCTGAAATTAAAACAGACAATGCTGGAAATACTCAGCAGGTCAGGCAGCATCTCTGGAGAGAGAAACAGAGTTAACGTTGTAGGTTGAAGATTCAGTTATGAGAACAGATGCTGTTTGATCTGCTGAGCATTTCCAGAATTTCTGTTATTGTTGCAGTCCATTACCTACTAAAGAACAGAGTTAATGTTGGCCATTATCTCATTGTCTACTCAGGAACAGAGCTGTTGTTGGCCATTATCCCATTGTCTACTCAGGAACAGAGCTGTTGTTGGTCATTATCCCATTGTCTACTCAGGAATAGAGCTGTTGTTGGCCATTTTCCCATTGTCTACTCAGGAACAGAGCTGTTGTTGGCCATTATCCCATTGTCTACTCAGGGACAGAGCTGTTGTTGGTCATTATCCCATTGTCTACTCAGGGACAGGCCTGTTGTTGGTCATTATCCTATTGTCTACTCAGGAACAGAGCTGTTGTTGGTCATTATCCCATTGTCTACTCAGGAACAGAGCTGTTGTTGGTCATTATCCCATTGTCTACTCAGGAACAGAGCTGTTGTTGGTCATTATCCCATTGTCTACTCAGGAACAGAGCTGTTGTTGGTCATTATCCCATTGTCTACTCAGGAACAGAGCTGTTGTTGGTCATTATCCCATTGTCTACTCAGGGACACGCCTGTTGTTGGTCATTATCCCATTGTCTACTCAGGAACTGTCCTGTTGTTGGTCATTATCCCATTGTCTACTCAGGACCAGGCCTGTTGTTGGTCATTATTCCATTTTCTACTCAGGGACAGGCCTGTTGTTGATCATTATCCCATTTTCTACTCAGGGACAGGCCTGTTGGCCATAATCCCATCGTCTACTCAGGAACAGAATGGTTATGAACTGTTACCTCATTGGAAAGTGACCTTCTAAATAATGTTGTCAGAGGACATCTTAATTAGGCCTTCATGACTAATTTCTTTTTTAAATTCATTTATGGGATTTGGGCATCGCTGGCTAGTCCAGCATTTATTGCCCATCCCTAATTGCCCCTAAGAAGGTGGTGGTGAGCTGCGTTTTGGATCGCGGCAGTCCATGTGGTGTAGGTACACCCCAGTGCTGTTAGCGAGGGGGTTCCAGAATTTTCACCCAGCAACAGCGAAATATTTCCAATTCAGGATGGTGAGTGGCTTGGAGGGGAACTTCCAGGTGGTGGTGTTCTCATGTGTCTGCTGCCCTTGTCCTTCTAGATGGTAGAGGCCACGGGTTTGGAAGGTGCTGTCTAAGGAGGCTTGTTGAGTTCCTGAAGTGCATCTTGTAGATGGTACACACTACTGCTACTGTGGAGAAGGGAGTGAATGTTTGTGGAAGGGATACCAATCAAGCGGGCTTCTTTGTCCTCGGTGGTGTGAAGCTTCTTGAGTGTTGTTGAGGCTGCACTCATCCAGGCAAGTAGACAGTATTCCATCACATTCCTGACTTGTGCCTTCTAGATAGTGGACAGGCTTTGGGGAGTCAGGAGGTGCGTTACTTGCCGCAGGACTCCTTGCATTTGACCTGCTCTTGTAGCCACAGTATTTATGTAGCTAGTCTGGTTCAGTTTCTGGTCAATGGTAACTCCCAGGATGTCTTTAGACGGGGTTTCAGCAGTGGTAATGCCGTTGAGTATCAAGGGGTGATGATTAGATTCTCTCTTGTTGGAGATGGTCATTGCCTGGCACTTGTGTAACGCATATGTTACTTGTCACTTGTCAGCCTGAGCCTGGATCTTGTCCAGGACTTGCTGCATTTGGACGTGGACTGTTTCAGTATCTGAGGAGTCATGAATGGTGCTGAACATTGTGCAATCATCAGCGAACATCCCTACTTCTGACCTTATGATGGAAGGAAGGTCATTGGATGAAGCAGCTGAAGATGATTGGGCCTAGGACACTGTCCTGAGGAACTCCTACAGTGATGTCCTGGAGCTGAGATGATTGAGTTTCAACAACCATAATCATCTTCCTTTGTGCTAGGTATGACTCTACCCAGCGGAGAGCTTATCCCCTGATTCCCATTGACTTCAGTTTTGCTAGGGCTCCTTGAAGCCACACTCAGTCAAATGTGACCTTGATGTCAAGGGCAGTCTCTCTCACCTCACCCATGTACAATAACTTACCTTCTCTTTTCAAGTCCTGCTGAAGTTTCCCACGAGGTCAGTCGTTTTGTTTCAGCTAATATGGTACAAGAATTGCTTTTTATCTCTTACAACCCTGTTGCTATGTCTTCTTTGTCAGGCCTTCTGTTTCCCCAGCATGGAATACTAAAGAGATAAGAGACAACATAAACATAAAAGAAAAAGCATACTAAATGCAAAAAATGGCACAAATCCTGCCAAATGAGAAAGTACAGCAAAGGGTGACAAAAAAGTTATAATTATTAGAAAAAAGGATATGGAAATAAACTTCTAAGTGATATCAAAATCAACACAGACATCTTTTAACATTACATTTGGAAAAACAGGGTGGTCAGGTGCAATGCGGGTCCCTTGTAAACTGATAATAGTAACCTTGTCAATGAAAATAAGGAAATGGTGGTCATGTTCAATACTTACTTTTGGCTGGATTTTCAGTTTTGGGTCCCAATCGGCCCAGCCCCCCCCTCAACATTTGGGAGAGGATGTGGGTAGGGAGCCCACACATGCTGGCACCAGAGCCCAGAGAGTGATTTTTGAAGAGGCGGCCATTTAAGTGGCCATGTCTGTGAGGTCCATCCAATTAAGGACAGAGGCTGGGCTCCCGAGATTGGAGTGGCCAACTGGAGGCCATCCAGCGCTGAGAGAAAGACAGTCTCACTGTCTCAGGTGGGAGCTGCAGATTTAGGTAGGGGAAAGAGAGGAATCCTCAAGATGGAGGCACCCTCTGAAGAGCTTTTACAAATTTCTCTAACCAAAGAGACTGCAGCTGCCAGGCCCTCCAATGGGTGGCCAGTGGCTGCAGCTGTGGCCTGACGACTATGGCTGGTGAATGGAGGCAATGTTTCCCAGCTGGATGGAGCACTGATGCACCTGGTCTGTCACTGGGAGGCTTCCTTTATCCATCAGCTGTGATTTGGTCTCGTGCAGACTGGAAAATTGCAGTCGATGTGTGCAAAGTGGCCTCAATAGGCCCTTTATTTGACCTAATAGGCCAACCGCTGCCTGCCCGATCTTGCCTCCATGTAACTTTTCTGGAGGTGGAACTATGGCGGGAAATTGCAGGCCCGTCCAGTCCTGCCACTGCAACTGAATGAAAATTCAACCCTTTGTATCAGTATTTACGGTTGAGGAAGAGGTTGGCAGCTGGAAATCCCAAGGAAACGATACTGAATCAGGGGACTCACCAAAATTAATGTAAACAAATTAACAGTTAAGAAGAAAAAAATGGCACCAAAAAAATGATAAATCCCCAGGACTGGATGTTTTCATCCAGGGTATTAAAGGAAGTTGGTGAGAACATTGTAGGTGCCCTAACAATAATCTTTCTCTTGATTTGCGAACTATTCCTTTAGATTGGAAAATTGCTCCTGTCACTCCACTATTTAAGAAAGGTGAGAGAGGAAAATGCAGGGAATTATAGACTAGTTAGCCTAAAGTCTACTGTCAGGAAATTTTTAGAGGCTATAATTAAGGATATGTGACTGAATGAGAGTTCAGAGGATTTAAAGGGTAGGCCATACCTGCTGAACCTGATTGGAGGGGGTTCAGTGGAGGTTTATCAGAATGATACCTGGATTCCAAGGGTCAAATTATGAAGAGAGCTTCTTAAGCTGAGGCTGTATTCCTTGGAATTTAGAAGGTTAAGGGGTGATTTGATTGAAGTTTTCTATTAAGGGGAACAGAAAGGTGGAAACAATTTCTGCCAGTTGAGGAGTCTAGGTCTAGGAGGCCTAGTCTAAAGGTTAGAGCTAGACATCTAAGGAGTGAAAATAGGAAAAATATCTGCACACACAAAGGGTGATAGAAGTTTGGAATGCTCTTCTGAAAAGGCCAGCTGCCAGAACAATTGTTAATTTTAAATCTGGTATTGATAGATTTTTGTTAACCAAAGGTAGTAAGGGGTATGAGGCAAAGATGTGTATATGGAGTTGGATAACAGATCTACCATGATCTTAGTGAAAGATGGAACTGGTTCAAGGGGTAAATGGTCGACTCCTTTTTCTATGTTCCAATGCCCTCAATAGTCCTGAGTTTAAATCTTTGTTCTTGCACCTGCTGCCCATTTCCTGTAGTTTTTCTCATTGACTGTGAAAATGTAGGCAGACATTTTGTTGATTTATGATAGAATTTGTCAAGTGGCAAAGGGGTTTTCTAAATCTAGATTAGTTCTCACTATAATTGTATAATAAACCTATTGAACGATGGCTGTGGTTTCACCTGGAGGCTAAAGAGGCCACTACCATCTTTCTCAAGGCTCTTGCAGGACAAATGATCACTCAGACTGAGGACTGAATGACAGAGCCCTTGTGACCTGCAAGCATCAGGAGAGAAAAGGAAAAGGTTGAGTGTCTGCCTCCCATTGCTGAGGCATTGATACTGCAAAGGACTCGATGACACACATTGAGCCCAGGTATTTACAAGCTCTTCTGTACAATGCTTTAAATCAGATGACCGTGCCTGTTGAAGATCGCCAGTTCTGACTGAATTTGAGCAGACCGGGGAAAGTCCAAAGTAGAAATGAAGAGACAGACAAACAGAAAATAAGGGTAGCATCCTCTTTTATCCTGTGCCCTAGTAACAGTTTGTGGCTAACACTTTGAGCCACACAGTTGTGTCCTTCCCAACCTCATGGTGTGACTCATCTGTTTGCAATATATCGCCCGTGTCAACATTCCTCAGGGCTGTGACCTCAAGGGTGTTGCATGTCCAAAGCAGGGAGCATTGTAGAATGGAAATGCATTAGTACCATGATGTTGATATAGTTGGAAGAAAAGCAGTCTTATCCGTTGTAGGACTCCTTGTGAACAGCTCAGAGTTAAAGAAGGGTTTTTGCAGTAACCTGTAGCTGATTCTCTTTCTGGGTGGTGGTGTTGGGGGTGGGGGGCTGGTGCGAGAGGTGGGGAGTGATATTTGCTCCATTCTTTTCTTAAATCCAAATCACTTCTAACTCCCCAAATACCAAACTCAGTCATCTTCTTCGGCATATTCTGTAAAATACTGCTGCAAGTTGTTTGAAGTCATTAATCAGAACACTAACAGAGCTCTATATTATACTTCATTATCAGGTTCCATATCAATACATCTGGTACATCAGATCCAAAAATACAATCTTATACTGAATAACACTAGATATCAGAATCTAAACAGGATGTATATGGATCAGTAGAATCAGTTCTAAGGGCAGATCTTGATACATGGCAATCTATATCAAACTGTTCTGCAGCAGACTCTATGGGCTGAGTTTTTGGGCCCTGCCAATGTTGGGAATAGAGGAAGATGGAGCTGAAAATTACAAGGCCGGCCAGTGTGCCAGCTTCCTGATTCTATTCCCAAGGGCTGAGAGGGGTTTGGAGCCTGGGAAAGCCACCCACCCCAAAAGCTGGTGGGCAATTAGGCTATTTAAAAGCCTTGTTGATCGAGCAAGGATTAAGTCAGCTTCCAGTTTCCCAATGTGATGGGGGTCGGGTGAGGACCACATCAATTGCTGGAGGCAAACAATCAATGTCAGCTGGTGTGCCAGTGCTCCTGGCAGGCCCTGTCAGTCTGTCTGGGTGTGGGTATAGCCAAAAGCTGCCCTGTAGAGAAGCTCCTTCCTGTAGTGTTCAACTGTTCTGTGTTTGATTATGTGAGTCTGTTTACTGTTGATGCTCACTGTGCTTGATTCGTTAAGCCTGGGTGTCCAGAAGAAAGATAAACAAACTGTAGAAGTTCTGGAAGCTAGAGCTGTAAGCATGGAGCAGACATTTTAAAAGCACTGTGAACGAAACCTGTTACACACAGAAATTAGTGTCACCTCTGCATAGCTCCGAGATATAAAATATACAACATGCTCCAACAACAAAACAATAGTATTCTGGCTGCTGTTGGTGTTTTTTTCATTGAAGTAATTAAAGTTTTTTTTAAAAAAATGCATCTTCTTGTTGAAACACCCTCCCAGTTACTTACCTGTTGCAGCCGGAAGCTCCTCTGAAACTGGGAGGCCTCTGATTGACTCTCCAGCTTTGAGAGCCCACCCTTCATCTTTAGTTGGACAGGAAACCTGTC
Source organism: Carcharodon carcharias (assembly GCF_017639515.1). Taxonomy (NCBI): domain Eukaryota; kingdom Metazoa; phylum Chordata; class Chondrichthyes; order Lamniformes; family Lamnidae; genus Carcharodon; species Carcharodon carcharias. The sequence continues at coordinate 27,211,742 of NC_054486.1, forward strand.
TTGATGCCAATTAAGGGCTCACCCCTGGCAAAACCTTGGCTTTAAGCAGTTTCCCACCAGAGGCGATGTGAGGACCTGAACATAGTTCTGACCTCATGTTTCCTGCCTCCTTGGGGGAAATTCAGCCCGATACCAGACTGTTGAACACTATATGACACTCCATACCACTTTATATTAAATTCTACAAAAGGCAACATTCTGTTTAACCCTCCACATCATGCAACAACAGCAGCACACATTATGTAACATCTTTAACTTAGTAAAACGTTCATAGGTGCCTCACAGGAACATCATAGGAACAACGGATCAGAAAGAAGCCATTCAGCCCTTTGAGCCTGCTCCACCATTCAGCAAGATCATGACTGATCTGGGTCTTAATGTTACCTGCCTTGGTTTTGTAACCGTTAAAGATATTTCCCAATAAAAAAAACTCAGCAATTTCCATTTTATAATTTTCAGTTGACTCCCAGCTGCAATGGCTTTCTGGGGGACAGGGTTCCAGATTTGCACTACCCTCTTTGTGAAGAAGTGCTTCCTGACATCAGCCCTCTAGGCCTGACTCTAATTTTAAAGTTATGCCCCCTAATCCTACACTCCCCTACTGGGTTAAATTGTTTATTCGCTGAGTACCCTATCATCTAATCAACTTAGACACCTCAATTAGATCCCCCCTTAACCTTTTATATTCAATATTCGAGGGAATTAGTTATCTCTGGTATGTTTTGATTTCACGTGAAGCCTGAGTTTCTGAGGAAGCTCACTGCCCAGGCATGTGTAAGGCAACCTCAAATCTGGCATGCCCTCAGAGGTTCAGGAAAGAAAAATAAACCATAAAAAACCAAAAGCATATCAAAACAGACACGCCTCACAAAGATGCCTTCTCTCCAGCTCAATACAGGGAGTGAATTGAAGCAATTCTTAAGAAGACTGAAGTTACTCTAATGGGTCTTTATGGAGTCATACACACCAGGGCAACCCCCATGTTTGACCTCTGGTCAGTGCTGAGTTAACTAAGCTTTGCTTTGTCAATGGTGGTTGGGGCTGCTGTAGTTGGGCTCAATGCCCCTGGGCTGGCAAATGGTGGAAAATGATCATTTGGAAATCAAGCTCCTTTTTTAAATAAAAACAATTCAAAGGGTGTCTTTGGGAAAGTTTGCATTTATTTCCCATCCCTGATTGCTCTGCGAAAGTAATGGCATGCTTACTGGATTGAATCAACCAAATGGTTTGCAAGGGCACTTAAGAAGGCAGAGTTGGTGTGGGACTGGAGTCACATATAAACCAAACCAGATAAAGATGGCAGGTTTCCTTACTTTAATGACCAATAACAATAGTCTGACAGTTTTATGGTCACTTTTACTGACACAGCATCTCTTTATATTTCCAAAACTATTTTGTTAACAACAATATTTGCAAACTGCCATAGTGGGATTTGAACTCGCATTCTTGGGATTGCTAGCCTGGTAACATAACCACTACTATTTCATACCCATAATCTTGGTCACCATGCAGTGAATCCCTGCTGGAAAATGCCTGAGTTCAAGCATCTGGTGAGGAGAGCATCTGGTTAGACTATAATGTCCTCCCTGACCACCCTCTGAACCAGAAAGTGTAGCCAAACTACACCTATCATTACCCAGGGCTACTTATGAGCCATAGATTGCCAACTCTGCCTCAACCTGGAGGATTTTTCACATGACCTCCAACTGGCCACTCTTGCTCCTGACATTGCTCATCCAATATGCGAGGGGAAGGAGGAGGGAGATGGGAGGTGAATGGGAGTGGGGAGGGGAAGGGAGGGGGTAAAGGCGATGCTACACTTAGTGCCAACATTTCTGACCTAGGGATTAAAATGCCAATTGGACTTCCTGATTCCAGTGAGTCCAACAGGAAGACATGTGTGTATGGATACTGGGTAAAGACAGATTAGGGCTCAGCTGGGAGGCTATCAGTAATACAAAGGGCTTGTGTCTGAACAATGCGATCTTGGGTAACATGCTGCAGGATCCATGGATCTCAACTTAACATGGAGCTGGAAACTTAGGAAGAGAAGCAGCAAATAAAAGAGAATGGATTGGGGGAAGGCAATGAATTTGTCAAACTTTTTATTTGTAAAACATTGCTTTCATAAAGCTTCATTGCTTCCTGTAGGCATTGGGGTCACTTGAGTTCTTTCTGAATAAGATCAAGTGAAGCAGCTGCTTTCACTCAGGTTTAGCACAACGACATGACACCATCAATCTGCTTTCTATAGAGGATGGCTGGCGTACACTTAGATTAACCACGGTCTCCTTGGGGAGGGAGACAAGGGGCTAAGGATAGTGGAACAGCAACAGGCCAAGCTATGAATCACACTTGGGAAGGAAGCTCTGTAATCTATCAAGAATTTCACTGGATTCTTCTGCGTTAAAGACATCCCTACTACACGGATGTGGTTAAGAGCACACTGTGTAATCCACAACAGCTGTGATTCCAGAGAGAAGGATGAAAATCCAGCCAAGTAACGACTAGCCCTTCATCCCGGGTGAAACCAATGGCATAGCTCGTAGGCAAAGCACAAGAAGTCGTCTCCACCAACGAAATTGCAAAACACCCCAGCAAGGAGGTTATATCATTGGTCAAGAGAGTCCAGAACAAGGTGAAGTGTTGCATGACTGCAATCTTTCTGGTCCCTTCCATATCATTCAGATCATAAATTCCTATGGGACAAAATGACCGAGAGAGGTCTACGCAAGACAGCCGAACACTCCCACACCTGGGATGTTCTGCATGCATCCCTCTCACTACCCACACAGGATGCAAGGAAAAGCTAATAGGTGAACTTCCACCACCAGCTCCCTACTCTATCTCCACTTGAATACTTTCTTGTCTCCACCCCTTTTATTCACGCCATTACATTCAGCCCTCCTCTGAACCTTCCTCTCATGTTCCTGGTAAGCAACACTCATCCTGCCTTCTACTGTGTTGAAATCAAGATTTCTCTAACCTGTGTGAGAGCCATTCTTTCCTCAGAATCTCTCCAAACTGCAGACTGCTTCCCTCCCTCGGCCTTTTGCTCCTCTTAAAGCATAAAACTGTCAGTTTTTTTCCCTTCCTGATTTCCCCTGACTTTTTCTCCCCCTCTCTTCTTACTTCGGCGTCCTGGGCCTTTGCCCTTGGAATAGCACTAGGGTTTCTTGATAAAACAAAATCTCACTTGATGTGCTTAGAAGAAAGCTTCAATCATACAGGGCCCTTCATGACCTCAGGTTGCCCTAATGTGTTTTACAGACAATTAAATATCTTTTTTCAAATGTTATCAGTGTTGTCATAGAGAAAACAAGTTAGCCAATTTGTGCACAGCAAGCTCCTTGCAAACAGCAATGTGATGATAACTAGATCATCTTTTTTGCCATATTGGTTAAGGGATAAATATTGAACAGGACATCAGGGAGAACTCCTCTGCTGTTCTTTGAAATAGTGCCCTGGAATATTTTCCGTCCACCCAAGAAGGCAGGCAGGCCTTGGTTCAATGTTTCATTTCAAAGATGGCACCTCCAACAGTGCAGCACTCCCTCAGTACTGCATGGGACTGTCACCTGTAGATCTTGTCCTCAAGTGTTCATAGAAAGCTAAGAACTACAAATGTGATGTAAAAAAGGTCCATGGCTCTTGAAACCTCCCTCCTGTCCAGACAATGGGCATGATATGGGGATAAACATATACAAAATTGAGGATCATTCACCTCCAGGACTTAGCTTCAGATCCAGCAATTAAAAAAGACAGAGTGTGGAAAAAGAACAAAAAAAAACTGAGATAGGGAGAGAGAGAGGAGAGAATGTTTTTCTCACAGATGCTGTATAGTAATGCCTTTTCACCTTCAGCCAGATTAACCAGAGGAAATTAAACTTTACTTTTTCTCACTGGTTTAATGGGCCCCAATCTCTTAACCTCTTTAATCTCCATCCGATTCAAGTTCTAATTAAATAGGCAATAGAAAAACTGTCCAAAATTTGTCTCTACCTAACAACCTAAATTGGAGAGATCATAAGGATGATCAGAACCAGGAATGCTGGTGTTGATATGGTGAGAGCTGGTCTTCTGAGGCTGAGATTAAGGGCCAGATTTTCATAGAGTCAGGTCGATTCTGGAGACAATTAAAAATGGCGAGTGGTACCTGGATGTGAAAGTCCAGCCCCATTTCTAATAGATCCAATTTTTGCTGTTAGGGGTTAGGGGTGGGATGTGAAATACACAAGAGGGAAACCCAAATGCACCAAGGCCATTTGGACTTAGTGCTGAGTTCAAACAGAGCCCATTTTGACTGCTCCAAGGGCCTTAACCAGCAGTGTAGGAGTCACAAATTTAAAGAGTAGGTGTAAACACTCTTGAAGGTTAAGTAAGGACTGTTTAAGTGTGAAGTTCTTTAAAGCCCCTGCTCATTAAACATGTAAGAAAACAGTGAGAGTTGAAACAAAGAATTCTGCTTGAGTGCTTTGATTGGCAGGCCATCTGATGTAGGGTAGAAAAAATATTATCATCTGTTCATGCAGTTTAAATAGTCTTTGTTTTCCAAGGGCTATTGTTATGCCACCTTGAATGCTTGGCTGAGTTTCAAAAGCTACCATTATTTCAGCAGGAGGGGGTCTGAGTTCAAAGTTTGATTGACAGTTTAAAATGACTATTAAAGGATTAGCTGTCTTTGATGTGGGGTCTGGTAAGATGTTTATTTTTATACGAGGATAACTACTTGAGGAGGTTTAAAAACTTTAAATGGGTTTCATGTGAGCTTTATCACTATCAAGTTTGTATGGGTGAGAGCTGCATTAGATTGTTAGAAGTTGATGTTTTTCATCTCCACATGGCTCTTAAGGTGTGATTACGGTGGATTCTGGGTGAGTGGTTATGAAGGTGGTATTGGGATATGGGGGGCAGGTGGTATAAGTTGGCATGGAGGTGGTAAGGGAGTGTGTGGGAGTATAGGAAATAGTGGTGTCATGATTAATCACGGAAGTGGCGTGGGGGTATGAGGGGGCATGGGAAGTGGGTGGGGGATTAGGGGTTGTGAGAGGTGAGGACTAGAGGGCTTAAAAGCTTCTAAAACAATTGGGTCAAAGTCCCAGAGAACTAAGTTGGGCCTTGTAAACCAGCACGCCTTGACATTGCCTACGCTATGGCTGCCTATGATTTGCTTCTGGGTCAGCGGGCCCAGAAAAGGAGCACGAGAGGAGCTGGGAGTTGAAAGGGAGCATGCGAGAGTAGCCAGGAGTTCAACAGGAGTGTGAGAGGAGCCAGGAGTTCAACAGGAGCGCAAGGGGAGCCAGGAGTTCAACAGAAACACGAGGGGAGCCAGGAGTTCAACAGGAGCGCGAGGGGAGCCAAGAGTTCAACAGGAGCGCGAGGGGAGCCAAGAGTTCAACAGGAGCGCGAGGGGAGCCAGGAGTTCAACAGAAGTGTGAGGGGAGCCAGGAGTTCAATAGGAGCACGAGGGGTGCCAGGAGTTCAACAGGAGCGCAAGAGGAGCCTAGAGTTGGAATGGAGTGCGAGAGGAACCAAGAGTTCAAAAGGAGCATGAGAGGAGATGAGAATTCAAAAGGAGCGCAAGAGGAGGGAGCAGATAAAATAGCTGGTGGGCCCCCAGCAGGACCGAGAGGCAGTGCAAGAGAAGCGGAGGCCTTGGAAGATTTAAAAGAAGCGGGAGCTGAGAGTCAGAGCAGAGATTTAATAAGAACGGAAGCTGGACTTGGGGCGGAAAGTGGCATGAGGATGCCAGGGTTCAAAAAGTGACGTGATGCAGGGGAGGCAGCTGATTGGTAAGTAGGGTCAGGTGAGTACTTCTACTTTTTCTACTAGTTAAACTGCTGCAGTCCATTAGCTTAAACAAAATAAGGGGAGGACTTTGATCTGTAGTGGGAGTGTTTGGAGTGGAATAAGGCCCCTAGAGTAATTAGTATTCTTTAAAGGGAGTAACTAATGAGCTTAATCTAAAAGGAACTTATGGCAGCAGAGCTCGCACCTGCAATATGCTCCTCCTGCCCTATGTGGGAAGTCACGGACACTCCAGTGTCCCTGGCGCCTATGTGTGCAGGAAGTGCGTCCAGCTGCAGCTACTGGCTAACCACATTTCACAGCTGGAGCTGCAGGTAGATACACTGTGGAGCACCTGCGATGCTGAGATTATCGTGGACAGCACATTCAGTGAGGCGGTCACACCACTGGTAAACACTGAACAGGCAGGAAGGGGATGGGTAACCACCAGGCAGAGTAGAGGAAGGCAGCTAGTACAGGAGTCTCCTGTGGCCGTCCCCCTCTTTAACAGATATACTATTTTGGATACTTTGGAAGAGACAACTTCTCAAGGGAAAGCAGCAGGAGCCAAGTCCATGGCACCACGGGTGGCTCTGCTGCACAAGAGGGCAGGAAGAAGAGTGGAAGGGCTACAGTGATAGGGGATTCAATAGTAAGGGAAGCAGACAGGCATTTCTGCAGCCACAAAAGAGATTCCAGGATGGTATGTTGCTTCCCTGGTGCCAGGGTCAAGGATGTCATGGAGAGGCTGCAGGGCATTCTGAAGGGGAAGAGTGAACAGCCAGTGGTCGTGGTACATATTGGTACCAACGACATAGGTAAAAAAAAGGAAAAGGTCCTTCAAGCTGAATATAGGCAGTTAGGACGTAAATTAAAAAGTAGACTCCAAAGGTAGTAATCTCAGAATTACTACCAGTGCCACATCCTAGCAAGAGTAGAAATAACAGGATATATCAGATGAATACATGGCTGAAGAAATGGTGTAGTGGGGAGGGATTCAGATTCCTAGGACACCAGGGCTGGTTCTGGGGAAGGTGGGGCCAGTACAAACAGGATGGGTTGCAGCTGGGCAGGACCAGGACCAATGTCCTCGTGGGGGTGGGGGTGGGGAGGGCTGTTTGCTAGTTCGGTCAAGGATGGTTTAAACTAGAAAGGCAGGGGGATGGGAACCTGAGCAGAGAGATAAAGGAGGGGGAAACAAGGTTAGAAACAAAAGACAGAATAGTAAGATGCAAAAGTGGAAGGCAGAAAAAACAAGGGCGAAAAACAAATGGGGTCATAGTGCAAAATAAAGCTAAGGTGACTAACAAGATTAAAAAGACAAGTCTAAGGGCATTGTGTTTTAATGCGCAGAGAATTCACAAAAAGGTAGGTGAATTAACAGCGCAAATAGATATAAACAGTTATGATATAGTTGCAATTACAGAGATATGGCTGCAGGGTGACCAAAGATGGGGAACAGAACATCCAGGGGTATTCAATATTTAGGAAGGACAGACAAATAAGGAAAGGAGCTGGGGTAGCATTGTTAGTAAAGGAGGAAATCAATTCAATAGTGAGGAAGGATATTGGTTCGGAAAATTATGATGTGGAATCTGTCTGCATGGAGATAAGAAACACCAAGGGGCAGAAAACATTGATGGGGGTTGTCAAAAGGCTCCCAAACAGTAATGGAGAGGTAAGGAAAGACATTAAACAGGAAATTAGAGATAATACAATAAGGGTGCAACAGTAATCATGGGTGACTTTAATCTACATATAGATTGGACAAACCAAACTAGCCATAATACTGTGGAGGAGGAGATCCTGGAGTTTGTACATGATGATTTTTTAGACCAATATGTTGAGGAACCAACTAGACAGGAGGCTATCCTAGACTGGGTATTGTACAATGAGAAAGGATTAATTAACAATCTTGTTCCCCTTGGGGAACAATGACCATAAAATGATAGATTTGTTCATTAGGATGGAGAGTGAAGAAGTTAAATCCGAAACTAGGCTCCTGAATCTAAATAAAGGGAACTATGAGGGTATGAAGTGCAAGTTGTCAATGATGGGTTGGGCAACCTTACTAAAACAGTTGACAGTGGATAGGCAATGGCTAATATTTAAGGAATGTATGCATACAATTATTCATTCCTGTCTGGCGCAAAAATGAAACAGGAAAGGTGGCTCAACCATGGCTTACAAAAGAAATTAGGGATAGTATTAGATCCAAAGAGGAGACATATAAAATTGCCAGAAAAAGCAGTAAGCCTGAGGATTGGGAGCAGTTTAGAATTTAGCAAAAGTGGATAAAAAGATTGATCAAGAAAGAAAAATGGAGTATGAGGGTAAACTTGCAAGGAATATAAAAACTGAGTGTAAAAGCTTCTATAAGTATGTGAACAGAAAAAGATTAGCGAAGACAAATGTAGGACTCACAATCAGAAACGGGGGAAATTATAATGGGGAACAAAGAAATGGCTGAAGAATTGAACACATATTTTGGTTTTGTCTTCACAAAAGAGGACACAAATAATTTCCCAGAAACCTTAGGGAACCAAGGGCCCAATGAGAGGGAGGAGTTGAAGAAAATCAGCATTAATAAACAATGGTGCTAGAGAAATTAATGGGGTTAAAGGCTGAAAAATCCCCAGGGCCTGATAATCTACACTCCAAAGTACCCAGTGGTCCTGGAAATATAGGATGCATTGGTGTTATCTTCCAAAATTCTATAGATCCTGGAGCAGTTCCTACAGATTGCTAGGTGGCAAATATAACCCCAATATTTAAAAAAGGAGGGAGAGAAAAAAACAGTGAATTACAGACCAGTTAGCCTAACATCAGTAGTGAGGAAAATGCCAGAGTCTATTTATAATAGATGTAGTAACAGAACACTTGGAAAGCATTAACGGGATTAGACAAAGTCAGAATGGGTTTATGAAAGGGAAATTATGCCTAACTACTCTAATGGAGCTTTTTGAAGATGTAACTAGTAGAATAGATAAGGGAGAACCAGTGGATGTGGTGTATTTGGATTTCGAGAAGGTTTTTGATAAGGTCTCACATCAGAGGCTAGTGGGCAAAATTAAAGCACATGGGATTGGGAGTAATATACTGGCATGGATTGAGAATTGGTTGACAGACCAGACAAAAAGAGTGGGAATAAATGGGTCTTTTTCGGGTGACAGGTGGTGATTAGTGATGTACCACAGGGATCAGTGCTTGGGCCCCAGCTATTAACGATATATATAAATGACTTGGATGAGGGAACCAAATGCAATATTTCCAAGTTTGCTGACAACACAAAACTGTTGGGCGGGTTTGTGAGTTGTGAGGAGGATGCAAGGAGGCTCCGAGGAGATTTAGACAAGTTGGGTGTGTGGGCAAACACATGGCAGATGCAGTATAATGTGGATAAATGTGAAATTATATGCTTCGGTGTGAAAAACAGAAAGGCAGAGTATAATTTAAATGGTGATATATTGGGAAATGTGGATGTTCAAAGGGATCTGGGTCTCCTTCTACACCAATCAATGAAAGTAAATAGGCAGGTGCAGCAAGCAATTAGGAAGATAAATGGTATGTTGGACTTCATTGCAAGAGGATTTGAGTTCAGAAGTAGGAATGTCTTATTGCAGTTATACAGGGCCTTGGGGAGACCACACCTGGAGTATTGTGTGCAGTTTTGGTCTCCCTACCTAAGAAAGGATATACTTGCCATAGAGGGAGTGCAACAAAGGTTCACTAGGCTGATACCGGGGTTGCAGGACTGTCACATGAGGAGGGATTGGTTATACTGGGCCTGTATTCACTAGAGTTTAGAAGAATGAGAGGGGATCTGATTGAAATGTATAAAATTCTAACTGGGCTAGACAGATGTAGGGGGGATGTTTCCCCTGGATGGGGAGTCTAGAACAAAGGGCCACAATCTCAGGACATGGGGCAGGCCATTTAGGACTGAGATGAGGAAAGATTTCTTCACTCAGATGGTGGTTAACCAGTGGAATTCTCTACCACAGAAGGCTATGGAGGCTGGGTCACTGAGTATATTCAAGAAAGAAATTGATAAATTTTTGGGTATTAGGGTCATCAAGGGTCTGGAGAGAAAGCAGGAAAATGGCGTTGAGATAGAGGATCAGCCATGATCATATTGAATGGCGGAGCAGGCTCAAAGGGCCGAATGGCCTTCTCCTGCTCCTAGTTTCTATGTTTCTACTTTATCCCACCTCCTCCTTACTGAAGCAAAATTGGGTCTAATGGGGCCCTTTAAACTGAGGCAGGTTGCCGAGTTGGCAACTTCCCAACTGACTCCAGCTACTTGCCTCAGTAGCGAAAATCTGGCCCTGTTATTTTTTATGCAGAGTGTGCCGTGACCTTTACCTTTTATCTATCTATGCAGGGTTGCAATCCATCCCGTATTGTGCTGGAGTCTCCACTAATCAAATACTAATTTCTGATGGAAGGCTGGACACCACAGGGATGAACATGTTGGGCGCCCAATGGTGACAGCAGAGGGGGCTGGAGCAGGAGGTCATGTGATGAAACTTCCAGGAACATAGCCAGAGTTAGCAGCCTTAAAGTTGACTTGGCCTTGGAATGTTTGACATTGACAGTGGATGGAACCATTTCCAGAACGAACATCATTCACTTAACTGCAGAAAGAAAAGCCGTCATTGCTATGGTGACTTAATGAAGGCCTGATAACATGCAATTAAAGTAGCATGTATTCTGCTCCAAGTGGATGTGCCTGTATGTTTACCGGTGTCTTAGCAACCCCTTATTACTGTGTTGTGTTCTGTATTTCCCTGCTTCAGGCTTCCAAACACAATTATTAACAGCTCAGTACCTGAATCACAGTGCTGTTTTTGTAAAAAACGCCTTCAATGGGATGTCAATGCGTCAGGCAGGACTCAAAGGAAAATAGGGGTGACATTTCCCTCTCGTCTGTCCCTGGAAGGCCTGTGAGTGTCCCATAAAGTGTAGCTCACTCCTCTCCTATACAGCCCATGTGTGTGTCCATGTCAGCTCCTGTACCTATCCAGTACACACAGGGAATGGCTCCCATATAATGTGCCTCTCTCAGCCAAGCATTGTGTATCTTGTCCACAGGACATGCGATGGCCGAATGGTAAATGCGTGGCGCAATTCTTGAACCTTTCCCCCAGCTTAAGTCGTTGCTATTTGGAATCAAAGGTGAAATTTTATGAAGTTGTTATTTCTTACCCCTCGGGCCCTCAGTTGAAAAGTATTATCGACTGAGAGTGTGAATTGGAACGTCAGGCACAAAGCCACATAACTGTCGATCCTTAATTATAAGAGTGCCTTGGAGGTGCACGAAGATTCCCAATGCCCACTCTTGCAGGTAACTCAGTTGTGGAGATGCAATTTCATTAAAGGTAGCTGCTCACCCAGTTTTCATTCAGGACAATGATCACCTCCCTATGAGCTGGTGACCAGATCTGCAGGACCAATGCCTTCAAGTGCATCAATACTCTTTACTTTCATCCTCCTTGTTCTGCTCCAATACCATTCTTCAGATGTGCCTTACAGCATGTGCAGAGGAGTAGATTAGAAGTAGAGGAGCAGTAGAATTATCGCCAGCGATATGGTGCTTCAGCTATGTGGAGTAACTGGGGAAGCTGTGATTGTTTCCTGAGAACAGAGAGGATTAAGGGGAGATTTAATAGAAGTGTTCAAAATTCTGAAGGGTAGAGTAAATAAGGAGAAACAACTTTCACTGGCAGGAGGATTGGTGACCAGTGGACACAGCTTTAAAATAATTGGGAAAAAAGGTCAGATGGGAGGTGAGAAGGCCCATTTCTTAATTTCTTTCTGTGAGGACACTAAGGGGACTTGCTTTTTAAGAATTAGGCTCTTTCTTTGATAGTGCTGCTTTCTTCCTTCCTTTCACTTGGACTGTTAATTTTTTACTGCCATTTTTTATTCTGGTGAGCAATGGAATGTCCCAGGTTTACACTAAGTGCAGTAGCAGGTGGGAAAAAGAAGGTTTTACCCACTGGCTGCAATGGCTGTAACGTCTCAATCCCGCCTCATTAATCATGCGTTCCCAAGAAACAGGCTGTTTCGCTGGCAGGCGGCTTCTGATTTGCCTGCCAATCCCTCACCTCGTCACTTCCTCACACCAGACGCCATATGTAAAGTGCAGCTGCGCACACGTGGCTCAGTGTTTCCAGCCCAGGGCTGCTGCACAGAAGACATGGCCCCGAAAGCCAAGAAGACTGCAACCCCCCCAATTCAGTGACACATCCCTGGGATGCCTTCTGGACACTGTCAGAGCCCACCGTGATGTCTTCTATTCCCATTCTGGATGCAGGTGGCCCATCAGTGTCACCACTCCAACTTGGCAGTGGTGGTCAGTGCCAATGCTGCATAAAAAAGGTTTGCCATCCAGTGCAGAAAGAGGATGAATGATCTCACCTGTGCCGCTAGGGTAAGGCAACCATCCCATCACTCTAAACTCACACACTCACATGTCCATCACATATTCATCTCACTCACTATCAGCTTAAGGGACATCACCGCTCACTCTCTCACATAGACCTTCACATCTCTATTTAGCCTCATCTCCTCTGGAGACTGCCTCCTCAGCCCTCACCCTCTTGAGGCCATTTGCATAGATAAATTATTGCCACCACACACACCCTGGGATACCCCCTTTCCCCAGTACAGCCCTCATCCTGCAGTATCTTCCCTTGCCTGAGGCCACTTCTCCCCCTTCGCCAAGCAAATCCTAGCCCTGCAGCCATTGAAAAGTCATCCCCGCCTTACAGCTGGTCTGGTAGATAGAGACCCGCCTGTGAACCACCTAAAAGTGATGTGATTCTGCCTGAAAACCTCGTGCTGATGACTGCAAATGCTGACTGAAGCAAGGTAGGCAGACAAACCTCGAAGTCTCGAGTGAAATGCAGCTTGCCAGGTGAGAGGCTGGGAATCCTGTGACAAGTAACTCATCTCCTGACTCCCCAAAGCCTGTCCACTATCTACAAGGCACAAGTCAAGAGTGTGATGGAATACGCCCCACTTGCCTGGATGAGTGCAGCTCCCAAAACAATCAAGAAATTTGACACCGTCCAGTACAAAGCAGCCCGTTTGATTGGCACCACATCCACAAACATTCACAACCTCCACCACTGACAAACGGTGGCAGCAGTGTGTACCATGTACAAGATGCACTGTAGAAACTTGCCAAGGGTCCGTAGGTTGCACCTTCCAAACCCATGACCGCTACCACCTAGAAGGACAAGAGCAGCAGATAGATGGGAACATAACCACCTGGAAGTTCCCCTCCAAGCCACTCACCACCCTGACTTAGAAATATATTGCCATTCCTTCACTGTCACAGGGTCAAAATCCTGGAACTGCCTCCCCTTTCAGCACTGTGAATTTACCTGTACCACATGGACTGCAGCGGTTCAAGAAGGCAGCTCACCACCACTTTCTCAAGGGCAATTAGGGATGGGCAATAAATGCTGGCTTAGCCAGCGATGCTCACACTGTGTTGCTGAATAAAAAAAACAGCCACAGGCTACAATCATTGCATTGAAACATGGTAAACTGATGCGAAGCACATTGTGGAAAGTCTGTTTCAAACCAAGGCAATAATGTCACCCCAGGCCCACCAACTCAGAGCTCCATATTCATTCTGAGTTCAGCAGGTGATGTTTTCTTTAAAGCAATATCAGGAGAAGGACAGGAAGCATGGTTTATTGAAAGGCCTACTGGCAAACATTGAGCATGGACGATGTCAGAGTGACTGATAATCCATTGTCTGGGCACAGAGAAAAGCTCATGGGGACAAAGAGACACATGGATAATTCATCAGCAGCTAAGGATGGAGAGGAAAGTGGCTAAGTGATGGGAAACCTAAGCCCAGAGCCCGGTAAGCTGCATGAAAAGGTTAAACAAAGGTCAGGCCACATGCCATATTTATTATGAGGGTATGAGGGGGGAGATGGGGTGGGTGGGAGGTATTAATTGGCACAGTGAGGCCATTGAGGTTATGAGGAGAGTATGGAGGTGGGTGGAGGGCATGAGGGGTTGAGTGGGGGCTGACGGGGTATGAGGGGTGAGGGCTGGAAGGCCTAATGGCTTTTAAAACAACTGGGCTGAAGTCCCAGTGAACCAAGGCAGTTCTAACCAGCCCACCTTGGCACTCGCCTGCCCCTGTGGCTGCCTCAGATCTGCTTCCGTGGTCAGTGGACCCAAGTCTATCCCGCCCTCAATTCTTCGGAGTGAAAATTAGGTCCAATGGAGCCCTTTAAACAGAGGAGGATCTGCCCAGTCAGGAAATTTCCCCACCGAGCTACCTGCCTCAGTAGCGATAATCTTATCCTCTATTTGTAAAGCAGAACGACTGAGCTATTTCCCTCTGGACCCATCTGACTAAGTCTTTGGCTGGGATTTTCTGGCCTCATTGCAGTGGTACGCACCGCAGGAGATGCAGTGGCCCAGCCAAAAACCTATTGACTTTCAGCGGGACTGGATGGTCCTGGTGGTAGGCGGGGCTGGAAAATCCCACCCTTTAAATTCACAAGAGGAAAGAGTGGAGAAGCACAAAGGAGGGTATGTGCGAGAGCCTTGATATCCAGTTCAGATCACAAAAGTGTAGTAATTATGGTTTTGTTAAATGTTGGGCTGTACCTTTAAGAATGGTCCTGTGATGTAAGATCACATGATCTGTGTAAACCAATATGTTAGCAGCATGAGCTACCCCCACAGTCAGCGTAGAGATAGAGATGGGGCAGAATTTTGCCCTTGGTGGCCGGGGCGGGCAGCGGTTGTTGGCTTGTGCCTGGAAGGCAATTTCACGCTGGCGGGCCAATTAAGACCCACCCAGCGTGAAATGTGAGTGGCAGTGCTCAGCACTGCCCGTGCGGGCGGGGGGAGGAGTCCGAGCTGGGCGAGTGTGATCTTCGGGCATGAGTGCGTGTGCATGCAACGCAGAGCGGCCTCAGTGGGATAAAGGTATATGAAAAGAAAATTAAAAAAATAAAGAAGTAAGGACTCTGTCACATGAGCAGGGACATGTTACTAATGAAAAATTAAAGTTCTTATTTTCTCTTTATTTTCCTTTGGAAACCTCATCCCACCCATGGGTGAGGTTTCCAAAAATGTACAAAGGCTGCTTGGCGTTTTCGCCTGCCCACCAGCCGTAAGGTTGGATGGGCAGTGAAAAATTTGTTTGAATTAACGTTTTAATAACCTTAATAGGCCTTTTATTGCCAGAGTCGGCAGTGCGCCCGCCAACCGAAACATTGCGCGATGACATCGGGATACTCGCCTGACATTATCGTGCATCGTTTTTCACTTGGTTGGGTCGGGCATGCGCCCACCTATCGAGTGAAAGATTTTACCCATGGAGTTGAAAGCACATGTGTAGTTGCTGCTGGTGGCATTGTAAATACACCTAATGTTTCCATGTAGAAAGTTGTCTTCAGATCCACTCTATTACAAATAGGCGACAAGGCTACACTACAACAAAATAGAGATGAGGATAAATCTGGATAAGTCAAGATAATTGGAATCGGTACTGCACCTCGTAAAGTGATTGTGAGTATCAACGTCTGTTTAAAATAACAGAAGATATACTCAACCAAACTGCCACAATTTGGTAGAATTGATCACTTTGAGCCAGCCACAGACGATTGGTCTCAGTATTTAAAATGCCTTGTGTTCTTCTTTCAAGCGAACAAAATAACAGGGGAAGAGAAGAGGCGAGCGAACCTCTTGAGTACTTGTGGAAGCAAAACCTACAGTTTGATCCAAAGGTTGATGGAACCCAGTGCCCAGATTTGAAGAATTTCAGAGAATTGGTGGACCTCGTGAAGGGACATTTTCAACCCAAGCCCTCAGTCACGATGCAGAGGTTCCGGTTCAATTCGCGAAATAGAACCCTGGGTGAGACAATTGCTAGCTACATGGCAAATTTGAAGTAACTAACGGAACATTGTGAGTTTGGTGAGACTCTGGGTGACATGCTCAGGGATCGTTTAGTGTGCAGTGTGGACTAAGACACTGTTCAGAGATAATTGCTGGCTGAAGTGAATCTGGATTTTAAGAAGGCGTTAGAAATAGAGCTGGCCTTGGAAAGCACTGTAAGAGATTCATAAGCAATGCAAGGGGTGCAAAATGGCGCTGTACTCCAAATCAGGCGGGAACACTCAGCTGAAAACGGCGTGAAAAAGCGAGATTCTGCCGTGAAGCAGGGAACTGCCGCTAACTGAAAAATAAGAAGGAATAATTTAGCAGCTAAATCGAAAACAACTTTAATCAATGTGCAAACAATCAGTCTTTTAGCGATTGGCAGTTTAAAAAAGTAGAAAGTTATTTTTGTCACAGAAGTGGGCATATAATGAGACAGTGCAAAGAGAGATTTAAATAGGCCTCCAAATAACAGAAGAAGCCCAATGAAATCTACAGTGTAGAAGAGCCTGAAACAACAAATGCTTGTTTATTGTTTAACATGAAACTTGGGAATACAGAGCCAATATTTGTTACAGTACAAGTGAATTGTAAACCAGTAAAAATGGGAGTAGACACGGGAGTTTCCACTACTGTAACTGGAGAACACACTTTCAGATATTTAAATAATGGTGAACATCAATTAAATTTGGAACAAACATCTGCCAAATTGAAAATGTACACAGGTGAAGATATCCAAGTAAAAGGTATCAGCAGAATAACTGTCAATTATCGAAACCAATCGGCACAGCTACCAGTGATGGTATTGAGAGGCAGAGGACCAAGCCTTCTGGGGTGAAACTGGTTAAGGGAAATCAACATTGATTGGCCAGTGAGATTTCAAAGGAAGCTGGAAGAGTTCATGTCTTGAAAAAGGAACAAGGGAATGTATGGCAGAAAGAGCATCGAGGGTTCAAGGACCACAACAGGATGAAAAAGGAGTGTGTAAGGACTCAACCTGAAGAAATGCAGTCTATCTCAAACAACAACATGGAAGAACAGCAGAAGAAATACAAGGAGACCCTGCTGAATGACAGAATTCGAGATGAAGTGAGTAATCTTCGCAAGGAGAAGGAAAACCTGTTGAAAAACCTTCACACACGACAAGATTCCCTCAGGTCAATGTTTGTGCCTCTGGAACATTACGAAGAGAAACAGGAAGAATTCAGCACCTCTCTGAACAAACTGAAAAACCAGTTGGCAGAGAAGACACATCAATGTTCAAGTTTACAGGAGGAAGCCAACAAATACAAAAAAGGGACAGAAAAGCTGAAGAATCAGCTAAATGAAGTCAAAGAGGCTTTGAAAACAAAAATCGGAGAGTTTTCCAAGGGGCGAGCAGATAATGAAGTTTTGGGAGACTCAGCTGCTGAACTAAGACAAGTTGAGATTTCACCTGAGCGAAGTCTGGCCGACAGTGAAGTCAAAATGAAGGACCAGACTAAACTCTGTAGAAAGACGAAGGTAAAAAGGAAGAAGTTTCTGAAAAGACAAGAAAACGGAGGCTGATAGCACCTATAAACACTCGGAGGAGGCAATAAACAAATTATCGAACTGTGCCTACTTTGATATTATCCCAGTCCCTCACAATGGTTTGCTGGATGATGATGCTGAAGATAAAATCAAAGAGGCACAAGTTACTCCTAAGACCTTATCTGGAAAGAATTCTAGGTCCTATAGACAAATATGAAAAAGCTAACAGGTGATTCATTGGAGACCAAACTTGCACACTTTCTTTATCACTACAGAACGATTCCCCCACACGAGGACAGGAGCAATGCCTGCAGAATCGTTGATGAGACGCAGTCTTAGGACAAGGCTGAGCCTAATTCCAATTAGGAGAGGAACAGCCAAGGAAACCAAAAATGACTTGCATAGTCATGAGAGATAATTTACTGTTGGAGAAGCAGTGTCTGTGGAGAATTTCAGTGGAGGACTGAAATGGTTACCCGGGTAAAGTAAGTTCAGTGACCAGACCATTATCATACCACGTGGAAGTGGAAGGCTGGATCACCTGTAAGCATGTGGACCATTTAAGAAAACGAGAGATACCACAACAAGATATCATTCCACCTGTGGCCATTACTGAACCAGTGTTTCCTGTTGAAGATGCTCAACCAAGGACTGACATGCCTGATGTCTCTGTCAGAGTGGAAGACACTGAACTGCAAGTGCCCACTGAGGTATCTGGTGTTCAGGCAGTTCCAGAGAATGTGGTTCCTGAAAAAGAATCTGAAGTTGTGGAGCTGAGACATTCGACATGAATCAGGAAACCACCTGAAAGACTGAACTTGCAAATTTCATGACCTGTGTAAATATTATGTCATGAAATAAATATACTTGTAAATACAATATGTACAGCAAAGTTAAAGGGGAGAAATGCAGTAATTTTGGTTTTGTTAAATATTGGACTGTACCTTTAAGAATTGTTCTGTGATGTAAGATCACATGATCTATGTAAACCAATGTATTAGCAGCACGGGCTACCTCAGCAGTCAGTGTAGAGATAGTGATGGAGTTGAAAGCACACATGCAGTTGCTGCTGGCTGTATTGTAAATGAACCTAATACTTCCACTTAGAAAGTTGTCTGCAGATTGACTCTATTACAAATAGGTGACAAGGTCACACTACAACAATAAGGTTCCTAATGTTACACCCCCGGGTTATATTAGCAAGTACTAATTAATGGTCAGAATAGATACATTCCTAAATGTAATGCTCAGCCCACTTATAGGAGTGACTAGCATCACTGTATCCAAGAAAATATCACTGCAGACTTGAAATATAAAGCTTTCTCTGTCTTTCCCTTTACCTTTCTTTCTATTTATCTCTTTCTCTCTCTCTCTCTTTTGCTACGTCTCCCTCCCTTCTCCCCTTTCCCCTCTTCCTCTCCTCCCTGTTTAACCAGATGTAACATTGTAAACAACTGATTGCCTAATAGCAGTGTTGGGTTCTCTCTGCATTACTGGTTATGCAATGTAATGTTTATATAAGCTGCTTCGATCAATGCCAAGTTCCATATTTTATTGAATGTGATTCTGGCATCATGTGTGGCCTGCTGCACTGACTGTTAACTTGTTTTTTTTAATAAACTGATCTTGCTGCAAGGGATAATTGGAAAACCACATAGAAAACATTTGCAAAGAAACTGGGGACTGAATCTTCCAATCTCGGCTGGTGTCTCGCCCGCTGCCTGACAAAGTGGCGAGGCACCCGCACTGACTCCAAGGAGGAAGGCCCGCCATATATTCAGGCAGTTAAATAGACAGTGGCAGGCCTTCCTCCAGAGTGAGGACCCTGGAAGACAACTTCCTGCCTGCCAAGAGCTGGCAGCCAATCAGCAGCTGGCAGCCAATCAGCAGCTGGCAGCCAATCAGAGGCTGGCAGCCAATCAGAGGCTGGCAGCCAATCAGCAGCTGGTAGCCAATCAGCAGCTGGCAGCTCCTGCACTCGGCAGTGCCACAGAGGAGGCCCTGGCTACTGCTGGAACAACACCCCTGTCAAAGTCCCAGGATCGAGGAGCGCCCAGGAAACCGATGTGCTGTTGTAGGGGGCTGGGACGCGGGATTGGGGTCATGGGGAGAAGAGGGCCATTGGGGTTAGCAGCAAGCGGGCAGGGGGGGGGTTGGCTGTCAGCGGCCAACCCTTGCCCCATGTCCATGCCCTTGATCGTGCAGATTGAGTGACGGCCCTCCAGCTGGCATGCAGCCCACACAGTTTTACCAGTCGTGTGGGCCTGCCTTGAGTTGGGAAGATTGCAGCTGAGGTGGGGACGAGGCCCTTGAGTGGTCATTAATTGGCCACTGAAGGGACTCAAGTGGAGGCAGGTGGGAAGGTTGATTATGGGCCTTCCCATCCAGACTTACCTCCAGTGGAGGCGGGAAGGTGAGGGGTATTGGTGCCGACGCCAACCCGCCATATTCTCAGGACCGCCCACCTCCTTCCTTACCTTCTGCAGGGGTAGGCAATTCTGGCCAGTGTCAGCTACTGGTAAGGATGTCATTACTACAAAGCAGAAAGGTCATTCCCCTTCCCAGACCAGCAGAGATATAAATATATCTCAGCCTTGACCTAAAGGAATATAAAATAACTGAATCCCTCACAAGCAGAATATAAATGGGCCCTCACCAGTAGAGATGTAAAGAAAGGGCAGAATTTCACGTCCCGCGGGTGGGCATGCACCTGACCTGATTGGATGTAGTATAGTGTGCGATGATGTCAGTTGAGTGTCCTGACATCACTGCGCACCCACGCAGTATTTCAGTTGGCAGGTGTGAGCGGGTTGTGGAGCTGTGCCCGCCATTCATTAAGAAGCCACTTAAGGCCATTAAAAAGCTAACTGATGCCGGTTTTTCATTGCCCATGTGATTCTGCACTCGTCACACGGGCAAAATGGGCAGGTGGCCAGCAGACGTTTTCAAAACCTCACCCACAGGCGGGATAAAAGTGGTGAGCAGCACTGCCAGTGTCAGTTGTGGGGAGTTTGGTATGTAGTTTGCTGCTGGTGACTTATTGATACTTGGCAGCTTCATCTCTATTCAGGGCTTCATTCTTAGCATTTCCAGGCTTCATTTCAGGTGTCCTTGATGTCTCCAAGTACCCCCAGAAGCTTCTGACCGCGTGGACACTTCCAGGTATCAGACGGCCTTCCGTCGCCCTGGTAATGGGGATTGTGCTCTCCGCTGTGTGAGTGGACACCCCATGCCTGAGGCTCTGAAGGTCACAGCGGTCCTCAACTTCTATGCATCTAGCTCTTTCCAGGGGTCAGTGGGGGATCTGTATGGAGTCTCCCAATCAGCTGTCCACAGTTATGTCAAGCTGGTGACAGAAGCTCCGTTCAGGCAGGCACTGACCTTTATTCTTTACCGCATGGACAAGGCCAGCCAGGCTGAGTGAGCCAGAGGCTTTGCAATGATTGTTGGGTTCCCCCAAGTATAGGGTGCCATCGACTGCACACATGTGGCCATCAAGGTGCCAGCGAATCAGCCGGGTGCCTTTGTCAACAGGAATGGATTCCGCTCCATGAACATGCAGATAGTGTGTGACCACAGGATGCTGATTCTGCAAGTCTGTGCAAGGTACCCAGGCAGTTCACATGATGCTTACATCCGCCACACCTTAACACTTCTGCATACTGACCCATGCCATGACCTGAGCATAGCAGGTCATTGAACTGCTTCCTTTGCACCCTAGTACCACATCTTGTCTGCTCACCAGCGCTACTACCTCCCCCCACCCACGCTCTTGGTGAGGAGCACTGACCTCTTCCCCCCATTTCTGGCAGTCACCTCCTCCAGCAGGATGGCGAGGCTCTCATCTGGAAGGTGGGAGGTCGAGTGCCCACCTGACCTGCCCTCCCGCCTGCTGCCTCCAGCTGCTCTTGACTCCATCACTTTGCTAATGTAGAAAAGACGTCCTTCCATGGCAGCCTTTCTGGGGCTGCCTGGGCTGTTTCTAAATCAGCCGCTGGGTTGGCAGTGGGCCCAGTGGCCGCTGGCCCCGCCCCTGCCCCACCCCACCCCGCCCCCCCCCGGCCCCACCCCTGCCCCGCTCCTGCTCGTGAGTGGTGGGCTGCTTCCTGGCTGCTCCTGGGCCCGCCCACTGAGCCCGCCCGACAATTCTGCCCATAATTTAGTCCTCTCACTTGACAGGGATTAAATATATTGACAAAGTGTTCCCTAGATCATCAGGAACAGAACATTTTCCCCAGTCTCCCAACAGGCACTTGAGTTTGGACAGGTTTCAGATCTCTACCTAGATCTCTACCCAGAATGTTCCATATGCCCCAATCTCAGAAGAGCACCTTCACTACTCAGCTATTGGTAATCAGTAAGATTGGTAGTTTAGTGCAAAGTTGTGTAACATTTAGGCCAGTTTTGTACTCGCACCCACTAAGAACTAGACAGAAACAAGACTATGCTTGTATTTGCTTGAGTTTAGAAGATATAATTGAGCTATTTAAGACGATGAAGGGGTCTGATAATATTGGGATGAGAGGCATAACCTTAAAATTAGGCAATTCAGGGATGATGTTAGAAAGCACGTTTTCACACAAAAGATTCATGCAAATCTGGAATTCTCCCCCACAAGATTCTTTTGGGGTTAGGTTAACTTGAAACTCGAGTTGAAAGGTTTTTGTTAGGCAAAAGAATTAAGGATCAGTGAACCAAGCTGAGTAGACTGAGTTAAATTACAGATTAGCTATGACATAACTGAAATGAGGATTAACCTTGAGGGACTGAATGGCCTTCTCCTGTTCCTGGGTTCCTGACAATATAAACATGTTCCAGTTAGACGCTGCATAGCCTCAACAGAGGAGAATTCCAGCTTGCCGCCTATCCAGGCCTGAAATCCCAGCTGGAGAATTGACAACTATTGCTGGCCCCAGCTTTGAAAGGTTGGGTAGAGTGGATGTTCACTTCGATATGTTACTGAGTGAGGTATGTGTCGGCACCTTTCAGGTATTTCCCTGAATTGTTCTGCTCTTCTTGGAACTTTCACATGTGGTTAGTTGGCTTTGGTTTTTAACTAAGAAGGGTTAGGAGGGGATTCCACGACAGGGGAGCTTTTACATATCCGTTTGCAAGGGCCCATGTAGTTGAGCCATGAGGTCTTCCCTCACTTGCAACACTGAGCTGTGCAAATAGTGTGAAAGGAAGTTTATGTTTTGATAGGAAAGAAAAGAAATCGAGGTAAATTTGTTCACCTTCCAGGCATTCTGGAAGGGGCAGGATGCAACAATAATGGAGCTGTAGACTATTAATAGCAATCAATCTCTATCAGTTAGTCTGCAACAGAGCCAGACATGAGTGAGGAAAACCCCAGTGGTGGAGAAGTTTGGGAACCACAGATCCAAAGTCACCCATTCCTCCCTAACATGTTACACTGACCACATGTCATATGCCTCAAATTACTCATTTATTCAAAATACTATTCTCTGAAAGGAATGCACTTAATTTATATTTCAATGAATCATTACTAACTGCTTCCACTTTTTCCTGAGGGAGACTGTTTCATAGATTAACCACAGATTGGTGGGGATTTTGAACCCTGAGGAGTGCAGGGGTACAGGGGAAGGTGAGGGGGGGTGGTGGGGTGGGCATTTAAAGTTGGTAAAAAGCTCAGGGCGCTTGGAAGTCAACTCCAGCGCATGATTTCTGGATTTAACTCGAACACATCTGGGTGCAAGCATGCAAATCCCTGTAGAGAAGCAGGTTCATGATTTGATTCTGTAAAGCATTGAATTTTAGTAATATTTCAGTTGGCATTTCAATTTAATAGCACATGTAGCTCACCATTGAAACCAAGAAGAGAGAACAGCAATTTATAGAGCTTATTAAAAGTCAGGCAAAACAACAAAAAACTCTCAGAACTCACATTTAACACTGGGAAAAGTGGTGAGAGACTAACATCTGCATTTTGGGGGCACTGGCCCTCAAGAACTAGATAGGGAAGGTTGCCGGGGTTGGCGCCATGGTGGCTTCAAGATGACCAGCAGCAACAACAGCAGCAGCAGCCTGTTATTCAGAAACGTCCAGCTGGAGGGCAGAAAGAAGAGCAACAACACAGAGGGAGCTGCAGAGAGAAAAACAGAGAGGGGAGCAGCAGCAGAGAGAGGGGAAGCAGCAGAGATGGGAGAAGCAGCAGAGAGGGAGAGGCAGCAGAGAGAGGAGAAGCAGCAGAGATGGGAGAAGCAGCAGAGAGGGAGAGGCAGCAGAGAGAGGAGAAGCAGCAGAGATGGGAGAAACAGCAGAGAGGGTGAGGCAGCAGAGAGAGGGGAAGCAGCAGAGAGGGAAACAGCAGTGAGGGGAACAGCAGAGGTGGGAGAAGCAGCAAAGGGGAAGAAGCCTCAGAGACGAGAGAAGCAGCAGAGAGGGGAGCAACAGCAGAGAGGGGAGCAGCAGAGGGGGGAAAAGCAGCAGAGAGGGAGAGGCAGCAGAGAAGGAGAGGCAGAAGAGAGGGGAAAAGCAGCAGAGAGGGAGAGGCAGCAGAGAGGGAGAGGCAGCTGAGATGGGAGAAGCAGCAGAGAGGGGAAAAGCAGCAGAGAGGGAGAGGCAGCAGAGAGGGAGAAACAGCAGAGAGGGAGAGGCAGCAAAGAAGGAGAAGCAGCTGAGATGGGAGAAGCAGCAGAGAGGAAACAAGCAGCAGAGAGGGTAGAAGCAGCAAAAGAGTGAGAAGCAGCAGGGAGAGGAACAGTAGCAGGGTCAAGTTCACAGAAGGTGTAACTCGTATAGAAGGGCTTGTAGGTAGAAGCTCCTTGACCTCTCACAGTGCTACGAGAAGCTGAGGCTGTCACATCAGCTGGTGGCAGATATTTGCAGTCTTCTGCTCCTTGCTGGGCCTGGTGGCTATGTGTTACCAGTGACTGTAAACATGACCACCACCCTCAACATTTTCAATGAGGATCCCCCCAGAGCTCTGTCAGAGTCCTATCCAGGATCTCTCAGTTGGCGACCCACAATTGCATAAAAATGATTGAGGTGTTGCTTGCCTGGGCCGGTAATTATGTCAAATTCGCCTGCACTGACACGAGTTGGAATATGCGAATGTTGAGGTTTGCATCTCGCACTGGCTTCGCATGGGTGCAATGTCATCAACTGCACACACTTGGCAATCCTCACACCCCACATCACCTGAAGTATTCCTGGAACTTAAGGGCTTCAGCCCCATCAATTTGCAGCTGGTGTGAACTTCAAGAAGATATTATTGCACGTGTGCCCAACGTTCTCAGGGAGCTCCCATGACATAACCCAAGCTTCCTGGCATTTTTGGACCTGGAAGCAGACTTCAATGGTGGTTGCTAGGAGACAAGTAATACCTACTTCAAACTTGGTTGATGCTACCTGGGGAAACTCAACCAATGAAGCCAAGTGTACAATAAAAGTCCTATGAACACCAGATATGTCATTGCATGTTCAGGGTGTGCTTCAGGGTCTTGGACAAGGCTGGGAGCATCTGTCAGTACTCACCAACCAGGGCCTTGAGAATGTTAGTGGTATGCTCTGCTCCATACAGCATTGCACTCTGCAGTGAGCAGTGGAGTTCCAGGAGGAACAAAGTGTTGAACCATGTTGGCTGTGGATGAAGCCAAAGAGGGGAAGAAAGATGGCAACCTCAGTACAACATTAGCTGCTCATGTTGCTATCCAGGATGCAATTGTTTTACTTATACTTATAAGGCATCACCAATAGCGTGCATTTATATACCAATCACATCCAGGAGCCAATCACATCCATTTACACTCCCCCCCCCCCCCCCGCCACCCTCCCCTACCCCCCAATCCCACTTACTTAAAGTAATCTGTGTCCAACCAAGCAAAGCTTGGGGAAGGCCATGTCCTGCCATCAATGTCTGTTCTTGCTCACTTTTGAAGCAAGAGGTAGAGACAGCCACTAGTCTAACTGATCTCACCAAAGAGATGACACATGGCCATTATCCTGTGCTGGTGCATCTGGGAGATAAATTGACTCATGCTGCATACTTGATGTCCCTGGTGGAGAGAAAAGACATGAATTAGCACTGGTGACGTAAAAATGTCGCAACTTCTCATTATGAAGATGATCATATTTCACCAGCTGACAGAATCGCAAGAACACAAGAAATAGGAGCAGGAGCAGACCACACGGCCTATTGAGCCTGCTCCACCTTCAATACGATCATGGCTGATCTTGGGTTTCAATTCCATTTTCCCATCCATTCCTCATAATTTTCTGAGAGACCAAAAATCTATTCCGGCCTTAAATGTACTTAATGATGGAGCATCCACAATCCTCTAGGGTAGAGAATATCAAAGATTCACAACCCTTTGAGTGAAGTAATTTCTCCTCACCTCAGTCCTAAGTGATTGGCCCCTTAACCTGTTTAGATTCCCCAAGCAGCAGAAACAACTTCACAGCGTCTACCTTATCAACCCCCCTCAGAACTTTGTAGGTTTCAATGAGATCATCTCTCATCTTTCTAAACCCCAGAGAATATAAGCCCAATTTACTCATCATCTCATCGTAGGACAACACACTCAAGCCAGGGACCAATCTAATGAACATTCGCTGTATCACCTTCAATGTAAGTATATCCTTTCTTAAATGTGGAGACCAAAACTGCACACAGTGTTCCAGATGTGGTCTCATCAAACCCTGCACAATTGTATTTATTCTTCATTCTTGTGTTTTAATCCCCTTACAATAAAGGCCAACATGCCACTTGCTTTCCTAATTGCTTGTTGTACTTTCTTCCTAACGTTCTGCATTCCTTGTACAAGCACATCCAAGTGTCTTTGAACATCAACGTTTACAAGTTTCATACTTTTAAGAAATATGCTGCTTTTCTGTTCTTACAACCGAAGTGAATAACTTCACACTTCCCCACGTTATGCTCCACCTGCCATCTTGTAGCCCGCTCACTTAACCTATGTCTCTTTGCAGCTTCCCTGTGTCCTCCCCATAGCTTACCTTTGATATCATCAGCAAACTCAGACACAAACTCTGTCTCTTCATCTAAGTCATTAATATTGATTGTAAATAGTTGAGGCCCAAGCACTGATCCTTGCGGCACCCCCTCTTCACAGCCTGCCAACTTGAAAAAGCCCCAGTTTTAGCCACTCTCTGTTTTCTATCCATTAACCAATCCTCTATCTATGCTAAAATACTACCCCCAACTCCATGAGCCCTTATCTTGCCTAATAACCTTTTGTGTGGCACCTTGCTGAATCCAGGTATACTACATATGCTGGTTCCCCTTTATCTACCCTACTAATAACATCCTCAAAAAAGTATAATAAATTTGTTAAACAGGATTTCCCCTTATTAAAACCATGTTGACTTGTTCTAATCATACTATGCTTTTCTAAATGCATGATTAAGACTTCCTTAATAATAGATTTCAGTGTTTTCCCAACAACTGATGTTAGGTTTTCAGGCCTGTATTCATTGATTAAAAGCAAAAAACTGCGGATGCTGGAAATCCAAAACAAAAACAGAAACGGAAATACCGGGAAAAACTGTTCTGTTGAAGGGTCATGAGGACTCGAAACATCAATCTTCTCCGCCGATGCTGCCAGACCTGCTGAGTTTTTCCAGGTAGTTCTGTTTTGTTTTTGTTCTGTATTCACTGTTTTCTCTCTCCTTTCTTTCTTGAAAAGTGGTGAAACATTTGCCAACTTGCAATCTAATGGAACTGTTCCTGGATCTAATGAATTTTGGAAAACCGTAGACAGCACATCTGCTATCTCTGCAGCTATCTCTTTTAGAACCCTGGGGTATAAGCCGTCAGATCCCGGCAATTTGTTGTATTTTAGTCCCTCAATCTTCGCCAATATTTCTTGTCTGCTGATATTAACTTCCTTAGTTTCTTTGCTCTTTTTGGTCCTTAGGTTACTACCTATTCAACTGAGTGTTTCATAACATAAGAGTGGCGGAGATTTAATTGTGCCACCAGGTAGCTGAGTAGCCAGGGACACAGAGCAGTCAGTGATCCCCAGAACTTGCTCCTCTGTAGCAGTTAGCTGGGAAATGCAAGGAGGATCACCTCTGGCTCGCTCGCTTTCCATCATGTTCTCTTCTCCTGCAAGGGAGGAAGGAACTAATTTGCCAGTGAGTGTAATAGTTTGTGTATGCCTGATGGATGCAAGTGCACTTCGTGAGAGTGAATAACAGGGAGAGCTATGAATTACATAAGGGAGGAGGGTGGGCGATAGTGATAAATGGATAAATGGGGCTGTGAGGAAGTACATGGAATGAGAAGGATGGGTGAGTGTATGCACGAGGAGTGATGTGACGGAGTAGGCTTGACAGGGCAGAATGGAGGGTGGCTGAGGCGCGCATCAGGGTATAGGTGAGTGCACCGCTGTACTTACATTTCCTGACCTGATTCAGTCATTAAAGCTCTTCCTGAACTGAATCCAGGAGTGTGGCACAATGCTCCTGCTGCTAACCTCCTGGGCCACCAGCAGATACACCTTCTTTGTGGCAGCGGCAGGTTTCTTCCTCCAATTGCTGTGGTAGAGTATCTGTCTCCAGTCTCTCACAGCCCCCAGCAGTACATAAAAGGAGGCGTCAGTGAAACAGGGCCCAACCATTGACTGTCCAGGACCCATATTCTGAAATAACTGACTCTCTGCAAAATCTTCCGGCTCCTCCAAATTCCATCTTTGGATGGGACCATTTTAATATCCAGGTCAATATTGTGTCATTTGGATCCTCATCACACCCGCTACCAAACAATTGGTGGAAGAATTATTACAATTAGATATTGTGATAAAATACCACACAGCTGTGCTGAAAATTCTTCAGGGTTTACAACCTGACATCAGACATCCCTGCCACCACTCCCAACGTCTCTGCATTACTATCAGGACCATTGTTTCCATAGATTAATTTTTAAATTTACTCCCCTTCAGGATCAGGCCTTGTCCACTGGTTTTATTGTTCTGCACAAAATGAAATAGTTTGTCATGGTCTACAGTATCTCGACCCTTCAGAATCCCAAAACCATCAAGCTTCTCAGATTATACAAACATAGGAATTAGGAGCAGAAGTAGGTCACTTGGCCCCTCGAGCCTGCTCCACTATTCAATAAGATCATGGCTGATCTGGATGTAACCTTAACTCCACATTCCTCCCTACCCCCGATAACCTTTCACCACCCTGTTAATCAAGAACCTATCTAGCTCTGTCTTAAAAATATTCAAAGACTCTGCTTCCATCATCTTTTGAGGGAGACATTTCCAAAGACTCACAACCCTCTGAGAGAATAAGAAAAATTCTCCTCATCTCTATCTTAAATGAGCGACTCCTTATTTTTAAACAGTGACCCCCTAGTTCTAGATTCTCCCACAAGAGGAAACATCCTCTCCACATCCACCATGTCAAGGTCCCTCAGGATCTTAAAGGTTTCAATTAAGCCACTTCTT
This sequence comes from Carcharodon carcharias, assembly GCF_017639515.1. NCBI lineage: Eukaryota > Metazoa > Chordata > Chondrichthyes > Lamniformes > Lamnidae > Carcharodon > Carcharodon carcharias. The sequence continues at coordinate 27,240,403 of NC_054486.1, forward strand.
ACTCTTCTAAATTCCAGTGGATACCTGTCTAGCCTTCCCTCATAAGACAACCTGCCCATTCCTGGTATTAGTCTAATAAACCTTCACTGAACTGCTTCTAATGCATTTACATCTTTCTTTAAATAAGGAGACCAGTACTGTATACAATACTCTAGACGTAGTCTCACCAATGTCCTGTACAGCTGAAGCATAATCTCCCTACTTTTCTAATCAATTCCCCTCACAATAAATGATAACATTCTATTAGCTTTCCTAATTACCTGCTGTACTTGTATACTAACCTTATGTGATTCATGCTCTAGGACACCCCGATCCCTCTGAATCTCAGAACTCTGCAATCTCCCACAGTTTAAATAATAAGATTCTTTTTTATTCTTCCTGCCAAATTGAACAATTTCACATTTGCCCACATTATACTCCATTTTCCAGATCTTTTCCCACTCACTTAACCTATCTATGACACTTTGTAGCCACCTTTCATCCTCTTCACAATTTACTTACCTGTCTTTGAGTCATCAGCAAATTTAGCAACCATCCCTTCATTCCCTTCGTCCAAGTCATTTGTATAAATTGTAAAAAGTTGAGGCCCCAGCACTGATCCCTGTGACACACCATTCATCACATCCTGCCAACCTGCAAAAGATCCATTTATATCAACTCCCTGCTTCTTGTTAGCTAGCCAATCTTCTATCCATGCCAATATGTTACCACCCACCTCACCCCCCCAACTCCCCCACACCATGAGCTTTTATTTTCCGGAATAATCTTTGATGTGGCATTTTATCAAATGCCTTCTGGAAACCTAAGTACAGTACATCCACTGGTTCCCCTTTATCCACAGCACATGTGAATCCTTCAAAGAACTTCAATAAATTGGATAAACATGATTTCCCTTTTACAAAACCATGTTGATTCTGCCTGATTGCCTTGAATTTTTCTAAGTGCCCTGCTATAACATCTTTAATAATAGCTTCTAATATCTGCCCTATGATAGATGTCAGGCTAAGTGGCCTATAGTTTCCTGCTTTCTGTCTCCCTCCCTTTTTGAATAAAGGAATTATATTTTCTATTTTCTAATCTAATGGAACCTTCCCCAAATCTAGGGAATTTTGGAAAATTAAAACCAGTGCATCAGCTATCTCACAAGCCACTTCTTTAGGGTGAAGTCCATCCGGGCCTGGGGATTTGTCAGCCTGCAATTTGCTCATTACCACTTCCTGGTGATTGTAATTTTCCTGAGTTCCTCCCTCCCTTCCATTTCCTGATTTACAGCTATTTCTGGGATGTTACTTGTGTCTTCTGTAATGAAGACTGAAGCAACATACCTGTTTAATTGATCCATCATCTCCCTACTTCCCGTTATCAATTCCCCAGACACACTTTCTATAGGACCAATGCTCACTTTGTTAACTCTTTTTTAATTTAATTATCTATAGAAGCTCTTACTATCCGTCTTTATATAACTAGCTAGCTTTCTCTCATACTCTCATTTTTCCCTCCTAATTAATCTTTTTGCTATTCTCTGCTGTTCTTTATATTCTTTCCAACCTTCTGACCTGCCAGCCATCTTTGCGTAATTATATGCTTTTTCTTTAAGTTTGATACTGGCTGGGATTTTCTGGCCCCTTCCTTGTGGGTGGGACCGGCTGTGGGCAAGGCGGTGCCCCAGCCAGATGCCCATGGACTTGCGGCAGGTGCAGAAAATCCCGCCTACTGTGTTTAAATTTTTTAGTTAACAACGGATGGTGTTGGAATTTTTCTTTCTCATTGGAATGTATATACGCTGCGTATTCTGAAATATCCCTTTAAATATCTGCCACTGAATGTCTATTGATATACTCCTTAACCTCATTTGCCAGTTCACTTTAGCTAGCTCTGCTTTCATGCCCTCATAATTGCCCCTAGTTAAGTTTAAAATATTAGTCTTGGAGGCACTCATTTCTCCTTCTAATTGAATGTAAAATTCAATCGTATTATGATTGCTGCTACCTAGTTGTCCCTTCACTAGGCGGTCATCAATTAATCCTATCGCATTGCACAATACCAGGTCTGGTATAGCCTGCTCTCTGGTTGGCTCCAGCATGTGTTGTTCTAAGAAACTATCCCGAAAACATTCCATGAACTCTTCATCTACACTATCTTTGCCCATCTGATTTTCCCATTCTATATGTAGATTAAAATCCCCCATGATTATTGCTGTACCTTTCTGGCAAGCTCCCATTATCTTTTCTTTTATACTCTTTCCTACTGTGTAATTACAATTAAGGGGCCTGTACTGCTCTCCCACAAGTGCCTTCTTGCCTTTATCATTCCTCTTCTCAACCCAAATTGCTTCTATATTCTGGTTTCCTGAACTTAGGTCATCCCTCTCTAATGTGTTAATACCATCATTAATTAATAGACTCATCCCTCCACTTTTTTCCTAACTTCCTGTCCTTCCTAAATGTCACATATTCTTCAATATTCCGGTCCCAATCTATGTGATCCTGCAGCCATGCCTCTGTAATGGCTATCAGATCGTACTTATTTATGCCATTTAACCTTCTCTTTTTCAGGGATAACCTGGCCAAATTACAGAATCCAATCCCTTTACCCTCCACGACATCCAACCAATAATTCTGGTCGCACTCTTCCATATCCTTTCAACAGTTGCAATATCAGCTGGAATTTTCTGGTCCCTTTGGTCATAGGCTGTGAGGCAGGAGCTTCCTGCTGCCTCCTATTGATGGGAGTGGGAGGGCCCACTGCCATGCCATTTAGGGAGACCGCTGAGTGAAACCTGGTGGCCTCCCAACAGGTTCCAGAAATTGGAGGAGGGGGTCTCTCCTTTATGGGCACCCCATGGCCACGGAGGGGCCCCACTGTCAGCAAATAAGGGTCCCCTGCCCCGTCCTCAAGAAAACCTCCCCACTCTGATTACCAAGGCCTGCCTGCCTGACCCCAGCAATGCCCCCAATCCCACTTACCTGTTCCAGAAGGCACCCGGCCATTGAGGCTCTGGTGGCAGCTGCAGCATCAGCAATGGCCACTGCTATAAGTGGCAGTGCTGAAGCTGCTGGACTGCAGGTTTAATGACTGGTCCGGCAGCTCTATGGGACAGACGCTGCTTTTAATTGGACCAGGCTGGTCGTCACTGCTATTGCCAAGTCGGGCCACCTTAGGCTCCAGCGGTGGGACTGCTTCCGTCTCCAAAAGAATCAGCTCATCCTTTCTGTACTGCGGTGACGCAATTGCACACAATATTCCAAGTGTGGTAGTACCAACAATTTATGAAGTTGCAGGATTACCAGACTATTTTGACTCAATATTGATCTTTTAATACACTCCAACATCTGAGCTACAATACTCGCTGTCACCAAGCAATGTTGTGATAAGTTCAATTTTTACAATACCACCCTATCTCTTTCATTTCCCATTTTCCAGTTCACCTCTCCATAAGCTGCTTGTTCTCCTTGAGGTCTGGTTTCACTGGTGCTGTTCACCTTGTGATATTTTGCTCAGGAGACTATTCATTATACTAGGAGCTTACTCAACTATGTGGGCAATTGGAGGTGAGGTTGGGGGGAGGAGGTGTTGGTTAGTCCACCTCAGCTAAGCCTGATCCGAACATCAACCAGCATCTAATATTTGCAGCAGGGGAATCACGGAAGGGGAACCTTAGCTGGTTCCTCCTCTCCCTGGGCCAGAGACACTGTGGTCAACAATAATTCCTACTGTCACCTGACCTGAGAGCAGCTGTTCTCCAAATAAAGAAAGGGTTGCATTTCTATAGCACCTTTTCACACCTCAGGACATTCTAAGTCGGCTTACAACCAATCAAGTGCTTTTGAAATGTACTCACTGTTTTAACGTAGGAAACACGGCAGCCAATTTTTACACAGCAGGATCCCACAACAGCAATGCGATAATGATCAGACATTGGTTGAAGGATAAATTTTGGCTTGGACACTGGAGAGAATTTCCTGTTCTTCTTTGATTAGTGCCTGGAATCTTTTACACCCACCTGCCAGGGCAGTCAGGGCCTCGGTTTAAAGTCTCATCCAATAGAGTGCAGCATTCCATTGGAGTGTCAGTCTGGATTTTGTGCTCAAGCCTCTGGAGAAGGACCTGAATCCATGACATACCTGACTCAGGGGTGAAAGTTTACCAATTAAACCATAGCTAGCTTTATTATACATCAGTGCATGCTTTTACTCACCGAGTCATGGTAATGTCCTTAATTAAGAAAAGAGGACAAATTCAATGTAAACAAATTGGACGCAGTTTTGAATGGAAAGGAACAGATGTTGGTTATTGGATTGCCGGCTTGACTGGCAGTCAAAGTCACTAAAAAAGCGTAATCTTAAAGTATAAAGGCCTTGTCAGGATGAAAATGTCTTAATGAGGATATAATGGTTTGTGTTAATAAAAAAGAAGGGTTTCATTTACCAGATTTACTTTGAATTGCCAGTTTCTAATTTGCCCACATCTGGACAGATGTTATTGAACAATATGAAGTTTTATCTCAGAGCAGACTATTGCTGGCCTTAAGTCTGCTATCTGTTTATTGTTCCCTCGCTCCTGAATATGCTTTTATATTTTCTGTCTGATTGGAAAGTCTGAGATTGTCAGCACGCTAACCTGGAATGTTCTGTTGTTGTGCTGTAGCTAGAGTCAGTATTCTCCTTGTGACTTAGAACCAACCCCGTGACCCAGGGACATAAACTGCTGAGGTTCTTTCCAGCTGGGTGGCACTGCTCTCACCTGGTTCCATCCTTATGTATCCAGTCGTAGCCAGAGAATCACCTGCAATGGCTCCTCTCCCCACTCCTACCTCTGGTGTCCTCCACTGATCTACCCTTGGCCCCTTCCTATTTATCATCCGAATGCTGCCCTTGGCGACACTAACCAAAATCATAGTGCCAGTTTCCACATCCAGCTCTACCTCACCACCACTTCCCCGATCCTTCCACTGACTCTAAATTGTCGGATTGCTTTTCCAATATCCACTATCGAATGAGCAGCATTTTCCTCCAGCTTAAAATTGGGAAGACCAAAGCGAATGTCTTTGGTCCCTGCTACAAACTCCGTTCCCCGGCCACTGACTCCATCCAATTTCCTGGCAACTGTCTGAGGCTGAACAAGACTGTTGACAAGTTTGGGGTCATATTTGACCCTGAGATGAGCTTTCATCCACATATCCACGCCATCACTTTGACCTATTAATTCTACCTGTGTAACATCGCTTGACTTTGCCCCTGTCATAAGGACATACAAATTCGGAGCAGGAGTAGGCTGTTTGGCACCTCAAGCTTGCTCCACCATTTAATAAGATCATGGCTGACCTGATTGGTGGCCTCAACTGCACATCCTGCCCACCCCTGATATCCTTTGACTCTCTTGTAAGTCAAGATTCTATCTACCTCTGGCTTAAAAATATTCAATGACTCTGCCTCCACCACTCTCTGGGGAAGAGTTCCAAAGACTCACGACCCTCTGAGAGAAAAAATTCTTCTCATCTCCATCTTAAATGGGAGACCCCTTATTTTTAAACTGTGTTCCCTGGTTCTAGTCTCTCCCACAAGAGAAAACATGCTTTCAGCATCCAGCCTGTCAAGTCCCCTCAGGACCTTATATGTTTCAATACGATTACCTCTCAAATCTTCTAAACTCCAGTGAATATACGCCCAGCCCATCCAGCCTTTTCTCGTAAGATAACCCCCCCCCATCCCAGGTATCAGTCAAGTCAATATTTTGGCTCAGAAACAGAAAATGCTGGAAAAACTCAGCAGGTCTAATAACATCTGTGGAGAGATAAACAGAGTTAACATTTCGAGTCCGTATGACTCTTCTTTACAGCTTTTATCTTTTGTCTCAGCACATCTGCTGTTGAAACCCTCATTCATACCTTTGCCATTGCTAGACTCTACTGTTCCAACTCACTCCTGGTTGGCCCATGCTCCCTTCTGTAAACTTGAGGTCATTCAAAACTCTGTTGTCTGTGTCTTAAACTGCAGCAAGTCCTGTTCAGATGTTACCCCTGTGCTCACTAACCTACATTGGTCCCCAGTTAACCAAATCTCAATTTTAAAAGTTTTCAGATCTCTCCATGGCCTTTCCCCTTCCTATCTCTATAATTTCCTCTAACTCCACAAACCTCTCAGATATCTGCGCTCCTTTAATTCTGGCCTATTGAGCATCTTTGATTTTTAATCACTCCACCATGGCTTCAGTTTCTTAGGTCCTAAACTCTGAAATATCTTCTCTAATGTGTGATTAAGCACATGCACTGCATCAAGGTTCAAAAAAAGTGTTCCTTAATTCCGCCGGCATCAAAGCCATATAAACTCTCAAGGGAAAGCTTAACTAAAGGAGCAAGCTATTTACAGTGAACATTCATGGTCGATGCTCCAGACCCTCGCTGCTATCCTGCTTTGTCTCTCTCTCTCTTTCTGTTTCTCCATGAGCATTCTCAGAATCAGGGATGTTGCCAGTCAGTCTAATCATGTCTCCAATTCCCCTTCCTAGATCTAGCCACCATCAGAGGCTTCAAGCTGCTCTATTCATGGCCTCGTCTCTCACCACACTACAGCGCACAAGTCCTGGACTTGTCCATGCTGCTTTCTCCCTTGCCTCATGATATCTGGCTCCACCCCTCCTCTTGCCAAAGACACTGCTCCCTGCAGAGGAGTGCACAGGGGCTGACGAGTTCCCCTGCTTGGTGCTGTTCCCCTCCATTTCCAGCTGTTGCCAGATGCTCGGCTATAGCCCTCTACACATCTCCAACTCTCTACCTCTCCTTCCTCCCTTAAGACACTGTTTACAAACTACCCCTTTTGGCCAAGCTTTTGGTATCTCCTTATGTGGCTTGATGTCAAATTTTGTCTAATAATACACTTATGAAGGGTGGTAAGAATTGTTTCACTTTGTTAAAGACGCTATATAAATACAAGTTGTCGTTGTGAGGAAGCCACTTCATGTAGCCAAAGCAGAAGCTTTTTCTTCTCCAAAACTGGAACCTTTCATTGCAACTGTATACAGAGAGAACTGAGCTTTCACCTCTGAAGTGCTAAACATTTACAAATCACTGGTAGGGCCTCAGCTGGAGTATTGAGTCAAATTCTGAGCACTGCACTTTATGAAGGAAGTCAAGGCCTTGGAGAGGGTGCAGATGTGTTTTACTGGTATTCTACCAGAAGGGCTACATTTATTTGGAGAGGTTAGAGCAATTGAGATTGTCCTGCTTATAACGTGCAAGGTTAAGGGGAGATTTAATAGAGGTGTGAAAAATTAGGAAGGACTTTGACGTAGTGAAAAGAAGAAATTATTAAACTGATTTCAATGGCAGGAAGACTGGCAAACATTGGAAAAAGGGACAGCAGGGAGATAAGCAGAATAATTTTTTACTCTGTGTGTTCCTCTGATCTGGAATGCACTACCTGAAAGTGCGGTGGAAGCTGATTGAAGGCTAACTTTCAAAGGGAACTGGAGAAAATGGAGGGAAGTGGGAGTTACTAGAGAGCTCTTTCAAAGAGCTAGCATATGCATGATGGCTGAATGGTCTCTTTTGTCATGTGATTCTCTGCTGCCTGGGTTCCAATTACTAAACCTCAACTTCAAATGTCATTAACCCACTGCCTCCCTTCCCACTGTCCCCCTGTTACCCCCCACAATCCCCACTCCTTACTATTATTCCTAGATAAGTGTCCACAGGCTTGACACACCAGCACAAGCTGGACTAATCTCTCAGTTATCATCAATGCACAACCAGGGATGTACTTCAGCTTAAAGGGCCCAGTCTCTCAAAGTAAATATCAATATTGATATATCTTTGTGTCTAATTCATTGTTTCCATCTTGGTTCAGTGGGTAGCACTCTTGTCCCTGAGTTAGAAGGTTGTGGGTTCAAATCTCCCACTAGAGACTTGAGTACATAATCTAAGCAGAAATTCCACTGCAACACTAAGAGAATGCTGCACTGTCAGAGATGCTGGGTGGAATCTTGTGCCCTGCCCTGTGACATGTTTGATAGCCAGAGTGGGAACATTTAATCAGGTGGGAAGGCAGCAGGTCCTGCTGCTGGTTTGTCAAGTGCCCAATTGGCACATGATGTGGCAGGCCTTCCTGCAATGAGGCTGTCCCACTGGGAGCTGAGACCCCCAGCGCCTCCACAAGATTCCACCTGCTGTTTCTCAGCTGCGATATTAAACCGAATATCTGACTGCCCTCTCAGGTGGAAATGAAAAATCCCATGTGCTATTTGGGGAAGAGTGTGGAAGTTCTCCCTGGTGTCCTGGCCAATATGTATCCAGCAACCAACAACACTGAAAAGAGATTATCTGAACAGTTATCTCATTACTGTTTATGGGATCTTGCTGTACACACGTTGGCTGCAAAAGTTTCTTTATAATATAGCAGTATCTACTCTTCAAAGACATTTCATTGGCTATGATAATATGGTGCTATATAAATTAAAGTTCTTAGTATACCACTCGTTGTCCATTTTTCCTCTCCCCACTTCTTTCCCTGGGTGTCATATAGAGCGTTGCATTATCGAATCTAGTTACAAACATTCCGGCAAAACACCTGAAAAATCCTATGATGGACTGGACACTGTCTGGATGGCTGAAAAGCTTCTTCCCTGGCAGGTCCTGTTTTCTAAACTCACAAATGGGCAACGTTCCAGGGAAGGACAATAAAAACGCTTCAAAGATACTCTGAAGTTCTCCGTGAAACGTGATATTAATGACTGGGAGGAGCTTGCTACCAGCCTTTCAAAATGGCGATAACTTGTCCTTCAAGCTGCATCATACTTTGAGTCACAATGTCTTAATGATGAGGCAGAGAGGCAAGGAAGAAGGAAAGATAAGGAAGCAAATTTGCAATCTGGATCCCAGTACCTTGTGGGAGATCCTGCCCCATGTGTCCAAAGATCTGTGGTTCGGGAATCGGCTTGCTCAGCCAGAGCAGAGACTCACGACCCTGAGTAGACATCATCCTCAAATCAAGGCCGAGCTGATGAAGATGCCAATCTAATCTAGTGCTCCTTCTACGTGTGATCCTGCTGCGGGTCACTGGGGGTGAGGTAATTGGGTTCTAGGTGTCCCTGAGATGATTTGTGGGATGGAGTGGCTCTTATTCTATTTCCACATGCTTGGCAGAAATCTATGCGAGTGTTGATGCTCCTGTGCTCCCTGGGTCTGCTTTCTACCACGAGCTCAGGCTTCTGAGTTGGATACTGAGTGGCGCGGGTGATAAGTTGCTCCGAGAGACAGCTACCTGAATCTCTCTGTCTTTCTGACATGACCCGTCCCTCAACACCTTTGGCCATCTGGGCCTTTGGGTTGACTTTGAAGCTCAAGGTCTGACCCAGGTGATCTCCCATTTCGCTGAATCCCAGTACAGAGAACAGACTCGCGAAGATTGGAGACCAATGTCTTCTGTACCACCTGCCTTGTTTGTTCTTTAAAGAGTCCACAGCTTAGAAATTCCTGTTCCTAGCTAGGCATTACTGAAAATATTGTGCACTCCAGGGTGGACTTTAGTTCTGTACTACATTCAGAAATTACTACACAGATGGTGGTAATGAGCTCTTCCACCAGCTGTCATACTGTGCAATGCTCTTTGTACATCCTCAAAGACCACAATGCATCTTTAGTCTATGCAAGCACCATTTTTTCATTCTGCCTGGAGACAGCCCTCCTGCTTGGAATTGACCCTCCAGCCGAGAGCTGACTTTTCGGCCCAGAACTGGCCTTCTAGCCTGGAGCCAGCCCCCGGCCCAGAGCTGCCCCTATGGTCTGGAGTTGGCCCTCCTGCCTGGAGCTCCTGGCCCTCTGGCCTTGAGCCGGCCCCCCAGCTTGCTTCAGGCTGCTATCCTGCTACTAGGGTTGCCAACTGTAATTAAATTTATTCCTGGAGGTTTCATCACATGACTTTCCTCCTTGCTCCAGCCATTTGTCAGCCAACACACCATCCTTGTGATGCACTACCTTCACCAATTGGAAAGCAAAAAGACTCAAAGACTCATTACCCATTGGATGATGCTTGACTGTGTTACGACCAGTCCCCCAGTTTGTTATGATTGTGGACGAGGTACCCCAAATTGTTATGACCGGTCCCCGGATGAGGTACCCCAAATTGTTGTGCTCCCAGATAAGGAGGGATGAACTAGCTCCCTTTCTTTATTCAACCCGTCGGTTGGTCACAACGAGATTAATTTAAAAAGGATCCCTTCCCTTGTGGATACCTTTTCCCAGTCCAAATATATTTATGTTTTAAAAGGAGCCAATTTAACCAGGCTTTCTTGAGTCAAAGAGTGAGTGAGTTTATTAGTTACTAAAACACAAGAAAAAACAATAAAAATGCAACACACATACACACAGATTAGAAATGAAAAGTGAGTCCAAAAATAAAAATTAAAAAAGATATATGACTCAATCTTTGACTTGTCCATGAGGAGGTAAATCATTATGGTCATTATTTTGGATGACTCTGGTAGCGCTGACTTTAGCAGTTGAGCAGTTAGTTTGGGGATTCTTGGTTCTGCAGGTTAGCTGAAAGGAGTTTTCCTGTCTCCTTTTTGAATGTCGCTTTGCTGACTTGTGACTTGCTTTCAGCAATCGGAGAGAGAAACTTTTTTACCTGTAATTGCAGGGGTAACTAGTTGATGTTCTTCAGCTGTGATCTTCACAGCATACACTAGCATACCACACCTGGAATACTAAAACTAGCATACAGAGACCAGGGTTGCAGTTTGCTTTTAACCCCTTTTCTTGTGTATTCCTGGAAGGGAAAAAACAACCATGTCTTTCACCCTGATCTGCATTCTTTTCAACTCACATCATGTCCACAGTCAGGGATATAACTCATAGGAGATGGTTTCCTGAGATGGTAATCAGCCTTCTTTTCCGCAACCACAGGAGATTACAGTTCAGGTTTTGCATTGCATCTCTTCCTTTGAAGTGTCTCTATCTGAAGTTGGCCTTGACACCTTTTTAGGTGCGACACTCCATTCTCTGGACCAATTGGTCAAGTGTAATCCATATAGGAATTTTTCAGCAAGTGGTTACTTTATAGTCTCAGCCAACTTTTGCTTGTATGTCCTTTTATGAAAAAACAAGTCTTACTTAAAAGTTCAATATGTCCATAAGTAATTCAAGGCCATGATCCGTGACAACTGTCCGCCAAACAGCCTTTTCCCCACCATTTTCAATATTTACATACCTGGCAAAGAGAAATATTCAAAGAAAAATTTAAAAAATTGTTTTTAATGTCCCGATGATTTTTCTCCAGGGTTGCACACATCTGTGTCCTGGAGATTGATATTCAATTCCTGGAGACTCCAGGCCAATGCTGGAGGGTTGACAACCATACCATAAGACCATTAGATGTAGGAGCAGAAGTAGTCCATTCAGCCCATCAAGTCTGTTCCACCATTCAATGAGGTTTTGGCTGACCTGATAACCCTCGACTCCACTTTCCTACCTTTATCCCATCACCTCTGATTTCCTTACTGATTAAAAATCTGTCTATCTCAGCCTTGAATATACTTAACTACCTAGCTTCCACAGTCCTCAGAATTCCACAGATTAACTACCCTCTGGGAGAATAAATTCCTCCTCATCTCTGTCTTGAATGGGTGCCCCCTCACTCTGAGTTTATGCCCTTTGGTTCTAGACTCTCCCACAAGGGGAAACAACCTCTCAGCATCTGTCAAGCCCCCTAAGAATCTTAGATGTTTCAATAAGGTTGCCTCTCGTTCTTCTAAACTCCAATGAATACAGGCCCAACCTACTCAACCTCCCCTCATAAAAAATCCCTCCCTACCCAGGACCAACCTAGTGAACTTTCTCTAGACTGCCTCCAATGCTAATATATCTTTTCTTAGATAAGGGGATCAAAACTGTTCACAGTATTCTAGGTGTGGTCTAACTAGTGCCTTGTATAGTTTTAGCAAGACTTCCCTATTTTTATGCTCCATTTCCTTTGAAATAAAGGCCAACATTCCATTTGCCTTCCCTATTACCTGCTACTTTAGGCCTCTACACATTTATTGCATGATACAGATGGCATCCAGAGCACATCAGCCAAGTGTCAATGTGGGAGTCATTGTTGGCACCAATGAAACCGCAGAGCTCTCCCACTGTCAATGTGCTCAGAGCTGACCTTTAGTACTTAACTTAGAAAACTCCAGATGGCTGGGGTGGGAACTAGAAAAATACCCAAAAACTGAAAAAGGTTACTCTGCTGAAATCTTGATTGTGGGAAATTAGGGTGACCGAACAGGATGGGGGAAGCATTGTTTCATGTGTACGAGTCATATACCCAGCATACAAACTGAGATGGGCACTAGCTTGATCGATGGGGGAATGGGGTTGGGGTTGGGGTGGGAAGGGGGATGGGGAATCTTCAGTGCTTGTGGGGTGGCTATTTCCTGTAAAATATCTGACACACACATGAGCCGAATGGTACCAGGCAGGAGTAAATTGTTCCTTTTTACCCAGTGTGTACTGTAGTTTAAGAGGAATGTGGCCTCGCGCCCCAGTTATCTGGTGATTTATGTTCATGTATTGGCTGATCCTGGGTGCAGCTAAATCTCAAGCTGCCAAGAGTATAGTGTGAGTCATGGATCAGCCAGGCCTCCTCACCTTACCCTGATGAGTCAGCCACTTTGCCCTTATTTAACTCACTGTGGAAATCATACATTGAGGGCCTCTCCTTGGATCAGCAACCCAAGCTGAAGCTGGGAAGGGATACACTCTCCCTGTATATTATACCCTCCCCGTGTTTTTTCCAGTTCTCTCACACTACTGATATAACCAGGACATTGTCAATGCTGCTTGTGCCTGTTGAGAACACTGTGCCCCATACCCCCCACCCGCCCCACCAGCTTTTATGCCATGGGCCCCTTTCAGGCTGCAATAGGAAACATCTCCCAGTTCACAGTGCACAGTTTTATCAGGGATGTCACAGAGGCTCCTTTACAGCCGGAGAAACACTAACATCTCCCTGTCTGTGGATAGAGAGCAGCAGGATGAGTGCACTAGATTTTGCCTGCAAGGCAGGATTTCCCAGAGCGCAAGGTGTCACTGACTGCACAAATATTGTCTTCAGTACCCCCATCATAAATAAGATCATAAGAAATAGAAAACGCTGCATCTATTTTGCACACATGTGACCTCATGAGCCTGCTCCAGCATTTAATAAGGTCATGGCTGATCTGATTGTGGCTTTAATTCCACTTTCCTGCCTGCCCCCCACAATCCTTGACTTCCTTGTCAATCAAAAATCTGTCTTATCTCAGCCTTGAATACAATCAATGATCCAGCCTCCACTGCTCTCTGTGAAAGAGAATTCCAAAGTCTGCTGACTCTCTGAGAGAAAAAAATTCCTCCTCATCTCCATCTTAAATGGGACACCCCTTATCTTTAAACTGTGCCCCCGAGTTCTAGATTCCTCCACAAGGGGAAATATCCTCTCAGCATCTACCTTGTCAAACTCCCTCAGAACATTGTTACCTCTCATTCTTCCAAACTCCAGTGAGTATAGGTCCAAACTGTTCAACTTTTTCTTAGAAGACAACATCTTCATCCCAGCCTAGTGAACCTTCTCTGAACTGCTTCTGATGCAAGAGTATTCTTCCTTAAATAAGGAGTCCAAAACTGTATGCTGTGCTCTAGGTGTGGTCTCACCAATACCCTGTACAGTTGTGACAAGACTTCCCTACTTGTATACTCCATTCCCCTTGCAATAAAGGCCAACAATCCATTTGCCTTCCTAATTACTTGCTGTTACTCCATGCTATCTTTTTGTGATTCATGTACAAGGTCATCCAGATCCCTCTGTACCACAACATTCTAGAGTCTCCCCCCATTTAATTAATATTCTACTTTTCTATTCTTCCCACCAGAGTGGACAAGCTCACATTTTCCCACATTATACCCCAATTGCCAAATGTTTGCCCAACCACTTAACCTATCGATAACCCTTTGCAGATTCTTTGTATCCTCCTCACAACTTGCTTGTCCACCTATCTTTGTATCAGCAGCAAATTTGGCTTCAACAATCAGCCCCTTCATCATTAATATAGATCATAAACAGTTGAGGCCCCAGCACTTCATGTGACTTGACGACTGGACATTTCAAAATTTCAAAATTTTACAGCCGATTAGATATTTCTGAAGTGTAGTTACGGCCGTAATGCAGGAAACGCTGCATCTGTTTTACACACAGCAAGCTCCCACAAACATCAATATGTTAATAACCAAATAATCTGGGTGGAATTGTCCGTGCCTGCTGGTGTCAGGTGTGTTTGGCGGTGTGAGTGTATAATGTGGCGAGAATGCCAAAAATCGGTTCACGCCGTCATAAAACCAGTTTGCAAATCATCCACTCTGCTCTACTGCGGGCTGCATTTCCCACCAGCGGACGTAGGGAACCTCATTGTAATACATCCGAATATAATTATAAGCCCAGCTTGATGGAACCACCCCCCCCCCCCACGCTGGATCATCCGAAGACTTTGGCGGGAAAACACGTCTTGACAAGTGTGACATGCAGAAGACGGGACTTACCGTCAGGGCCTTGCTCACATGCAACGGGACTCTGGAGGAACGTCCATCGTATGCGGGGTGGATTCTCATGGACATGACTCCACTGCAAAGCAGCTCACAGAAGGTGGAAAGTCACCGTTGAGGCTCTGCTCACAACGGATGATCATCGGGAGGGGGCTGGATAGAGAAGTTCAGCTGTGTTTGGGAGAGGAACGTGTACCGGGGGTGGGAGAGGAAGGTCTAGGTTTGACTGGGAGAGGAAGGTGTGTCGGGGGGGAGGGGTGAGATTGGGAGGGGGGTAATGAAAGTACCAGGGGGCTGAGATTGGGAAAGGGAAACAAAGGTGTCAGGGGAGTGAGGTTGGTGGGAAGAGAGTACAGGGGGAGGAGGGGGTAATGGAGGAGAAGATGGCAACTGGGGGGGTAGGTGTAAGAGGGGAGGAAAGTGTAAGGAAGGATTTCGGAGGAGGGAAGGAGTCTGGAGAGGGGAAAGAATTCAAGGGGGTGGAAGGAGTCTGGGGTGAGGAAGGAGTCTGGAGCAGGGAAGGCATTCAGGAGGAAGAAGGAGTCCGGAGAGGGGAAGAAATTCGGGGGGTGTGGAATGAGTCCAGGTTTAGGAAGGAGGCTGGAGAGGGGAAGGAATCCAGGGGGAGGAAGGAGTCCGGCAGGAGGATGGACTCTGTGGGGAGGAAGGAGTTTGGAGAGGGGTGGAGTAAGGATTGAGGATGACATAAAGTTGGAGGAAGGAGTCAGGAAAGGGGAAGGACTAAGGTGGTGGGGAGTCGGGGGTCACTGGGGAAGTCTGGTGGTGGGAAGAAGTTCCATATGGGGGGTGATTCTGGTGGGGAGAAAGAGTTCCAAGCGAAATGAGTTCCTATAGGGGAAGGTTTCAGAGTGGGGGAATGTCCAGGTGGACATCAAGGGAGGGGTCTGTTGAGTCCATGACTACCTGCTAGGGAGTGAACTGAGAGTGGGCATGGTAAGAGGATAGGTGAGAATTACTGAGGCCAGAGTGAGACTGTAGGATTGGGGAGGTGAATGTGGATGGGGGTGGGATTTTCAGGAAGGAAGGAAACGTACACGTTCACCTGGACATCCCTGAAAGAAAAGGGTTGTGGTTGGTAGGTGACGGAGGGGATGTAGAAGGTGATGCCAGGGGGCTGACAGTGATGGGGAAAAGGAAATGGGTGACTGAGGGAGGGGGAGGTTGGGGGGGCGCAAGAAAAACTGTAGCACCACCCATGTTGGCTAAATGAAAAGTGAAATAGTCATGGTGGGCGAGATCAGGTGCTGTATGCTGTATGGGAGTGTTATCAGTGGGTGCGGAGATGCAGGTCAGCTCAGGTGGACAACTGAAAGAGAACCCCAGCAGGCAGCATTGAAAATGCTCAGGATTTTGAGGTGAGTGTGATCCTGGAAGGATCCGCATGCCTGGGAGAGTGTTTGCATGAGTCTCCAAAAGGCCCTGCCCTGGTGGGTGGGGGTTGGGGGGGTGTGTGTGTGTGTGTGTGTGTGTGTGTTGGGGGGGTGGGGGGGGGGGTGGCGGGGGTGGAGGGTGTGCAGTGGGAGGACTTGTGAAGCCTGTCAATGAAGCTGAAAGGCACCATTACACATTATTTAGTGAAAGTTAATATATTTTTAGATTGTAGTGACAAAAATTTGTTCATCTGTGAAACCAGCTGTGATCAGAATTCCTTAACATTTGAACACCTTAGATTTCTAGGTGCTGCCCTGACATCCGCAGCAGGGGTGGAGACATCCTGTGCAATGGTTGGCCCTGTTGCCTTTGATGACTTTTGGTGTGGGACTTCTGGAGAGCCAAGGCCTTGGGGACCCAGCTTGCTTTGGCTGCCCTCCTGTGGGCCAGCTGCTCCCTCTGCAGTGACAGAGGATGAGGTTTAGGGGGTCTCAGGCATAGAGGATTCAGAGGGAGAAGACAGCCTCTGAGATTACTGAGTGGATGACCCAGGGGTGTCCAGCTGCTGTTCGTCCCCTCTTCTGGTGCCTGAGGGCCCCGGCCTGACTCCTGGAGGGATGTCGAGGTGCCCCATTTCCCTCCTCAGTTGCCACTGCAGGAACTCACCAATGGCTATTGTGATGGAGTACAGAACTCGTGCATCTCTGCGTTCTGCTGGATCAGGGTCTCCAGGACTTCCGCCATCCTCCCATGGAGACCTCCATATGTACACATGTGGGCACCACTTCCTCAGAGAGCAGGTGGACACAATCCTCTGACTCGTGTGCCGCTCTGTTGAGGGCTTCCAACAGCGCTGTGTGATGTTCCTCCACCTTCTGCTGACTCTCCATGTTGAGTTGGAAGACTGATTCCAGAAGCCTGTCATCTGACTCCGATCTCAGGTGCCTCTTCCCTAGCAGACCTTTGAGCGCCTGGGAGCTCGGCTGAACCTGCCTCCTCCTGTTATGGACACGTGTCTGTGCAGTGACCACCAGATCGTGAACCTGAGCCTGTTCTAGATTTAGGTCCCACTGAGGTGTGTGTCTCTGCGCTGGTGCAGGGAGTGGGTAAGCGCTGTGACGGGTCTTCCAGGCTGCTTATTTCCAGCTCTTCAATGGAGGAGGTGTTGTCTTGGCTGGAGATAAGGATGTGGATGGAGCTGAGGGACTGGTTGGCTGAAGGTGTCAGTCGCTTGGCAGAGCTCCCTGTGAACCAAAGTAGAGATAATTAGTGCATGGCAGCAGAGTCAAAAACAATAGAGAGAGCACTCACGGTTGTGTTGAGAGAGGAATGATGTGGTGCAGGATCCTTATGTGAATGACCTCACACTTTTCTGGGTGAATTCCATTTGCCACTGCACTGCCCATCTGACCAGTCCATTGCTATGCATTTGTGATTGTTGCAGACCAGCTGAATCTTCAGCAAGGGGAAGCGTAGTTGACTGCTTGTTGCCATGGAAATCTAAGCGCCATGTGAGTGCAGTCGATGGCATCCTGCACCTATGGAAAACTTGAGAACTGGGCACACCCCAGTGCTCTTGCTTCCTGGCTTTTCTGACCCCGGGTGAAATGCACAAAGTTGTGTGCCTTTGAGAAGATGGTGTCTGTGACTCCCTGGGTACACTTGTGTGTGGAGACTTACGCGATCCTGCAGAGGTCACCTGTGGAGCCCTGGAAGGAGCCACTGGCAGAAAAATTGAGCACCGCAGTCACTTTCACGGCCACTGGCAGTGGAAGCCCTCCATGTCCCCGTGACGGCAAACCCTGCAGCAGGTGGCATATGTGACCGACCAGTTCTCTAGATATGCGCAATCTTCAGCTACACTGGTTCTCAGTCATCTGCAGGAATGACATGGGTCTCACTAGGAGCCAACCTGCGATGGCTCGCTGTGACTCTTCAGCGGCGTGCTCAGAAGCCCCAGTCACCCCACCTTCTTGAGAGTGCTGTCCTCCCTTTGCCCAGCCAGACACCTCCGTTGCTCTCTTCTCCTTTGCCTCCACTTCCTGTATGCCATGAGGCATACAGCTAGTTCACCAGGCTCCATGATCCTGATATACCCCTCCTGCAGGATGAAAGAGAGAGATGTGTGGTTTAGCATGGATGTATTAAGAACCTGTCCTGGTTAAGTGTCAAGGCCTCTTAACTGATTCCAGAGAGTGCTGGCCACTGCTTGGATGGCCAGAGATTAGTGGCCCCCACCCTCCTCCGCCCCACTCCACCTGACCGATTGGTGGCAGCTTTGCCCATTGGACTGTGTGCTGTGCTCTCAGCTCAGGCACAGGCATTCTCCTAACCCAGACTGCAAGGATGCACTGTTAGCTTGAACCATAGGAGAGACTGGTCAAAACCTGAATGATGACATTGCAAGGGGCTGTGAGTGCCTCCACCAGTGACTGCTCCGTGGCCAGCTTTAGCAAGGAGATTGTACAATGTACCTAGTTATCCAACTGTTCTGCAGTCCACTAAAATGCTCGTTAGTTTGCAGTCTGTGACCGAGGGGTGAAAGGTTCAGGAGCATTTGGAGGCACTTTCATGCCTCCGCATTGCTTGAATGGGCAGATAAGTTAGAGGCCCCGCTCCAAGCATGTCAATGTAGCTGCACCTGAACTACCTCAGCCGTGGAAGAATGGTCACT
The DNA here is from genome assembly GCF_017639515.1 of Carcharodon carcharias. Classification (NCBI taxonomy): domain Eukaryota; kingdom Metazoa; phylum Chordata; class Chondrichthyes; order Lamniformes; family Lamnidae; genus Carcharodon; species Carcharodon carcharias. The sequence goes on from NC_054486.1 coordinate 27,259,026, forward strand.
TTATACAAGGTTTCCCTAATGCTTGGCCACTTCCCTCCACCGCCCTCCTGCATGTGCTTGTGCGCTATCATCAGACCATGCTGCCTTGCCCCCCACACCTCTCCCCAACCACAGTGCAGCTCTTACCCCAGCATCACACTGTCAACCAGCCGGGATAAAGTGACTTGCCTGTTCCCTCACCTAAATGCGCGGTGCCATTCCCTTGAAGTCGAGCGGGCGATCCTCATGAGTGCTGCACAGCGTTAGTGAGCAGTCACCCCTGAGCTCCCGTCGAAGTTCAGCTCGCTAGGTGTATGCCCTTTAAGTGCTGTTGTGAAACACGTCGGTGTGATTGTGCTCGGATGATCCAGCGTGGGGGGGATGGTTCTGGCTGGCAGGCAAGATGGTGAGATACAAATACATTGAAATTAGGCTCCCGATGTCGGATGGTGGGAAAGGTGACCCGCCGTTGATGGGCGGAGCGGATGATCGTAAACTGGTTTCATGATGGCGTAAAACAGATTCTTGGTCTTCCCGCCATATTGTCCACTCACTCCCGCCATGACACCCAATGCCAACGAGGACAGACAATTCTGGCCTTCATCAAAAGCAGGATTCAGGATCCAAAACCCCCCCCTCTCATGAAAGATGAGGCCCACCCCAGGGAAAACGCAATCAGTTCCTGACCCACCGTTTTTCCGATTTTCTGGATAACCCAGGCCTTTTATTCCCTGCATTTTTCAGTATTTGGCAATGAAGGGTTTTTGCTGAATGTAATTAAAAGCTATTTTTCAAATGAAATGATTTATGATTTATTTTTCTTTGTTAACATTCACAGCTTTTTGAGCGGGAGGGAGTTCCAGATTTCCATGTTCGTTTGTGTGAAGAAATGTTTCGTGACATCGCCTCCGAACAACCAAGTTTAAATTTTAAGGTTATGTCTGTTTGTTCTAGACTCGCCCACAAGAGGAAAGAGTTTCATTCCAGCTACCCTTGAAATCCTTTAACCATCTTAAAGACGTCAATAAGATCAGTCTGTGATTTTCTGTATTCAAAGGACTATAACTGTTGGAAATACAACCTGTCTGCAGAATGTAACTTCTTAAGCCTTTTTATTCTGGTCAACACTTGGCTGAATGGCTGATGACGATCGAATTGTGTCCCAGCAGGCCTCAGAGCCTTTGAGAGAGGAAGAGAGAAAATGTTGTTGGTGTAGTTTCTGTGTGTGTGTTCAAGCGGGAGTGCGAATGGAAATGTCAGGGGGTAAAATTCTCCAAGTTGTCCCACAACATTTACCCACAGGCAGGGATAGAGTCTGAAGGGGCTAAATGGAAGAGCAGCTCACCAGGAAGACTGTATTTGAAGACAGTATTGTGCCATTTTTTTTATTTAGGTTTTGTGGAGCTGCTTTCTTGGTGATGTCTGAGCTCAGCATCGAGCTCCGGAAAATACCCTCTCAGCATGAGGTCAGCACCGCCTTCAGTGTAAAATGCCAGCTGTGGGAGGAGAACCTACCATCAACTCTGCTGCCTCTGTTTCTACCTCTGGCTGCTTCCTCCCTTCAAGGTCAATGTTGCTTTTGTTTCTAAATGGTATTTTAACCACAAACGTCACCTGCTTCTGCCAACGTTTTTCATCCGCAGTCACCAGGCACAGCAGTCAGCTCGATTAGTCACACGTTTCAGTGAACTGATGATTGAAACTGTCCACCCACAGAGCCTTGCTTCAGCATCTACATTCATTCAGTATATCGGGTAATATCTTGGAATAGGTGCCAACATCGGCTTTCTTTCTTTCTGGGGGAATCTCCACCTCTGCCTGAGCCCATTCGTTGCTGAAACCCTCATCTATGCCTTTGTTAAATCCAGACTTCATATTCCAATGCTCTTCTGCCCAGCCTCCTGCCTTGGACCCTATGTAAACTTCAATTCATTCAAGACACTGCTGCCAATGTCCCGACGTGCACCAAGTCCCAATCAGCTGTGACCCCCGTGCTCACCGATTGCAGCTTCCGGTCTGGCAATGCCTCAGTTTAAAAATTCTCAAATCCCTCCATGACCTCATCCCTCTTTATCTCTGTAACCATCTCTAGCCCTACAACCCTCCAAGATGTCTTCACTCTTCCAATTATCGTCTCTTACGCATCCCTGATCCCTAAATCTTTCTGCCTCTCTGGTTCTACATCCTTCTTAAAATTGACCTCTTTGACCAAGCTTTTGATCAACTATTCACATCTTTTCCAACGTGGCTTGGTGTCAAATTTTATCTACTAATTCTCCTGTGTAGCATGTGAGAACATTTTACTAAGTTAAAGACACTGTATGAATGCAAGTCGTTGTTGTAATAGAGCTGGGACAGAATGTGCCACTGTGAATGCTCAACGAACTTGTGAGCTGCAGCGATCAGTGGGTCCCAGGTTCAATCCAGCTGGTCTATGTTGAGTTATTTGGGCTCTAGTTGAGGTACGGCAACTGACCTCAATATAACTAGGTTTGTGAATGGAAGAACATAATTAGCCAAGGTTTCTGTTCCTCCTTTTTGTCCTGCAACTCCTGCTGGGCAGTCTGCATGTGTGGACAAGATTTTAACCCACTCAAACCCCATTGACTAGAGTTAAAATCAGGGTGCGTGCACGCATACGTGTGTGTGTATGTGTATGTGTGTGCGCGCGTATTTGTGTGTGTGGGTGTCTATTTGTGTGTATGTGTGTGAGTATTTGAGTTTATTTGTTTGTGTCTGCGTGTGTGTGCTTATGTGTTTGTGTGCAATTGCATATTTGTGTGTGTGTCTGTGTGTGTGTGTGTTTGTGTGCGTGTGTACATTTGTGCATGTGTTGTGCTTATGTATCTGTATATTTGTGTGTGTGATTGTATTCAGATATCAGGAGAACACAATCGGATCTGACTGTTAATCCCCACTTCCTGGGGGACACACTCAGGTGAGGTATTGGAGGGCAACTCACTCCTATGGAAATAGATCCCAGTGACAGTCAATACATTTAGAAGTAAATTGAGGGTAAATAGAAATATATTTAGGCATATACATATACATGCACGCATGCAAACACATATTCATGCACATATTTGCAGACATAAATATACCTGCAAACACTCACATAGACACACATATACATGTGGACAACTACATACATATCACACACTCAGACACATACACACAAACATATATAATATATTTTACATATATATACACACGCATTGACATGTCTATATTTTGTACACAGCATATACTCAGTTGACACAAACAACTGCTGTGTCTATGTAAACCCAATTTAGCCAAAGCTTAATTCACAGCAACGATATGCTCAAGTCTGCAATTTGTTTTTAGCAAGGCTCTGGGGTTTGTGTCTTGCAGACATTCCGAGTTAGAACCAGAAAGCATTGCCATATGACATTGTGAGCTGGCCCCACAACGATTGTTTTTCTGTTAATTGTTAATCAAGCATGAGTTATTGCCCTGTGAATTTTGTCAAACCATTAATGCAGATATCATTCACCGTGTGGTCTGGCAAGTGGAAGTGGCAGGAAGCTGGTGCGATGAAGATTATTCAATTGCGAGTCAATGACAAAACAAAGAGGATTGAAAAAGAAAGACTGTAAGACTCATCAACACTGATCCTAGGGTGTAGGTGGAGGATGTTTAGGCTGTTCAATCATTATCTCCATGTCATCTCCCTCCCCCACAATCGTTATGATTTTAAAAATCATACCACTGCTTCCTTCGAAAAAAGATGCTGCACTGTATCTTCCAGCATGGAAATAATGAATGTTCTTCCAGATAAAGCCAGTCCCATGATTCAACCTGTGTAAATAGATGGGCTTGAACTTTTAGTTAAATATCTGCAGGATATTGCAGTAAATAGCGGCTCGGTCATTGTCCGATGAGCCACATATAATAAATAGGAATACCAGTAGGCTATTCAGCCTTTTCAAACTTGTTCGGCTGTTCAACTAGATCATGGTTGATCTGTTCCTCATTTCTATTTAACTGTCTTTTCTCCATAAACTTTGATACCCTTACCCTCTAAAAATCTATCGATCTTATTTTTAATATAACTGGTTCTTTGAGTTTGTGCTTTAGCATTTTTGTTTGAGAAGACTTCATTTGCTTTCCATTTGGTGTATTGGAATTGTCAGGTTATTGGAAGTTTCTAGTTGAACATTATCAGGACATTCCTATTTGAGGATGTAACTAGTAGGGTTGATGAGGGGGAGCCAGCGGATGTGGTTTATTTGGACTTTCAGAAGGCTTTCGACAAAGCCCCACAAAAGAGATTAGCGTGTAAAATTAAAGCGCATGGGATTGGGGTTAGTGTGTTGAGATGGATAGAAAACTGGTTGGCAGACAGGAAAAAAAGAGTAGGAATAAACTGGTCTTTTTCCGAATGGCAGGCAGTGACTAGTGGGGTACCGCAGGGATCGGTGCTGGGACTCCAGTTATTCGCAATATATATTAATGATTTAGATGAGGGAATTAAATGTAATATCTCCAAATTTGTAGATGAGACAAAGCTGGGTGGGAGGGTGAGCTGTGAGGAGGATGCAGAGATGCTTCAGTGTGATTTGGACAAGCTGAGTGAATGGGCAAATGCATGGCAGATGCAGTATAATGTGGATAAATGTGAGGTTATCCATTTTGGTAGCAAAAACAGGAAGGCAGATTATTATCTGAATGGCTATAAATTAAGAGAGGGGAATGTGCAACGAGACCTGGGTGTCCTCGTACACCAGTCGCTGAAGGTAAGCATGCAGGTGCAGCAGGCGGTAAAGAAGGCAAATGGTATGTTGGTCTTCATAGCCAGAGGATCCGAGTACAAGAACAGGGATGTCTTGCTGCAATTAGACAGCGCCTTGCTGAGACTACACCTAGAATATTGTGTGCAGTTTTGGTCTCCTTATCTGAGGAAGGGTGTACTTGCTATAGAGGGAGTACAGCGAAGGTTTACCAGACTGATTCCTGGGATGGCGGGACTGACATATGAGGAGAAATTGAGTCGGTTAGGATTATATTTGCTGGAGTTCAGAAGAATGAGGGGAGATCTCATAGAAACCTATAAAATTCTAACAGTTCTAGACAGGGTAGATGCAGGAAGGATGTTCCCGATGGTGGGGGAGTCCAGAACCAAGGGTCACAGTCTGAGGATACGGGGTAGACCATTTAGGATTGAGATGAGGAGAATTTCTTCACCCAGAGAGTGGTGAGCCTGTGAAATTCGCTACTGCAGAAAGTAGTTGAGACCAAAACATTGTATGTTTTCAAGAAGGAGTTAGATATAGCTCTTGGGGTGAAAGAGATCAAAGGATATGGGGAGAAAGCGGGAGCAGGCTATTGAGTTGGATGATCAACTGTGATCATAATGAATGGCGGAGCGAGCTCGAAGGGCCGAATGGCCTACTCCTGGTTCTGTTTTCTATGTTTCTATGTTTCTATAACAGTGTAAATGTGCACAAGTCATTAGGAGTGACAAGATAGGTGGAGAGAGCAGCTAATAAAGCGTACAGTATCCTAAGCTTTATTAATAGGGGCCTAAGGTACAAGAGCAAGGGGGTTGTGCTGAACTTGCATAGGACACTAGTTAGACTTCAGCTGGAGTATTGTGTACAGTTCTGGGTGCCACACTTTAGGAAGGATGTGAACACATTGGAGAAAGTGCAGGAGAGATTTACAAGAATGATTCCAGGGATGAAACACTTCAGTTATGACGATAGATTGAAGAAGTTAGGATTGGAGTGGAGTTGGAGAGGAAAGGCCTAAGAAGAGATTTGATAGAGATGTTCAAAATCATGAAGGGGCTGGACAGAGTAGATTGGGAAAACTGTTCCTGCTTGGATTGAGATGAGAGGCCCCAGGTTTGAAGTGATTTGCAAAAGAAGCAAATGCAATGTGAGAAAAAACTTTTCAGCAAGTGGTTTGGGTCTGGAATGCGCTGCCTGGGAGTGTGGTGAAGGCAGGTTCAGTCCAGGCATTCAAGAGAGGATTAGATGATTATTTAAATAGAAACAATGTGCAGGGTTAGGGAGAAAAGGCAGGAGAATAGCATGGAGTCATAATGCTCATTTGGAAAGCCAGTGCAGACACGATGGGCTGAATGGCCTCCTTCTGCACCGTAAGAATTCTGTGATTCTGTAATTCTGTTCTTATGGGGAGGGATAACTCAGAGGCAAAAAAACCCGTGACCAATTGAAGGGAAAATGTTGGAAAAATTCTCATCCTGTCCCTTAAGCAATAAAGAGGAGCTATGGGATACTGTGGATAGCCGTGTTGCACTGCAACACATATTTAATCATACTTCGTACTCCCTCCTGACTCAATGCATTTACATTCTCTTTGGCCTCTTTCTTTTTCTGACCAAATACAGCACCTCACATTTCAAATTTATTTGCCAATTACACACCAATTTTTAAATTTATTAATGCTTTCATACATTTTGCCACATCCTTCCTTTGTGATAACTACAACTCCCACCCTGTCCAATTTGGTGTCATCCATAATTTTTGAAGTTGCACTTCTGATTCCAAAGTCAAATCATTAATGTAAGTTGTGAGCAATAGTGTTCCTAGCACTGATCCTTGAGGAAATCCACTTTTCAGCTTCTGCCAGCCTGAATAGCAAATGAGAATGTTTAGGCCTGAATTCTTGCACAGACACAGAGGCCCTCCATTGTAGTGAAAATGGAGCCCGAGGCTGGAACCCGGTCCCCACCATTTTTGCTGGGGACGGGGGAACAGGGCAGTTTGCACTTTGCACCTCCGTGGTTCATAGAGACAGCTGCACATCCTGGAATGCAGTAACCTTCAGTCAGATCCACTTTTGGTTCATGGGATGTCCAAACATGATATGTGCACTTTAAACATATCAGGAGAAAGTCTAAAGTTAGTAGACTTCTTTGGAGAAGTAGGATACCCTTTTGGATAGATCCAGGGACCCCTTTGGGAGAGGTGAGATGCCCTTTGGGATTGTTAAAATTAGACATGAGGGTACGTAAAAAGTGGATATACTCAGTGGAACTGTCAAGCTAATTGGAGCTGTTAAGGAACTGTCAAGTGAACTGTCAAGGGAGATGTCAAGATGTCAAAGGATTTAAATCTCCTGGCATTTAAATAAAAAAAGCAGTCTGCAAATTAAAAAAAATCAGTGTTTGCTATTTCACTTTGTTTGTTGACTATTATGATCCCCACCTGAGCTTACCATGGACAAACCTGATCCCAGAGTGGAACCCAGCTTGATAGATCCTAACTTTATTTTTGTTTGTTTAGATATATGGAGAGTAGCTACTGAACAGAGGCATAGGAGTCAGCTAATGAACTTTTAACAAAACAATAAAACATTTATTCAACAAGGAAAGATGAACTATATTCCATTACTCCTTCACCCACAACTATACCTTTACAGATATATACAGATTTGTAAGGATAATACAAGTTACAAAAACTATCTTATACTTTAATATTCACAGTAAGTACACAGTCCATGTAAACCTATGGCACCCTACGGTCAGACACACCACACTCTGAAACCAAATGACATATGCACCTCAAACAGATGCTACGGATCTCTCCTCAACTCCCCCCAGATGTTGTCACACTGTGAACTAACCAGTCTCACTTTCACACGAGGGATTCCAATCTCCATTCTCCAGGACCTTGCCTTGGAATCTTCTCCCAAACTGATGTTTTCTCTCAGACACCTTCCCCAGGGGTTCACCTCCAGGGTTTTGAACTCTCCTTCTGATGTTCCTCTTCCCTGGGTCACCGCATGTACTCAATCTATCTTCCACACACTCTCTCTCACCAACTCAGCCTTAATAGTACACCACTGCTTCACATGACCATAGCAAAGAATTACAGACCTTCAGTTGTCTCTTTGAAGCTTCTTGCTTCTTGTTAGCTGTTCTCACTTTAAATCTGAAGCTTGGAGCTTTTCTCTCTGCTCCTCACTCTTCACTTCACTTCACAGGGACTTTTCCTAGGCTCCTGTCCTTCCTTTAACTAGGAGGTCTTCTTTGGACTTTCTCTTCTTCCACTCCCCTGGGCTTTTGGGGTATTTCTTAACTTGGGACCTTTTTGGTCTTTTGGAAAATCTGTAGTTCCTTCTCCTGTGTCTAGTCTCTCTGGGTCCTGGCTTCAAACTGAACTTAAAAATGCTGCTTCTTTAGTTCTGTGTGTATGTCTGATAGGAACCTGCCTATCTGGCCCCCTGTTGCTAGGCAACAGTACTGTTTTTCCTATCCCTATGTTTACTTTCACTTTATAGGGGTCGTAAATGTCTCATTAGAAATACAAGCAGCCTTTTAAAGTGAAACTAAGATTCCATTTGACTTTTTGTAACACACAGATACAGAAATACAAATCAAACTTAAACTTTAAAGCTAAAACCCATTCCTAAAGTACAATTATAACTTATGTAAGCTATCTCTATTTTCTAACATTGACATAAGCCTGAAGGTTTTCATTTTAGGATTTGTGCTGCACAACTGATTTCACAACATACCATTATTGCAGTGGGGTTCTTGTCTGTTCACAGTTTGATTGATAGCTCCAAGGGCTTATAAAGTCTTTGATGTGGGGCTGTGAATGCAAATTATTGTTGTTATAAGGGATTAAATGGTTGAAGGAATTTAAATGTAGTGAATTTTTTTATCAATGTGAGTATTTTTTTAAAATAGTGGGTGGAATCATCCCAGATTTTCACTAAGTGTGGTAATGGATGGGTAAAATGATGTTTTACCCGCTGGCAGCAATGGTGGCTTTTCACGGTGTATTGTCCCAAACTCACCGCAATAATTATGCATTCCCAGGAAACACACCATTCCCATGACAGGCGAGCTCTCATTTGACCTGCCATGCCATCACTTTGCTGCTTCATTATGCCGGGTGCCATATTTAAAGTGCAGCTGCGTGCACACATCTCAGTGCTTCCATCCCATGACTGCTGCACAGGGCACATGGCCCTGAAAGGCAAGAAGACTGCAAGCCCCCCTAGGTTTAATGACGCGTCCCTCGAGCGCCTTTTGGATGCAGTGGAGGCCCACTGTGATGTCCTCTACCCCTACTCTGGCAGCAGGATGGGAAGCAACATCAGTTAGGAAGTAGTGGCAGCGGTCATCAACACAAATGCCCTGCAAAAGAGAACAGCCACACAATGCTGCTACAGGATAAATGGTCTCATCTGTTCCACCAGGGTAAGTCACTCTTCTCATCGCTCTCAACTCACACACTCACAAACCCATCACACATCCAGAGGAATCTCACACCTCAAGAGACAACCCCACTAACTCACACACACCCTCACATCTCCATCAGGCTCATAACCTCTCGAACTATTGGCCATGGCTCCGCTCACATCAGCAGGAAGAAGTCCCAGATCGGGGGTGGAGTAGCCCAAATTAGGCCCCTCACTCACTTTAAGGAGTGTGCCACTGAGCTGATTGGCAAGGGCATGGACCGTGCCTGCGGCAATGGTGAGGTCAGCAGCAAACACCCTCGTGAGGATCCTGCACCCCATCATCCCTCTCTCAACACAACTGTGAGTGATCTCTCTCCTGCTTTTGGCTCTGCTGCCATGTACTACTTACCTCTACTTTGGTTCTCAGGGAGCTCTGCCAAGTGACCAACACTCTCAGCCAGCCAGTCCCTCAGCTCCATCCAGGTCCTCATCTCCAGCCAAAAGGACTCCTCCTTCATTGAAGAGGTGGAAATAAGCAGCATGGAAGACCCGTCACAGCGCTTACCCACACCCTCCACCAGCGCAGAAAGAACCTAGATCTATAGCAGGTTCAGCTTCACAATCTGGATCTAGGTGGAGGCAAGTTCAGTTGCGCTCCCCGGCACTTGGAGGACTGCCGGGGATCAGGCATCTGTGAGGTCTGAGTCAGATGATGAGCCTCTAGATTTGGCCTTCCAATTCATCCTGGGGAGTCAGCGGAAGGTGGGAAACATCATGCAGAGCTGTTGGAAGCCCTTAACAGAGTGGCATGCAAGTCGGAGGAGTGCGTCTGCCTGCTCTCTGATAAAGCTGTGTCCACGTGTGCCTGTATGAAGGCCTCCATGGGGATGATGGCAGATGCCAAGGAGACCCTGATCCAGCAGAACGTGGTGATGCGTGCAGATCTGCACTCTATCGTGGGAGCCATGGGTGAGTTCCTGCAGTGGCAACATGAGAGGTAAATGGGGCACTAGGCATCTCTCCAGGTGCTTCTTCCCCTCAAGGAGTCAGGGAGGGGCACCTGGGCACCCGAATGGGAGGAGAAGCAGCAGCTTGACACTCCTAGATCATCCACTCACGGATCTCAGAGGCTGTCCTCTCCCTCCGAGTCCCCTTTGCCTGTGACACCTCAACCTCATCCTCTGTCACTGCAGAAGGAGCAGCTGGCCAACAAATGATTCTAGTGGGAGAAAGTGAGTGTGTGGCAGGGCCTTTTGGAGCCTCGTGCAAGCACTCAAATACACGGATCCTTCATGTATCACACTCACCTCAATGTCCTGAGCATTTTCAATGCTGCCTGCTGGGGTTCTCTTTCAGGTGTCCATGTGAGTTGACCTGCATCTCCGCACCCACTGATCACATTCCCATGCAGCACCTGATCTCGCTCGCCATGAATGTTGTTTCACTTTTGATTCAGGCAGCATGGCCTGGATTCGCTTTATCATCAGCTCCCCCAACTTTTCCCCACCCCAGTCATCCATTGCCTTTCTCTCATCATAGTTGACCCCCCCCTCTGGCATCACCTTCCACCTCCCATCCGTGACCTACCAGCCACAACCCTTTTCCTTTGACGATGTCCAGGTGAACGTGCACATTCCCTTCCTTCCTGAAATTCCCACCCCCATCCACATTCACCTCCTTCCCACCTCTAGGGTCTATGTATGCCTCTGAGACCCCACCAACCACCTTCACCGTCCCTTCTACCGCTATTGTCAAACCCTCGCCCTCCCACCCTATCACCTCACTCTGCCCTTGGTCATTCTCACCATTCACTTGTTCCACAGCCACCCTCAGTTTGCTCCCCCAGAGACAGTCATGGACTTATCAGAGACTTCCATTGCATGTTCACCTGGACCCCCACACTGGACCCTTTCTCCCCTTGGAACCCCTTTCCCCCTCTGGAACTGTCCCCCCACTTGGAACCCCTCACCCACCCCGGACTCCACCGCCAGCCCCCCCCCCCCCACCCCCCGGCTTCACCCCCACTTCGTCCTTCCCCCTTTCTGGCTCCTTAAGTCACCCTTACTTCTTCCACCACCCTTAGCCCTTCCCCCTCCACTAACTCTTTCCTCCAGCCTTACTTCTTCTTCCAGGATGACACCTTCCCCTCCCTGACTCCTACACACACCCTTACTTCTTCCTCCAGCCTTACTCCCTCCTCTCTCCATGCCCTTTTCCCCCTCCAAACTGCTTTCCTTACACCTTCCACCTGCCGGGTTGCTGTCTTCTCCCCGTTACCCCCTCTTCCCACCATACTCCCTCCCCGCTCCTGACACCTTCATTCCCCCCTCCCAACCTCACCCTAGCCTGACATCTTCATACACCCCATACTCCCTGCCCCCCAGCATCCCCCATCGACACCTTCATTTCCTCCCCTCCTAACTTCACCCCACCCTGACACCTCTTCCTCTCCCAGTTGATCCTAGACCTTCACCTCCTACCCCCTGGTATATCTTGCTCTCCCAAACATGGCTGGATCTTCCTCTCCACCCTCTCCACCATGATTCATTGTGAGCAGACCCTCAATGGTGACTTTCCACCTTCTGTGAGCTGCTTCGTGATGGAGCCATGCCTGTGAGAATCCACCCAGCATGCCATGGATGTTCCTCTAGTTGCTGTTGGGCTCTAGCATCTTCTTCTCCTCGGATGTCCGCAATGTGAGCAAGGCCCCAACTTCTGCACGTCACACTTGTCAAGACATGTTCTGCACTGGGTGTGCAATCATGCCGATGTGGACGGACAATTCAACAAGGGGGTGGGTGGATGCGGGGGCGAGGATTCCGGCAGGCTGGCCTTATAATGACATGCAGATGTATTACAATGAGGCCTTCTCATCATATTATCTGTTCACGCTGCCGAGCACGCCCGATGCCAGTCAGCACGGATGATTCTGCCTACTGAATTCATTAATTGACAATCAGAACTTTATTTCCTCTCAGTATGGGTCCTGAGGCCTGCCCCATGGTTGATACCAGGTGAGTTGGCATGGAGGATGTAAGTGCAATGGATGGGTGGAGGTCATGGGTTGGCATGTGTTAGCACCAAGTTGGCATAGGGCATATAAAGGGCCATGGGAGGTGGGTGGGTGGCATAGTTTGGCATGCATGGGGCATGAGAAGTGTGTGGAGGACGAAGGGGTGAAGGCTAGAGGGCTGTTCTTTGTTTTATTGTTCCTTTTCTGCAGCCAGGGCTGAGGGCTGGATCCCCGAGACTGGCCTTTTGCCCAGCCTGCCTCTGCACCTGGAAGTCACTGTGCTGCCTCCGAACTCTTTCCAGGGGTTGTGGGCCTGACTCACATTCCACTCAATCCCACCCTCCCCCTCCCCCCACCCACACCGGAACGAAAATCAGAGTTGGGTTTGCGGAGCTGGGAATTCTCCCAACTCTCAGGGGCAGAAATTCAGGCTCCACTCTCTGTTTCATAGCCAGCTACCTGCTCCTTGCCTCCAAATGCTCTGACTTTAGAAATGAATCTACCATATGGCACCTTATCGAAGGCTTTTTGAAAATCCAAAATATTGCATCTTCTACATCACCCTTGTCTACTCCAAGTGCTACTTCAAAGAGTTGAATATTAAGATTGGTCAAGCATGACCTTTGCTTTAAAATCCATGCTGACTACTCTTTATGATGTTTTTTTGATTTCTAGATGATTTTCAATTACAGCTTTGAATAAAGGTTCCATTAACTGGTCTATAGCTCTGTAGACTTGCTTCATCTCCCTATTTAAATATAGGATTCATATTAACCATCGGCCAATCCTCTGGCATTATTTCCTCTACTAATAAGTTCTTATATAAACATAATAGTGCCTTTGCCATCTCTTCATTAATTTATTTTAATACATGTGGATGCAGTCCACCTGGGCCAGAGGTTTGATCCTCTCAAGGTTTAATTAGCTTATCGATTATCGCCTCCTTTCTATCTTAAATGTCTTTATATTGTTCCTTTTTTCATCTTCCAATATCTGCCCACCTGGTTAGTCTGCCCGGCTCAGTCTTCAATTAAGGCCTGCCCAGTGTGAAACGTAGGCATCAGCGCTCAGCGCTGCCTGTGTGTGAGGGGTGGGGGGGAGATTGAGCACAAACTTCACGCGTGTGCGCAGGCCAAGCTCCCTGGGGCACAGAGCGGCCTCAGGAGGATGAGCATTTATCAAAATAAAAAAATAAAAAGTTTTAAAAACATTATAAAACATGTGACGCTATCACATGAGCAGGGAAGTGTTATTAGTTAAATTTTAGCTTTTTTATTTAATTATTATTTGCTGATGGGAACCTCATCCCGCCCGTATATGAGGTACCCGAAAAAACGCAAAGGCTGCTTGGCCTTTTTGCCTGCCGCCAACCGTAAGGTCGGACGAGCAGCGAAAAATGTATTTCAATTACCTTTTCGGAGGCTTTAATAGGCCTTTTAATTGTCGGCGGGCGCGCTGTCAACTCCGGTGTGCGCCCGCCAACCGAAATATTGTTCTGACATCACCGCGCGTCGTTTTACTCTCGGTTGTGTCTGGCGCACACCCACCCGATGAGCTAAAAATTCTCTTCCCCCCCCCTCCCCCACCCCGGCCGAATGTCTGCAAGCAATAATCCAGGTTGTGGCTAATCCATTTAAACCCAACACCATATTTGGGAGGGAACTGTGGGAAACCACGTGGTAGGCAGCCATTTTGGTTTCCCTATTTATTCTTTAAGTGCTGCCTGCACAAGGAGACAACAACTGAAGAAGCAGCAGCAGCCGCAGAAAGTGCAGCCTAGTGAACAGTGTGGGTACAAGTAGAAAGTTACAAAGGAACATTGACAGATTAAATGAGTGGATTAAACTGTGGCAAATAGAGTTCAATATTGGGAAATGTGAGGTGCACTTTGGACCTCAGGAAGATAGCTTGGCGTATTTTCTAAATGATGATTGGTGATGATTGGTTAGAAAATTCCTAGATTTATCTCCCAAATTGGCCTGGATTCTCTCCTCTCCTAGGGGATCGCATGTTTTCAGATGGGGCATAGAGTGTATATATTGTGATACACAAGGCATCATAATAGTATGGGACTGGCCAGATGGACCTGAAGATCTTTTCCGGTCCGTAATTGTTTCTTCCTAACTCACCTGGCAGGAAACAAGCAATAGACAGTAAAATTGACTGGGGTGTAAAGAGACTTGATCCCATACATTTCATACCTGGCGGGATTAGGTTAACATGAACATCTGGGTGTTGGTTTCAGCTGAAAACCTAGTTCAGTTTACTGAGTTTCCAGTGTTAGGGTTAATGCATTGTAAAATATCTGGCGATCCCTTTCCCTGCAAATGTATGTTAAGGCCCTTTTAATATAGTGCTACCAGCTTTAATGTAGCTTTAAGGCTTTGATTGTGTTCCCAATGCTAAACATGGAGGTCCTATAAATAAACAATGCGTGTTTGAAATAGAAGCGTGAACTGTCACCATCAAGACTGTGGACCTGCCAGGAGATCAGCAACAATGGCCTAAGGTTCCATGGTGGCGTGTGGAGGGGGGCCACTGAAGCACCCTGCAGGTCTGTTAGAAGGTCAATAAGTATTTGGAATTAAGAGCTGGCAAGAGCCACAACAGGGCTGCCAAAATCTTCAGAAAGGTTGGCAGGAGGTCAATCAGGATGGCCAAAAATGTCTGCCAAAGACATCCATCTGAACTATCAAGAGTTCCACCAGAGATCCAGGGACCAAGAAAAAAAATAAATTGAACAGTCCCACTTCAGTATTGTCACTGGGGAACATACATGTCCTACAGCTGGCGTTAGGAGACCAGTAGACCTGACCTGTGCTCGGCCTTATGGCAGTGATTATATCCCCATTATTTATTGATGGAGGGATGAAAATTGCTCAAGGAACTCACTGCAAGAAAGAGTTTCAGATCAGTTACTGCTGATTCTGTACTGTATTTCAGGATTTAAACTTCACCGTAGTGTACATGAGATGGCATACAGTGCTGTATTCGAAATGTAAACAATTCTAGTTTTCATTTCAATCTTTTGAAATGTTAAGCCAGGTTTATTTCCAGTGTTGGGTTGTGTAGTCTTGCTGAATCTTGATAAACATATGACTCCTTCTCCACGAGATGTTATGTTTGGCTGACCACAGCTATGAGTAGTCAAAATCAAAAATAGGGAAGACGTGGTAATGACAATGTACATCGCTCCTTCCCTCATGCAGCGTGATGGATCTTGGACTACAGTTCCCCAGAATGCACATTTCTGCTTGACATCTACCTTATCTGAGACACATGAAAACCAATTATAGCAGCTTTAAAGGCCTCGGTGTGGCTTAACTGCACCCCACATTTATCATTTGACCGATGGCCGTTTGTACCAGAGCCTGCTGAATAAACTGTTCAAATAACTAAAAACAGCAAACACTTCCCAAATAAAAAGAGCCATTGCGTCCAAACACCACTGTACAAGTACCATTACACCTCATTCCTCAATACAGGAAACTTGATTCCCAATTCCACTGTACAGGAACCTTGATTCCCAATTCCACCGTGCAGGAACCTTGATTCCCAATTCCACCGTACAGGAACATTGATTCCCAATTCCACCGTACAGGAAACTTGATTCCCAACCCCACTGTACAGGAACCTTGATTCCCAATTCCACTATACAGGAAACTTGATTCCCAATCCCACTGTACAGGAAACTTGATTCCCAATCCCACTGTACAGGAAACTTGATTCCCAATTCCACTGTACAGGAACCTTGATTCCCAATTCTACTCTACAGGAACCACTGGTTTCTAGTCCCACTGTACAGGATTCAATGAGTCTCCGTCCCACTGTTCAGCAACCATTGAGTCTTAGGCTGGTTTTCCCTGAAATCAGCAAAGGGCGTTAGTGGATGTAAGTTCGGCGTCGCACCTGCCAAGCGCACTGGCAGGTTTTTGTGCCTTATCGTGCATTCCTAGCTTAAGTAATTAATATTGTGGGGGAGGTCATGCTGTATTGCTGGCAGGTAGCCTTTGTTTCACCCGCCCCACCATGACCTCAGAGCTCCTTAACTCCGGGCGCTATATTTAAAGGGCGCCCCTGCACAGTGTTTGCACTCTCTCAGCTTAGGAAACCTGCAGAAAACAAATAGCATCCACAAGGAGGAAGCATGAAGTGCCCAAATTTAGTGATGCCTCACTGGAGTGCCTGGTGGACGCCACAATGCCCACTACCCATGTTCTGGATGCAGAACTGCAAGCAAGTTGACTAATTCAGCTTTGGGTTGGGTTGGGGGGTGGGTGTGTGTGTGTGTGTATGTGTGTCGGGGGTGGTGGGTGTGGAGTGTTGGTCAGTACCAATGCACTGCAAAAGAGGTCAGTCACCCAGTGCAGGAGGAGGATGAATGATCCCCTCCGTTCTGCCAGGGTAAGACACCCATTTCATCATTCTCAAAACACAAACCCATCAAACATTCACAAGGATCTCACTCACTGCCACCTCAAGGGACATTACCATTCATTCTCACACACCATCACATCTCCATCTGTCCCCATCTCCCCAGCAGCTAGCATCCTTATCCTGTCCAGGGCTCCACTCGCCAACCACACATGCCAGGCATCCTTGTCAAAAGTGCTCACATGCATCTGGCTCACACTCTCTCCATCTGTCTTCATGCAGGAAAAGCTGGCTCACAGTAAAAAAGAGAGGTCCCATACCGGTGGAGGAGTCGCTGAGCTCAAGGTCCTCTCTGACTTTGAGAATAGAGCCATCTAACTAGCCGGTGAGGGCTTGGACAATGCCTGTGCTGACGCTGAGGTCCATGGCACTCAACCAAGTGAAGATTGAGATCTACAATATCCATTGGACAGCCATACTGTGAGTGATGTAACTCTTTCGAGTACAAACACGTTTCCATCTGTTTCAGATGAAGTTACATTGTTTCATAGTTTGCCATTGTGAGATTTGAACTCTTGATCTTGGGGTTACAAGCCCACTACCATAACCACTTGGCTATTTAGGCCAAGCGTGAAGAAGATATAACTCTTTCAAGTACAAACCCGTTTCCATCTGTTCCTATTCAGATGAAGTTACATTGTTTCATAGTTTGCCATTGTGAGATTTGAACTCTTGATCTTGGGGTTACAAGCCCACTACCATAACCACTTGGCTATTTAGGCCAAGCGTGAAGAAGATATAACTCTTTCAAGTACAAACCCGTTTCCATCTGTTCCTATTCAGATGAAGTTACATTGTTTCATAGTTTGCCATGATGAGATTTGAACTCTTGATCTTGGGGTTACAAGCCCAGTACCATAACCACTTGGCTACTTAGGCCAAGCTAGTTGCACAACGTGGGCACGGGCGTTAATCACTTGTACTTATTGTTCATGAATGTAAATACACTTCCAATCATTCCATGTCTTCTTGTATATGTCTCCTTCTTATGATGAGCTGTGTTAATGTCAATCAGGTGTGAAACCTTGGTTCCTGCACACACTAATAGCATTTCCGGTATCCTGGGCCTCTCCTCTGTGCAGTGTGTCACCTTCTGACCACAGTGATTGTCCCGTTTCAATGTCACTCTCCAGGTCTGTAATGCCTGCACCTTAATGTAAAATATGGTTGCTGCAAGTGCTGGTTCCCATGATGTGCTGTGTTGGTTCTGCACCATTGAGGTGGAGCTGTCCTGCTATCACGTCTTCATTCTTCAGAGGTGAAGGTGTGGTGTTGAAGGGAACAACTGGTGACACTTGCAGAAGGCTCATGTAGTCTGAAACTCTATATGCCCATTGTCTCTTTGCAGCGTCTCCATGCTATAAGCCTCTGCACGGAGATTATGTACTCTGGCCATAGTCTGACAGCGATCATTGTGGGGAGAATGGTATCTTCACAAAGTTGTTTATCCCATCACTTTCACTGTTGAGCAGGTTATTGATGCAGCTTGCAAATGGTGATCTCTGAGGGCCACAGCAACCTTTAGGCCTGCTCTGGAATTGCTCAGCATCGCTTCTCGCAGTGGGCCAAGGACAGTGCGATGGGATTGTGTGTGTGATGAGCCAGAACGGGGCTCCTCATAAGCCAAGATGTGTACCATTGAGGGCTTTATGTTGTCTTATGATTTTGGGCTTCACAAGGGCAAGGTCTGGTCATGAGGACACGCTGCTTGTATGTCAGAGGAGGCATCGCAATGTCATGCAGCCAAGTACCTGGCCTTGCCATCCTCAGGTGTGCTAACTCCATCCTTGCATTGTGATTGATGAAACTCTTCAACCCAAACTGAAACTGCTGGATAAGAGTGTCATTTCAGGGAGTGTGCCGCAGCCCACTGAGTCACCTGGACGTGCTGTCAAACCAACGGGATTTCATCGGCTCCTTTGTCCTAAGTGTAATGTTTATCACTCACCAGTGAGGTAACAAATCATGCATGGCTGCCTTGGTCATGATGGATCTTACTGAGGAGCCTTGACAGGTCAAAGGTATGCAGCCATTATCACACTCTTGATTGTCCAAGTGCCCGTGTGTCTTTTATGGTGCTGCTGGGGCTGGGATGCTGGATGAACGTGTGAGGTTGCAGCAGTTTCTGATGCCTGAGGCTAGAAAGACTGCCTCCAGGTAACACATCATCTCAGGACTGACACATGCCCTCGAGGCATCCCCATCCTTCAAAGCACCAGGATAATGTGAGCAAGCTATGCAACGATGCACTGTCACCTGGAAGTTCATGGCTGAAATTAGAGGAGTAGCATCTTCATGCTGGCCCATGATGGAGAAGACTTGTCCCACTGCATCTCGTCATCTTCCTCCTGGAATCTTCTGGCAATGAGGGTCTCATGAGCACATCTGCTTCATCTGACAAGTGCAATGGCCCCTTTGCCTGCCTCCTTGGCTTCCAGTACTTCATCCCCCTCACCCCCTTCAACTTCCTCCTTATCAGAGGAAACATGCAGCTCTTCCATCTCCTCATCAGCCAGGTCCTTGCCGCTTTGCATTGCCAGATTATGTAGCGCACAGCAAACCATGATGATGTGTGAGACCCTCTAGGGACTGTACTGGAGTGCTGTGCCAGATCTGTCCAGGCATTGGACTTGAATTTTCAGGATCCCTGTTGTGTGTTCCATCAAAATCTGGTTGCAGCATGAGCCTCGTTATACCTTTTCTTAGCACAAGTCTGAGGCCACCATGTATGAGACAGCCATGTATTTTTCAGGTAGCCCTTGTCCCGAGGAGCCAACCCTGGATCCTATGCGGCCCCTGGAAGATGCCAGGGATCCGAGATCTCCTAAGGATGTTGGGAAAATTGGTGGGATTGAAGATCGATAAATCCCGGCGGCCTGATAATCTACATGTCAGAGTACTTAAGGAAGTGGCCCTAGAAATAGTGGATGCATTGGTGGTCATCTTCCGAGATTCTATAGACCATGGAACAGTTCCTACAGATTGGAGGGTAGCTAATGTAACCTCACTATTTAAAAAGGGAGGTAGAGAGAAAATGGAATTATAGACCAGTCAGCCTGATGTCGGTAGTGGGGAAAATTCTAGAATCCATTATAAAAGATTTAATAGCTGAGCACTTGGAAAGCGGTGGCAGAATCAGACAGAGTCAGCTTGGATTTACGAAAGGGAAATTATGCTTGACAAATCTACTGGAATTTTTCGAGGATGTAACTATTAGAGTTGATGGGGGGAGCCAGTGGATGTGGTTTATTTGGACTTTCAGAAGGCTTTCGACTAAGCCCCACATAAGAGATTAGCGTGTAAAATTAAAGCGCATGGGATTGGGGGTAGTGTATTGAGATGGATAGAAAACAGGACACAAAGAGTAGGAATAAACGGGTCTTTTTCTGAATGGCAGTGACTAGTGGGGTACCGCAGGGATCAGTGCTGGGAC
This sequence comes from Carcharodon carcharias, assembly GCF_017639515.1. NCBI lineage: Eukaryota > Metazoa > Chordata > Chondrichthyes > Lamniformes > Lamnidae > Carcharodon > Carcharodon carcharias. The sequence goes on from NC_054486.1 coordinate 27,279,068, forward strand.
CCCAACTATTCACAATATATTTGAATGACTTAGATGAGGGAACTAATTGTAATATCTCCACATTTGCAGATGACACAAGGCTGGGAGTGAGGGTGAGCTGTGAAGAGGATGCAGAGATGCTTCAGTGTGATTTGGACAAGCTGAGTGAGTGGGCAAATGCATGGCAGATGCAGTATAATGTGGATAAATGTGAGGTTATCCATTTTGGTAGCAAAAGCAGGAAGGCAGATTATTATCTGAATGGCTATAAATTGAGAGAGGGGAATATGCAATGAGACCTGGGTGTCCTCGTACACCAGTCGCTGAAGGTAAGCATGCAGGTGCAGCAGGCGGTAAAGAAGGCAAATGGTATGTTGGCCTTCATAGCCAGAGGATTCGAATACAGGAGCAGGGCTGTCTTGCTGCAATTATACAGGGTCTTGGTGAGACAACACCTGGAATATTGTGTGCAGTTTTGTCCTCCTTATCTGAGGAAGGATGTTCTTGCTATAGAAAGAGTGCAACGAAGGTTTACCAGACAGATTCCTGGGATGGCGGGGCTGACATATGAGGAGAGATTGAGTAGGTTAGGATTATATTTGCTGGAGTTCAGAAGAATGAGGGGGGATCTCATAGAAACCTATAAAATTCTAACAGGACCAGACAGGGTGGGTGTAGGAAGGAGGTTCCCAATGGTGGGGGAGTCCAGAACCAGGGGTCATAGTCTGCAGATACGGGGTAGACCATTTCGGACTGAGATGAGGAGAAATTTCTTCACCCAGAGAGTGATGAGCCTGTGGAATTCGTTACCACAGAAAGTAGTTGAGGCCAAAACTTTGTATGTTTTCAAGAAGGAGTTAGATATAGCTCTTCGGGTGAAAGGGATCAAAGGATATGGGGAGAAAGTGGGAGCAGGCTATTGAGTTGGATGATCAGCCATGATCATAATGAATAGCGGAGCAGGCTTGAAGGTCTGAACGGCCAACTCCTGCCCCTAGTTTCCATGAGTCATGGATGATTCCGGGGTATCTTGCACAAATGCGCATGATCTGCTTGTTATGGTCGCAGACCAGCTGAACATTGAGGAAATGGAAGCCTTTGAAGTTGACATATTGGACTGCTTTTTGCCAGGGAGATTTAAGAGCCACGTAAGTGCAATTGATGGCACCCGGCACCTGTGAGAGCCCAGAAATCTCAGCAAATCCCAGTGGTCTTGCATCCTGGCTCACCTGATCTCTGTCCAAGCTGACAAAATTGTGTGCCTTGGCAAGAATGGCATCTGTGACCTCCTGATGCATTTGTGTATGGAGACTGGCGAAATCCCGCAAAGGTCCCCTGTCGAGCCTTGGAAGGAGCCACTGCTGTAGAAGATGAGTGCAGCGGTAACTTTCACTGCCACTGGCACCAAATCCTGCAGAAGGTGGCATACGTGAGTGACCAGTTCCCTTGACATGTGTCGGCGATACTGGTTGTTGATCATCTGCAGGTAGCACTTGCGATGTCTATAGACCCTGGGTCTAGCGAAGCTCCTATGCATGATGGATTTCTCCCCCTTGATATTGAGGGTTCTGCTCCTCCTTTTAGTGAGCCAGGCACCTCCGTCACCTTCTTCCCCCTCTTCTATCCGGTCTATAAACAATAATGCAGGCAGCAATAACACCAGGATCCATCTTCCTGATTGTCCCCTCACTGCAGTATCAATGAGAGAGACACAAGAATCAGCATGTTTCCTACAGTCCACTTTTGGTCAAGGCATCGCCTGCGCTTCTGACCTCAAGGCTCATTTTTCCATGTTGAAGAGTCTTGACCCCCAGCACCTGCCCAGTGGGGGGGAGCGCATGAAGGTTAATCACAACCCTTCCCAACCCCGCCCAGCCCACATGACCCGACTGCCGACAACTCAGCCACTCAACTGGATGTTCTGCTTTCATCTCAGGCGTTGGCATCATCCTAACCTGCACTCCAAAACAATGCAGTTTGGTATGACCATCAGGGTGAATGGTCAGTGTCTATCTTGCAATAATTAAGGGGGTTCAGAGCGTTCCCCTCTGTGTGTGTTACACGGCTGCTTCTCCAAAGGGCATCCTCAAGTTTGTGCATCGCCCAAAACTTCTGTTGTTTCATAAGACTCTTTTGATTTTGAAGGCAGCGCACGAGGGGTTAAAACTAGGGGAGCAATCATTGCCACTTTGAGGATTCAGTATTGTTTGAGTGGGCATAATTGCTTCATATGCTTGACTCCGTACATGTGAATTGAGCTGGTGCTAAACTGTCTCAGCTGTGGCAATGCCCTCATTTTTGAACTTATTTTCCAGTTGGGTGGCCGTTTACTCCCCCGCATCAGCCCCACTCCCCATCATGTGTTTGCGTACAGCCTTCCTCGCTCTTTGCTCTCAGTGGAGCCCTTGCCCCTGGACCCCTTCCCTTTACTCAGTGCTGCCTTGCCCCTTCCAGAATGGAGCCTTTCCATTTCCTCAGCTTGCCCCGCAGCATCGTAAAAAGCCCCCACTCCTTAACCTTGGTCTGGTTGCTGTGCAGACTTGCCTGAGAGACCCCCATGAATTCGCAGTGGTGCTTATTTCAAAGCCTTGCGCTGCCCTCCGAGCGCTGCGTTAATTTGTGCAAACTAACCTTGGAGTTTCCAGCGAAGTGCAGGTCGCCAACTGCGCTTCGTTTAAATGTTGTTGAAAAACATGTTGTTCTGATTTCACACCAACATGGGATTGAAATCCAACGTGGAGATGACGGGTCCAGTGAATCGACATCATAACGAGATGCAAAGATATGATAAGGATGTTTGCATTGTTCAATGGCAGGAAATGTGGCCCGCCTTAGATTGGGGGAGTGTACAATCACTTCCTGCTTTCATTTTGTCGGAAATCGCGCCACGGACCTTCTTGCGAGATTTTGCAATCACGCCCACCATGATGCCTGCCCAGATCAGGAGCAGAAAATCCCAGTCTTAGCCCCACAGTGACAGGAACCTGGAATCCCAGAACCTTTGTAAAAGGAATCATTGGGACTCAGTCCCATTGTAGCAGGGACCATTGAGTCTCAGTCCCATTGTAACAGGAACCATTGAGTCTCAGTCCCATTGTAACAGGAACCATTGAGTCTCAGTCCTACTGTAACATGAATCATTGAGTCTCAGTCCCACTGTAACATGAATCATTGAGTCTCAGTCCTACTGTATCATGAATCATTGAGTCTCAGTCCCACTGTAACATGAATCATTGAGTCTAAGTCCCAATGTAACATGAATCATTGAGTCTCAGTCCTACTGTATCATGAATCATTGAGTCTCAGTCCCACTGTAACATGAATCATTGAGTCTAAGTCCCAATGTAACATGAATCAATGAGTCTCAGTCCTACTGTATCATGAATCATTGAATCTCAGTCCCACTGTAACATGAATCATTGAGTCTCAGTCCCACTGTAACATGAATCATTGAGTCTCAGTCCCACTGTAACATGAATCATTGAGTGTAAGTCCCACTGTAACATGAATCATTGAATCTCATTCTGTCTGTAACATGAACCATTCAGTCTCAGGGTGGAATTTTATGGCCCCGTCATGGTGGGGGCACAGCCATAAAATGCAACGACTGTTCAAAACTCCATTGACTTCAGCGGGACCATAAAATCCATCGGTGTAAAATTCCGCACTCAGTCTCACTGTAACATGAACCATTGAGTTTCAGTCTCACTGTAACATACACGTTGAGCCTCAGCCCTACTGTAATAGGAACCAATGAGTCTCAGTCCCACTGTAACAGGAACCATTGAGTCCCAGTCTTATACTGTGGCAGGAACCATTGAGTCCCAGTCCTACTGTAACAGGAACCATTGAGTCCCAGTCCCACTGTAACATGAACCTTTGAATCTCAGTTTCACAGTAATATGAACCATTGAGTCTCAGTTCTACTGTAACAGGAACCATTGAGTCCCAGTCCCACAGTAACAGGAAGCATTGAGTCTCACTCCCACTGTAACAGGAAGCATTGAGTTCCAGTCCCACTGTAACAGGATCCATTGAGTCTCAGTCTCACTGTAACAGAAACCATTGAATTTCAGCCCCACTGTAACAGGAGCCATTGACTCCCAGCCTCACTATAGTATGAACCATTGACTCTCAGTCCTACTGTAACAGGAACCACTGAGTTTCAATCTCACAGCAACAAGAACCTTTAAGTATAGTACCACTGTAACACAAAACATGGAGTCTCAGTCCCACTGTAACAGGAAGCATTGAGTCTCAGTCCTACTGTAACCAGAACCATTAAGTCCCAGCCTTACTGTAACATGAACCATTGAGCCTCAGTCTTACCGTAACATAAACCATTGAGTCTCTGTCTCACTGTACGTGAACCATTGAGTCTCAGTCATATAGTAACAGGAACCTTGAGTCTCAGTCCCACTGTAACAAGAGCCAATGATCCCAGTGTCACTGTAACATGAACCATTGAATCCCAGTCCTACTGTAACAGGAACCATTGAGTCTCAGTCCTACTGTAACAGGAACCATTGAGTCTCAGTGTCACAGCAATAAGAACCTTTAAGTGCAGTACCACTGTAAAATGAAGCATTGAGTCTCAGTCCTACTGTAACAGGAACCATTGAGTCCCAGTCCCACTGTAACCTGAACCATTGAGTCTCAGCCTCACTGAAACAGGAGCCATTGTGTCTCAGTCCTACTGTAACAGGAGGCATTGAGTCCCAGTCCCACTGTTACATGAACTATTGAGTCTCAATCCTATTGTAACAGGAACCATTAAGCCTCAGTCTCACTGTAACATGAATCATTGAGTCTCAGTCCTACTGTAACAGGAACCATTGAGTCCCAATCTCACTCTAACGTGAATCATTGAGTCTCAGTCTCACTGTAACAGGAACCATTGATTCCCAGTACCACTGTAACGTGAATCATTGAGTCGCAGTCTCACTGTAACAGGAACCATTGAGTCCTAGTCCCACTGTAACATGAACCACTGAGTCTCAATCCTATTGTAACAGGAACTATTGAGCCTCAGTCTCACTGTAACATGAGCCATTGAGTCTGTCATACACTAGCAGGAACCTTGAGTCTCAGTCCCACTGTAACAGGAGTCATTGAGTCCCAGTCCCACTGTTATACGAACATTGAGTCTCAATCCTATTGTAACAGGATCATTGTGCCTCAGTCTCACTGTAACATGAATCATTCAGTCTCAGTCTCACTGTAACAGGAACCATTGAGTCCCAGTCCCACTGTAACATGAATCATTGAGTCTCAGTCTCACTGTAACATGAACCATTGAGCCTGTCATACACTAGCAGGAACCTTGAGTCTCAGTCCCACTGTAACAGGAGCCATTGAGTCACAGTCTCATTGTAACCTGTACCTTGAGTCTCTGTCCTATTGTAATAGGAACCTTGGGTCACATTCTCATTGTAGCAGGAGCTACTGAACTATATAGCTCCAAAGATGCATTGGCCATCTCACTCAATACCTACCCCATTCCCTTGAATCCTAATCAGATAGATATTCAGTACTTTTTTTGAAAGTGTTAATAGTCTCATCCTTATCTGCTTTCCAATGTTTCATCTAATTTTTTGGCTAATTGGATGCATGTTATTATTAAACCATTGCTCTATAGTTCTCTGCCCAAAGTGTAAACTCACAGGTACATGTCACAATTTATCTCAGGATTTTGATGACCAGAATCTGCTCTCCTTCCACCTACCTTCTTTCTTGAAAGTAAGGTCAGGTCAGTGTGCATCTCCTCACAACCCTTAGGCTATGATTCCTCCAGCCAGCCTTTCTGCATGTGGTGAACACAGTCTAATACTCATATCTCTGTTATATCTATTAATATGAACATTGAGACAAATTTTCTTCTCTGTTTCAGAGTGCTGTAGAAATTTGATAGTTTGTTTAACTATCAGGTTCTGTGCTAATCTCGGCTGTGGCAGAGTTAGGGACGTGGCTATTGGAGCCTATGCTCCTGGGAAAGGGGAAACCCATCTGGCACCCTTGTCCTGACTGCTGTCTATTGAGGCCTATTGGTCATGTGGACATTGAATGAGGGGAGAATTGGGTTCAACTCATCAGGTGGCTTGGTCCTTGTTCAACTGTTCTCCAGAAAGGAGTCAACAACTTCATAAGAGAAGTGAAGGGGAAAAACTTGGCAAGAAGAAGGAATTTCACTTCTGCCCCACAAAAGGTTAACCAATGATTAAACGTTACACATATTCACCATCCAAGCAATGCAAAATTTCCTACACAGAGGCCAACTCGGTGAACTGTAATATTTCAAAGGAGGAGACTAAGAATTATAACATCAACTTTAACAGAACGCATAGATGCCGAAATCAAACACGGCAGAGTTTAACAACCAGAGATACAGCTTGGGCTGTGTTGGAAGCGTTTCAAGTTTATGTTTTGCAGTCAGCACCATATTCAGGGAACTGCAGAGAGCTGAGAGAGACTAGACACAGCAATGGGTTCCTTGCTTTTTTAGGTCTGGAGTAAGTCTGGGATCAGGTTTACATCCAGAATCCATTCCACTGCAGTGAATAATTTGTTTTCTGTGAATTCCTATTGGTAAATCCCAGTGAGATACCTATTACATAGAATTTGCAGCACGGATACAGGCCATTTGGCTCAACTAGTCTATGCCAGTGTTCACGTTCCACCTGAACCTCCTTTCACGTCTCTATCGCACCTTATTAACATAATGCTATTCCCTTCTCCCTAATTTGTTTGTCTAGTTTCTTAAATGCATCTCTGTTATTCGTCTAAACTACTTTTTGTGGAGAGCTTTCTCTTGAATTCACTATTGGATTTATTCATGACCATCTTATATTTATGACACCTACTTTTGGTCTCCCCAACAAGTGGAACCATCTTCTCTACATATGTCAGGAATAATGGCTGGTTCCACATTGTGGAAGGCAACAGGGATCTTAGCTACCACTGGAGAGTTGGCGATGGACCCACGTTGTCTCCTTTGGGGAAGGTCCGCTCAATTATGAGCCAATCAGGCAATTAACAGGCCACTGGTGGGCCTTCTCCAAGATTAGGACCTGGGGATGGGATGTCCCACCTGCTGAGATCTTTTGCTCAGCGGCACCACCAGGGAGGCTGTGGCTGCTACTGGAATGACACCCAGGCCCAGGATCTAAGAGTGACCCAGGCTTGAGGTAAGTGGGAAGGATTTCACAGGGTGGGTGTCATGGGAGAAAGGCGTATAGGTGGGTCAGTAGCAAGGGCAGGGGCTGGGTCTCAGCGGGCCCCTACTTCTCAATGCTAGATCTCTCAATCAGACACTTTTTTTATATTACAAATATTATAAATTATTATAATTATATTTTAGAGAAGATGGTTCCACTTGTTGGGGAGACCAAAAGTAGGTGTCTTTAATATTTGTATATTATTTATTATAATTATTATTATTATATTATAAATTATAGTTATAAATTATATATCTTGTATCTCTAACTGCTTCACCAGTTTATTCACTGTCCTCTGAAAAGATGTAATTGTTTGTCTCTTGGCCAGTTCTTGTGGAAAAGCATTTCATGCTCCAAGGACCCTCTGTGCAAAACAATTCTTCCTGATGTGTCTGCTCTCTCTTCGTAACAATTTTAAATTGATTGGTGCTCATTGCTGACTCCCCAAGTAGAAGAGATAGTCATTTCCTATGCATTCTATTGAAACCCTTTGTAATATAAAACCTTTATGTTATTTATAATTTATAATAATTTTATAATTATAATTATATTATAAAAATATTACAAATATAAAAGCCTTTAAATGTAGGACCACCCCTCCCCACCCCAAGTTGGAGACCCCAAGTAACCCTCACAGGTTTTCTTGTCATGCTCCCTGCATGGCAACAGACTGGGTTAATATCTGTGGCAATGGGAAGAGGCCCTTAATTGGGCATTCATTGCCCACTTAAGGGCCTCAAGTGGTAGCAGAGTGGGAAGGTTGTCCATGGGCCTTCCTGACATGGATTTAATGGGGGTGGAGGTGGGAAGCTGGCGGGGACCCCGCCCGCCACCATCCCAACTGATTAAGTGCCCCCTCCCCGTCCTCCAAACTCACCACGGGGGAGGGGATAAAATAGCGCACTATGAACAGAATTGAATATTGTTCCCTTTTGTTGACTCATTGCTGCAGTATTGTACTCTGTAACGGGGTGTAACACCAGGTATAACTATCAGTTCTGGTCTTCGCTGCAAGTCACAGAATCAGACATGGAAGTAGTATGCCCGAGTGTTGTTTAGTTATGTTCTGTGATTTAAGGTGGACAATCCATATTCCTCAATGGATCTCACATATTTGGCAGGGCTCCTCCTCCCACTACTGTCCTACTAGAGAGTCATTGAAGGTTGCAGCACCGAAGGTGACCACTTGGCCCTTCATGTTTGTGCAGCCCTGCTCAGAATCTTGTATCTCTAACTGCTTCACCGGTTTATTCACTGTCCTTTGAAAAGATGTAATTGTTTCTCTCTTGGCCAGTTCTTGTGGAAAAGCATTTCATGCTCCAAGGACCCTCTGTGCAAAACAATTCTTCCTGATGTGTCTGCTCTCTCTTCGTAACAATTTTAAATTGATTGGCGCTCATTGCTGACTCCCCAAGAAGAAGAGATAGTCATTTCCTATGCACTCTATTGAAACCCTTTGTAATATAAAAAAAACTGTAGTCAATCTCCATGTAGCCTTTTCTGTTCCAGAGGAACCAGTTGCAGTGTCTCAAGTCCCACTGTATAAGTATAGTTTCCCATCCCTGGTATGCTACTGGTGAATCTCCCTCCACTGAATACTTTTTATGTCTTTAATGACCTTTCAATAATGGAGTTTCAGTCTGGCTTTAAATAGCGCTAGGCGCTCGTGATATTGTGCAGCCTGCTGATGCATGCAACCAATGAACAGCGCAGAGAATGCTGACTGCACAGATCAGTCGTGTACAGCAGACTGCATGAATTTGACATGCTGCCTGCAATGCAGTCAACATGAGTGGGTTAACTGTGCATCATGATCCCTACACCCGCTTTGGCATTTTGTCCAATTTAGCCCTCTAAGGTTTTATCCACAGTTCATTAGACTAACAGATCTACAGTTACAAGCTTACCCTCTTACACTGGCTATCCATTCTGATCTGTTTAATCAGAGCAATGGCTTCTGTTCCCACTCCCTCACTGTCCCCCCTAGTGTCCCCCAGGGAACTATGCTTGCCCCCATCATGTTCTTCATCTTCACACTGGCCTTTGGCAAAAAATAGCAGCATTTTTCACATGTAGCCTCAACACCGCCTCAATTCTTCCACTACCTTTAAATTATCAGACTACCTGTCTGATATCTAGCCCTAGATGAGCAGAAGTTTCTTCCAATTAAATATTGGGAATACTAAAGTCATTGTCTTCAGTTCTCACTACAAACACTACTCTCTAGCTACACAATGAGCTGGCAGGAAGCCGACAGTGGGAGCAGAACTGGAGACCGGGACCCTGCTGCGTCCGAAGCAGATGATGAACCTCTGGAGTCATCCATCAGGTGGCAGATGCTGGATGTCCAATGGGATGCACAGGGAGAACTGGCGGAGATCCATGAGGATCTGTATACCATGGTCATGGAGGAGATCATGCGGAGCATGAGTTCTGCGTTGACCCTTAACACTGAGCGCACAGCCTCCTCACTCTGGCGGACAAGCTGCCTGTCATTTCTATGGGCTCCTCTCAGGGCATTCCGGACAAGGACACCAGGTTCTCCGCCCCTCCACCAGTGGCCGCTGCATCTGATGATGCCGTGATGACTGAGGATTACCCAGCCATGGGGCTGGACACACTTTCCCAGGCAGAGCCAGCTCAGGCTCCGGCGGCCAGAAGATGACCACCAAAGCCATCAGGGCCACCAGGACAACAGAGTCAGGCTGCCTCCAACGCCATTGACAGCGAGTGGGGAACACCAAGACGCAACACCAGCAGATGTAAGTTGAAGGCACCTTGAGCACAACAGGGACGTGTCGCAGGTGACTTTATTTCCGTTAATTATTTTGACGCTTGTGTTAGGGACGGACACTTTGTTTGTTCTTTGTTTGTTCATGTGAAGTAACATAAACATTTATTTGATTTAAATGGGCTGAGTTGGCTGGATGGTATGAAGAGGTGCCAGATGTAGCACAGACTTGTAAATGTATGGCGTTGTGTAGTGCTGGCATACTGGGTTGGGTTCTCATTTATTGATTGTTAGCAAAGGAGACAGTGCCATTGGCTTGATGAGGCATTGATGCCTTGGATGCCTAGCTGAAGTTTCGCTGGATCAAAGCATCCCTGGTGTCCCTGCCTCCATGAAGGTTCTTGCCCTCTGCCTCGAGGTCCTCAATCTATATCTCCCCAGGCTCTTCCTCTGATCCATCACTTGAATCATCCTCCCTGGCCAATGGACCTGCCTCACTTTCCTCAGCAGTGGGTACCCCCTTGACAGAGTCAGGTTGTGCAGCATGTGACGACTATGAGGGAGACATGCTCTGGAGCATACTGCAATGCTCCTCCTGATTGGTCCAGGCATCTGAAGCGTACCTTCAGCAGCCCAATGGTCTCCTCCACCACCACCACTCTTGTGGAGGCATGACTCCTGTTGTATTTCTCCTCGGCCTCAGTTCTTGGGTAATGGGGTGGGGTCATCAGCCACCTCGTCACGCAGGAGCCATATATCCACTCGTGCAGAAGCCACGGGCAGCCTTGGTACCCCTGAGTGCCGCAAGACATAAGCATCATGTGAACTCCCAGGGCAATGGGCACAAACTTGGGGAATCTGTGTCCTATGGTCACAGACGATCTGAAAATTCATTGAGTGGAACTTCTTTTTGTTTACAAAAGCTCCTGGCTCACCCGCTGGTGCCTTGATGGCCACGTCAGGACAATCTATTACACCCTGGATGCGGGGGAACCCAGCTATCACAGTGAAGCCTTGTGCTCTCTTCATCTGGCTGGCCTCATCTGTCTGGAAGTGGGTGAACGTGTGGACATGTCTAAAGACAGCATCAGTCATGAGCATGACACAACTGTGTGCAGCTGAATGAGAAATGCTGCACTGATTCCCCACTGAGCCCTGAAAAGAACCAGAGACATAGAAGTTGAGGGCTACTGTGACTTACAAAGCCACCGGCGTGGGATGTCCGACCAGGCAGTTGGAGCCGATTTCTGGACCTATTATGTGACATATTGCAGTCACTGTGTCCCTGGAGAGGCAGAGTCTCCTGCAGCTCTGGAACTCGGGCATCTGGAGGTAGTTGGAGCATTGCCTGAACACTTTAGCTGTTGGATTGTGGTGTCTTGGGCATGCCCTCCTGCTTTGGCCTCCTTGCTGGCCCTTCACCAACTGAGCTCGTGCCTCTCTGTCCCTGGGATGCTGCCCACGCTCACCTGGCCTCTCCTCCCTCCTGCCCCTCCCTTCCTCTTCAGAGGGGGTTCCACCGGCAGAATACACTATCCCCATTAGATGGAATACAGAGGACCAGTGCTTTGAAAATGAAGGAGCACTGAGCTACAATACTCAGGGAACCCTCCAGGGAAGATGAGAATCTGAGATGTTGAAAGACAGGTGGCAGGCTTGACAATCATACAAGATGCAAAGGAACTCTGGGACAACTCTGTACTCACACAGCAAAGAACTGGCAATGACAGAGAAAGTGTTGCTGCTCCAGGGGCCTTTTATCCCACACATGGATGAGTAAATGATTAGAACGTGAATTCTGCTCACCCTTTTGCCCATGCAACGATCTAAAAATCGAATGGGCATCATAAAATTGCTGTCTATTGGCTTATTAATGGCCTTAATTGGCCCTTTAAATAGGGTGGGGATCCGATTTGCGCACGTGCCCACTGACCTTGAAATTGAGGGCTGACGTTGGGAAGCACACCCGATGTTATTTGACGATATTTTACATCCAGTCAGGTTGAGTGTGCGCCCAACCCCTGAACGTAATATTCTGGCCCTAGACTTGACCATTTCAACATATTCCTGGTCAGTCTCCCACATTCCAGCCTATCCACCATCTACAAGGCACAAGTCAGGAGTGTAATGGAATACTCTCCACTTGCCTGGATGAGCGTAGCTCCAACACTCAAGAAGCTTGACACCATCCAGGACAAAACAGCCCGCTTGATTGGCACCACATCCACAAACATTCACTCCCTCCACCACCGACGCATAGTAGCAGCAGTGTGTACCGTCTACAAGATGTAGAAATTCACCAAGGCTCCTTAGAAAAAACCTTTTAAACCCACGACCACTACCACCTAGAAGGACAAGGGCAGCAGACACATGGGAACACCACCACCTGGAAGTTCGTCTTCAATTCACTCATCATCCTGACTTGGAAATATATCGCCGTTCCTTCACTGTCACTACATCAAAATCCTGAAACTCCCTCCCTAACTGCACTATGGATGTACCTACACCACATGGACTGCAGCGGTTCAAGAAGGCAGCTCACCATCACCTTCTCAAGGGCAACTAGAGATGGGCAGTAACTGTTGGCCCAGCCCGTGAAGCTCACGTCCCGTGAATGAATAAAAAAAAACTTGAGACTGTCCAAAACTCTGCTGCCCATGCCCCTACTTGCACCAAGTCACTTTCTCCATCACTTCTGGGCTTGCTGTCCTACATTAGCTCTGGATAAGCAATGCCTCGATTTTAATATCCTCACCTTGTTTTCAAAGGCCTCCATGGCCTCACTCCTGCCAGTCTCTGTAATATCCTTCATCCCTTCAACCCTCTGAGATATCCTCTAATTCTGGCCTCGGGAGCATACCTGACCAGGATTTTACAGCGTGACTCTCCCCAGCAGATGTGGTGAGCCATTTAACTCTCCATTCAGTTCTGTGGGATTGTAATACCCTGCCAGGCAGGAGGGGATGTAAAACCCTGGCCCCTGATTTTAATTACTCCACCATTGGTGACCATGCCTTCAACTGCCAATGTCCTAAGTTCTGGAAATATCTCCCTAAACCTCCTTGCCTCTCTACCAGTTTTCCTTCCTTCTTTAAGACACTCCATAAAATCTACCCCTTTGACTAGGAATTTAGTTATCTTGCCATAATAGGTAATTGTATTTCTTTCTTTCTATATTCATTCGTGGGATGTGGGTGTCGCTGGCTAGGCCAGCAGTTATTGCCCATCCCTAATTGCCCTCTGGCATGGCAGCCTCTGCCACATTTGCTGCAGGGGAAGACAGTGAGATGAGAAGGTACACGACTCACTGGCCTCTGTTTTCACTGGGGCCTCTTCTCGGCCAGCTGAGCTTGCCATTTCCCCTTGCCTCTTCCAATGCCCCTCTAAACAGTTAGCCCCCAGGAGAGCCTGGCCATTAGCAAGTGCCTCCCAGTTGTCAACATCAATACCCACCATCTTCATATCTTGCTTGCTTGTGTCTTTGTAGCGGAGGTATGGACGCCCAGGAGGTCATGACCCAGTGGCCTGTTCACCGTACAGAAGGTCTGTGGGTATATGGCCACTATCCAACCAATGAATGTGGCTGAGCCAATGCAGCCATTGTTGGCTTAGCAATGAGAGCACGTTGATGGAATTAGCATGCCCCAGGACCTCTGAGTTGGTGACCTTGACCTACCAAGAGATCCTGAGGATGAGTCTGAGACAGTGAGTGTGGAAACTGTTCAGCCTTTTCTCCTGCCTAGCAGATGTTCAGGTCTCAGCGTTGCAGAGGGTGCACAGAGGATGCAGGCTTGATAGACTCGCAGGTTGATGTTCTAAGTCAGGTTGCTGTTGTTCCACACTCTTACTCAGCTTGAACGTAACAGCTGCAGCTTTTGCAATGTGTGTGTTGGTTTCAGCATCAAGTGACAGATTGCTGTTGATTGTAGATAGCTTCACATATCTAGGCCTCCAGTGCCACATTGTCAATGCTGATAGATGGTGATATGGCAACATTCTGGACCATAGCCTTTGTCTTCCTGATGCTGATGATCAAACCAAACTCTTTACTGGTATGAGAGAGTCATCTCAGGTGGCAAGGCTGAACAGCGTTCTGTCAGTTCTGGCCTGTAAGTCGACGCCCTCTGTGGATATACCGAAGGCATATGACAACAAAGAGAAGAATATGCCAAAGAGTTTTGGAGCCAGAAGACAATGCTGTTTGACACCATTGCAGATCTCAAAGGGTTTTGATCTTGCCCTGTCATGCTGACCTTACCCAACAGGTTGTCATAGAAAGAGGAGATCACACTGAGCAGCTTCGGTGGGCTGCCAATTTTCTCCAGTAGCTTAAATAGGCTGCTTCTGTTCACATTGTCGAATGCCTTGGTGAGATCGATGAAGACAATATATAGTGGTCTCCTTTGTTCACAACATTTCTCTTGCAGCTGCCAGGCTGAGAATATCATGTCAAATATAAATCTTCCAGCTCTGAAACCACACTGGGATTCAGGGCAGATACATTCAGCCAGGATTTCCAGTCTGACATGGGCAAGACAGGCAAATACCTTTCCCATGACGTTCACAGGGAGATGCCTTAACAGTCATTTCAATCACCCTTGTTCTTGTGCAGGGTCACAGTCTTTGCATCCTGCATGTCCTGGAGCACTGCTCCCTCCCTCCAGCAGAGACAGAGAAGTTTGTGCAGATGCTGTAGGAGTGCCAGTTTGCCCTGCTTGATGAGTTCAGGTGGTATAACGTCAGCACCTGCTCCATGGCAAGTGAGTCAACAGCTCTGTTAAAGGATCAGATATCCAGCTCTGCCACGACAAGCAGGCTCTCTATGGTGTCTAGAGCTTCCCCCTGACAATGTTTTCCCTAGAGTGCAACTCAAAATAGTGTTCACCCATTTCTCCAACTGTTTATTGCAGTTGGTGATGACCTTTCCCTGCCTTTGTTTTCAATGAAGCCGTTTTCTTTGCTGATGGACTTGTTGCCTTTTTGATCCCTTTGTATGTACCCCTAGCTTTCCCTGTGTTGAAGGGCATCTGGATATTCTGACAAGGTTGTAACCTGTAGTCATTGGTGCATCCCTGAGCAATCTGTTGGACTTAACTTTGAGTGACTCTTAGTGCATTTGCTCAGGTCTCTCTTGTAATTAATGAAAGTGGACCGCTTGGCTTCGATGACAGTTTCCATCACAGTGATGTTTAGCCTCAAGCCAGTCAGTGTTATTCTGCTCTTGCTTCCCATATGTTGAGACTGTGGTATTGTAGAGGGTGTCTTGAAATATGTTCTATTTTGCTTCTGCTCGCTGTGAGAATTCCAGAGAGAGCCCGTTCAATCGCGTTAGTGAACTGGGTAGGCAGTATGGCTGACCTTGATATGAGAACACCATTTCTTCTTTGAATGAAAAACTTCAAGGATTGCACCTTCCCTCTGGTGCACACCAGGTAGTGATCTGTATATCAGTCAGCACTGTGATAACTGCATATGTTGAGAATCCTCTTCAGGGAGCCCCATCTGGTGATGATCCAATCCAGCTGGTGCCAGTGCCCTGATTGTGGAAGTCTCTGGGACACCTTGTGGCATGGTTTGTTCCGAAGAAAGGTATTAGTTACACAAAGCTCGAGCTAGCAGCAAAGTTCAAGTAATCTCTCTGCCCATTTTAATTTTTCTTTCCCAGTCCATGATGTCCCAGACAGGAGAGCCATGCCTCATGGTCTTCACCCCTTCTTATGTTCTGCCTTAGGAATTCTGCTGGGAGTAGTGTCAAGCTCCTCACAGAACTGGTCTTACACCTGTGTAGTGGAGCACAGCGTTGGAACATAGATACTCATGGGGTTAACTGGCCCTGTTTGAGTTGAGTTAGTGCACATTCTGAACCATTTGTGGGGAAGTTCTATCATCATGAGCAGTGAATTGCTTACAGCAAAGCTTACATCTTTCCTCTGAACCCTCCCCTGCCAGATGAACTGTAATGTTTTTCTTTCAATGATCCGGTCTCGGTGAGACTGGTTTCTTGTAGGGAAGCTATCTCAATGTTCAGCCTATCGAGTTCCATTTTGATCGCTGCTGTCTTCCAAACGTTATCGACCAAATGCAAGTTGTCTGTCAATCCTGTACTCACGGCCCTGATGTTCCAGCTTGCTAATCGAATAGTTGGCATCTTCTTCCTTTTTGCTTGCTTTATTTGTCTGCCTTGTGTGATGGGATTCACACGTTGAGCAGAGGCTCTAAGCTCCAAGCATCCATTGAAGCAGATGGACCCTGTTGGGTCAGCACCTTGCCAGTCAACAGCTGCCCGACTTGAGATGGGCGGTAGCTGACCAGTGGGACGCGATGGCCTATCAGACAGAGCCCATAGCATTTGTTCTCTAGCCCAAATGAGTTGTGCTTATCATTCATATCTGCTGCCTCCTGTGTTGTGTCAATGCCCTGCAGCAAAACTGAAGTGTTCACTCCAGGGTGCAAGCCCAGGCAAAATATATGAAGACCCCTAGCTGATAAAACATCAGGGACCTATGCTCAACCTCCCAGGTTAAGTTCAAAGGCATCCAAAGCATTTCATTTGGCACTGGCTTGGTTTCAAGAGTTGCCGGAAAGATGACAAACTTAGATATTGGACTCCACTCCAGATTTTTGTCCCTTAACCTTCAACTCTCCCGAAGTATTCACAAGGCAATGGAGCTATTCGCCCATAGCTGGGAGTTTGGTTCATGAGTGCCAGGGTGTGTCCACATTGCGTGTGGGCCTCCACACTGCATGTCTGGGGGCCAAACCTTCTCAACTTCCTCTGAAGCTTTAGCTTGGGGCTGTAAGGGACACAGTTTCCATGTGTTGCCATGAAGAGGCACAGCTCAGGACTTGCTGACGCTGAGGCTGTGTACTGATGGAGAGATGACATATTTGACTCTCATTTATGTATTGCTACTAAGAAGCAGACTGGGCTAAAAAGAGAAGCAAACTAGTACATAAAAGTGGAAAGCATGCTAACTGTCTTCACCCACACACTGACCTGTTGGACAGTCGCCTCTTGGAGACTTGATGAACAGTCATCATACATTGCAACATTCCACACAACTTTTGAATAATACCATTGGAAGTTTATACCATTCGGGATCAGCTGAGTGCCAGGAGTATTCCAACTAAAAATGCAAGTGCTGGTGGAAGGGCTGCAAGTAATAGAGGCCGTTACAGGTGATTTTGTGGTGGTTGGTTTTGGAACAATGCTTGAAGTAGCAATTCAATACAATGATAATAATCTGGAAGCTTTCCTACATCAATGCAACAATTGTGGAGTTGTATTAAACATGCGTAATATGAACCAACACAGTAGGGACCTATAAATTCACAGCTTGATTGACAGCTCCAAGTGATTATAAAGGGATTAGCTGTCTTTGGCATGGGGCTGTGAATACAAATGTTTGTTTTTATAATGGATTAAGTACTTGTAGGGGTTTAAATGTAGTGAATGGGTTTTTTAATCAATGAGTTTTTTAAATATACTGAAGTCTGTGATAGATACTAAAAACTTTATTTTATTTCATTCTCAGCATAGCTCCTGACATCTGCCCATGGTGGATACTGAACGAGTGGGCATGAACGGTGTAAGGGCAAAGGGTGATGGGGCATAGGTTGGCATGAGTTGGCACTAAGTTGGCATGGAGGCTATGCAGGGCCATAAGGGATAGGTAGAGGGTGTGAGGATGGAGGTGGAGGCATGAGTTAGTATGGATGGGGCATGAGGGGTGAGGGCCAGAGGGCCTTCCTGTTTTTACTATAACTGGGGCAAAGTCCCAGGACACCGAGGCAGGCCTTTTAAAAAGCTTGCCTTTGCACTTGGCAGCCCCTGGGTCTGTCTGTGCACTGTTTCTGGCTGTGGCAGGCCTGACTCCATTTAGCCCCACCATCCTGGAACGGAAATCCGAACATTCAGGGAAGTTTCTCCCGAGTCGGATTTGGGAAATCGGGAGTGAAAATCCAGCCCCATGAATTACTTCCAGCTGAAAAGTCACATTGGCAGCAACTTGATCATGCTGCTTCAGATGACCCAGTTCAGAAATAATTGCGGGTTACCATTTGGCATGAGTTGGCACTAATTTGCTATGGCCTGCGATAAAGTCAGAGGTACCTGAATGCTTTCACCCCCACTTTGACTCTCAGGATGAGCATGCAGACGATACTCCAAAGGGTAGATGAGTGTACTGATGAAGACCCTTGTGTGTGTTAATAGTCATGTATTGGAGCCTTCAAAAACATCACGTGACTGTGATAGACAGCAGGAGAGTCTATACCTTCAGTTACAACAGTTGTAGAGTGCTCAATGTGGATCTTTCAGGATTAAATGGGGACACACATGGAGTTGACGCATCTTTCATTGGCCTTCAAGTACTCTGTGTATGCCTTGAGTGAGCTTTACATATGAACCCAAACTCAGAGCACTTATGCCCTCTTATCTGCCTGCTGCGCTATCTCATGTCCACATGTACACCTAAACATCACCCCACTATTAGTCCCCACCTTCCTGCCTCCATAACTTTGAGCTACGGGCCTTGAGATTCCTGCTAAATGGTTAAAACTGTGCGATCTAGGAGTTGTGTGCAGACACCCCAGATGCCTGACCTGGACATGGGTGGATGCACCATTGGGCCAGAAGGTCTGGCTTGCATCTTGTCACACTAACCCTCTGTCAGCTTTGAGATGGTCAATCGACATGGTAATGTGCAACTTGCCACCACGTCGGTGTGCCTGAGTTCTGTGTACATTTGTCAGGTGGTTGGAATGAAAACATGGAGGCCTCAAATGGGGTCAGAGTTAAGCTCCAAAACATCTGATGTGTGTTATTTATTGTCAACGATTTGGGTCCTTAAGGCCTAGATGGATCATTAGCGTTTTTGGGCCTACATGATGCTCAGCCAGCATGGTGGGGGGGATTTTGACCAAGGTGGGGCTCGAAGCTGTCTGGTAATAAAACCTCAGCACCACCATTTTTCAAGTTGATTCAATGACGCAGTTGAAACAGAAGCTCTGAAAAAGGTTGCCAGAGGAGGGCTGCCAGGGTTTGTGGGAGGAGTCGACTACCGCAGTTGTGTGCCGATTGAAGGGGTACCCTAATCAATTCCGCTTTATCAAATGGAGAGGAAGGCACAGCTGAGACATATTAGGAACAGCCAAATGCCAGTGAGGGGAATGTGACACCTCAACTCATGTTGCGAATTCTTGCGAAAGTATAAACCCGATTGGGGCCATTGTAGGATTGGCTTCCAAAGACCCTTTCTCCCTCCTGTGGGAAATGCCGAGTGTCAGAAGGAATCAACTGAAAAGGGGCCAAAATGCATATGCCCTGTAACCCTAGCAATTCTAAACCTTGCAGCTGGCAGTTTAAGATTTTGAAGGCTCCGCCCCCGACAAAACTCTCATAACGTTAGTGCAAGTTGGGATTGCTGTGTAATCCAAAAGGTAGAGTCTGACACTGCCCTGACTGACGCATCTCTCACCTGCAGAATTCAGTCTGATCCAAGCCCCTGTCAAAGACCTGCCGTGCCTGTGTTGTTTGGAGGTTGCGGGGACTTTGTGGGGGGGCCTGTCTGTACCCCTCACTATTGAGTCTCGTACCACCATTGCTCTTGCACTCTTACTCCTCCCCGCTTGTGCATCTGAGCCACCCACAATGCCGTGATCATGGCCCTGGCTGCACTCTCAAGAAGAACCACATGCTCCCGAAACTGGGGTACCCTACTGCTGATCCAGAAGATGTGCACTTGACATGCTTGATGATGAATACCTCATGCAATCCTCTTTGACCAGTGCCCTCCATGCTGGGTCCACATCACCACCTTGGTTGTGATCCTAATCATCTCAATGCAGCACATCCATCTCTGACTGAGGAGTTACAATCTAGCATCATCACCATGCCCTCATCCTTGGAAAGTACAGCAGCCTCTGGAGCATGTGGTTCCTCTGGAGAGTTCAGCCAGGGCCAAGTTCACGGCATTGTGGGCTTTAGTTCCCTGGATCACTGGGTCTGTTTCTGGCGAAGGTGGGGCCTTTACAAGTCAGGCGGGTTGCACCTGAACCGGAACGGGACCAACATCCTTGCGGGAGGTTTGCTAATACTGTTGTGGTTGGGGGAGGGGGGTGTGCGGAGGGGTTTAAACTAATTTGGCAGAGGGATGGGATACAGTAGGGCGTGATGCACAGCCAAATATTGAAGAGAAACTAAGTCAGTCTGGAAGGCAAAGCAAATATAGACCTGTTAAGGCACAAGGGAATAATGCAAGGCTGGATTGCATCTATTTTAACCCAAGGAGTTTTACAAATAAGGCAGATAAATTGAGGGTGTTGATTAACATATGGGAATATGATATTGTTGCTATCACAGAGACATGGTTGAAGGAAGGGCAGGACTGGCAGCTCAATATTCCAGGATATAAAATCTTCAGGTGTGACGGGGGGTTGGTGGGTGTAAAACTGGAGGTGGCATTGCACTATTGATTCCGGAGTCAATTACTGCAGTAAGGAGGTATCTTAGAAGGTTTCTCAAATGAGGCCATATGGGTAGAACTTAAAAAGGAGACAATCACTTTGCTGGGAGTGTACTATAGGCCTCCAAACAGTCAGGGGGAGTTAGTAGAGCAGATATGTAGGCAAATCTCACAGAAGTATAAAAATAATAGGGTAATAATAGTAGGGGATTTCAACTTCTCCAATATTAACTGGGATAGGCTTAGTGTGAAAGGCTTAGAGGGTGAAATTTTTAAAGTGCCCAGGAGAGCTTTTTGAGCCAGCATGTAGAAAGTCCCAGAAGAGAAGGAGCGGTACTGGACCTAATCATAGGGAATGAAGCTGGGCAAGTGGTGGAAGTGTTGGTTGGAGAGCGTTTCCGGGATAGTGATCATAGCTCTGTAAGATTTAAGGTCGTTATGGAAAAGGACAAAGATAGACCGGAAATAGAGGTCCTGAATTGGGGGAAGACCGGTTTCAATATGATAAGACAGGATCTGGCCAAAGTGGACTGGGAGCAACTACTTGTAGGAAAGTCTACATCAGACCAGTGGGAGTCATTCAAAAAGGGAATAGTGAGAGTTCAGGGCCAACATGTTCCTGTAAAGGTGAAGGGTAGGACCAATAAGTCCAGGGAACACTGGATGTCAAGGGATATAGAGAATTGGATAAGGAAGGAAAATAAGGCTTATGGAAGATACAGGGGGCTGAAAACAGCAAAAGTCCTAGAGGAGTGCAGAAAGTATAGGGGGGTACTTAAAAAAGTAATTAGGAGAGCAAAGAGGGGGGATGAAGCATTGGCGGGCAAGATAAAGGAAAATCCCAAGGCATTTTATAAATATGTTAAGGGCAAGAGGATAACCAAGGAAAGAATAGGTCCCATTAGGGACCAAAGTGGCAACATGTGTGTGTAGCTGGAGGACATAGGTGAAGTTTTAAATGATTACTTTTCATCTGTGTTCACTATGGAAAAGGAAAATGTAGGTATAGAATTCAGGGAGGAGGACTGTGATAAACTTGAACAAATTAGCATTGACAGGGAAGAGGTATTAACAGTTTTAGCAGGCTTAAATATGGATAAATCCCCAGATCCAGATGAGATGTATCCCACGCTACTATGTGAGGCAAGGGAGGAGATTGTAGGGGCTCTGACACTAATTTTCAAAACCTCTCTGGCCACAGGAGAGGCGCCAGAGGACTGGAGGACATCAAATGTGGTACCATTATTCAAGAGGGGTAGTAGGGATAAACCAAGTTATCACAGGCTAGTGAGTCTAACATCAGCGGTAGGGAAACTCACAACATTTAAAAAGTATTTAGATGAGCACTTGAAATACCGTCGCATACAGGGCTACGGGCCAAGTGCTGGAAAATGGGATTGGAATAGATAGGTGCTTGATGGCCAGTATGGACACGATGGGCCAAAGGGCCTGTTTCTGTGCTGAAGCACTCTCGTAGAATTTATCCAGGAATGTTATTAGAAAGTCCAAACCTTAAATCGCTATTCAATTAGCTGGCATCCATCTCAACAACTGCCTAACTGCTAAAATGTACTTTGTGCAGGAACAACAACACCTTGTTTTCTCTTTGGTAGAGTAGTAACCCATGTCCATATATCTACTTCATTCTTCCACTTGTCAAATGGTTCAGACTCCGAGAATGCCGGAGGGTAACCATACCCCAACAATTTAAACTTGCTTTCTGCCGTTTTCCACAATGGCCATAAAGATTTTGGTTTTATGTCATGGGTTCCAATTTTGACCTTTAGGAAACCATTCTCAGGGTGTGGCAAGAACAGCAGTCTGAGGAACATATTATGTCTCAGAGATACCCGCAATCCTGGGCGGATTCGAAAATGAAAGATGACACTTTGGTTGGAATCCATGTGGTGTAAGTTGGAGCCAGAGACAGTCACTGATGAAGGAAAAATGGCAGTGAAAGGGTTTTGGTAAACAGCTGATCAAACATCAGGGTGGAAATGGAAAGCAATGAAGGCGACCATGGTGAAAGAGACAAATGGAAATCCTGCCGTAGAGAAGAGCAGAACTTCTTCAAGGTAAGTATTCCTGGAAGAGAAGTGACAGTGAATTAACCACTCAAATAAAAGGAAAACACTGCAGATGCTGGAAATCTGAAATAAAAATAGAAAGTGCTGGAAAAACTCAGCAGCTCTGGCAGTACCTGTGGAGTGAGAAACAGAGTTAACATTTCAAGTCCGTATGACTCTTCAAAACTCCTTTGTGCTGCGTACGACTCCAACCAATGGAGATTTTTCCCCTGGTTCGCAGAGACTCCAGTTTTGCTTGGGCTCCTTGATGTCGCACTCGATCAAATGCTGCTGTCAGGGCAGTCACTCTCACCTCACCCCTGGAGTTCAGCTCTTTTGTCCATGTTTGGAATAAGGCTGTAATGAGGTCAGGAGCTGAGTCCTCCTGGCAGAACCCAAATTAAGCAACAGTGAGCAGGTTATTGCTGATTAAGTGCTGCCTGATAGCACTGTTGATGACCTCTTCCATCACTTTGCTGATGGGGCGGTAATTGGCTGGGTTGGATTTTTCCTGCTTTTTGTGTACAGGACATACCTGGGCAATTTTCCACATAGCTGGGTAGATGCCAGTGTTGTAGCTGTACTGGAACAGCTTGGCTAGAGACGCAGCAAGTTCTGGAGCACAAGTCTTCAGTACTTTTGCCGGAATATTGTCAGGGCCCATAGCCATCTGGGGAGGCGGGGCTTCCTGATGAGAGTCCTGATTGGACATCTAGCATCTGAATAGCTCTCTGTAATAAAATTTATCTGTTTCTTGCTGAAACCTGTCTGGTCCGTCAAGTCAATACATTTGATGACGAGGGTAAAATATCTGTGACGCTGCACCTTGTCTTGTTAATGTGAGTACATCGAACCTTAAGAAAAAGAAAAGAATACTCACCAGTCATGCCGCTCTTCAGCAGAATTGATCCTTACGATGTGATTACAGAAGACTGGAGCCAGTATGGAGGGCGCCTTGGTTTTTATTTTGTAGAGAATTAAATTACCGCAGAGGAAAAGCAGAACGCAATCCTTTTGAGTGTATGTGGTAGCAAGACAGCCTGACAGCCCTGAATGGGCCCAATTCGAAGTCCTTTAATGAATTAGTGAAAACACAATTCCAGCCAAAGCCATCTGCAATAATGCAACAGCTTAAGTTTAATTTCAGAGTTAGGGCCCCAGGAGAGTCCCTCACAACCTATGCAGCAAAGCTGAAGCAGTTGACTGAACACTGTGACTTCGGGGACACACTAAATGATACGCTGCGGGACTGATTAGTTTGTGGAGTTCAGGATGACACCATTCAGTGCCATTTACTCACAAAGGCCGACGTCGATTTGAAGTGCGCCCTGAAAATGACCCTTGCCATGGAAAGCGCTGTGAGAGACTCGCAGGCTTTACAACACATACAACATGGTGCTGTTCTTCATGTGGGATGGGAACCTACCACCAGGCGTGGCACGAGAACCAGACCCACAGCATCGAAGCGAGAGGCAATGTCTGCTGTTAGAAACATGAAAAGGCCTGGAAGAAACACTTCAGCAGTGACTCGAAGGTTAATTTGTTATAGATATGGGGGTGACCACGGACCGGACACCTGCAGATTCAAGGAGGCAGAATGCTGTTACTGCCATAAGAAAGGTCATGTAGTAAGGAAATGCAGGGCAAAGTCGAAACAGCCAGTAAAACAGCGAACCAACATGACTGAGTTAAAAAATACAGTAGAACATGAAGCTGCCAATGTCAACATCTATTCCCTGTATAACGTCACTGTTGTAAAAACCGAACCTATCACTGTCACAATCCAAGTTAATGGGAAGACACTAATAAAGGAGTTTGATATAGGAGCCTCAGCCACAGTGGTGGGAGAGCACATATTTAAATACTTGAATGAATGTACCCAGTCACCAAATCTGGAGCAGATCAACGTTAAATTGAAGACATACACTGGAGAATCTATACAGGTAAAGGGCATCGCCACAGTACCAGTGTCTTATAGGCAACTGACAGCCCAGCTTCCAGTGATAATAGTGACTGGAGAAGGACCTAGTCTTCTGGGCTGAGACTGCTTACAGAAAATCAAGTTTGACTGGTCTGAAATATTTCACCTGGAAACCAGAGGAGTTCCTGAATTGCTAAGGAAATACGACAGTGTATTTCAGGACAAATTAGGCAAGTTAAAAGGCCTGCAAACAAAAATATATGTGGATCCTGAGGCGACACCACGTTTGTTTAAAGGCAGACCTGTGCCTTATGTATTGAAGGAGAAGGTGGATGCAGGACTGCGCTGGTTAGAAAAGTTGGCCATCATCCAACCCGTCCAATTCTTGGAATGTGCCGCACCCATAGTTCCAGTGGTGAAGCCTGACCAAACCATACACATTTGTGAGGACTATAAGTTTACTGTAAACAAGGCAGCCAAACTAGATAAGTAGCCCATTCCAAGGATAGATAACTTATATGCAAAGCTAACTGGAGGCAAATCCTATACAAAATTGGATATGAGCCATGCTTACCAACAATTAGAGATGGATAGCACGTCTAGAGGATACGTGACTATTAACACACACAAGGGTCTTTATCAATATACTCGCCTACCCTTTGCAGTATTGTCTGCATGTTCAATCTCCCAAAGGACAATGGAGAGTCTTTTACAAGGACTTCCCCAGAGTGATAGCATACCTAGATGATGTTCTGATCACAGGGTCAACTGTGTCTGGACGCTTGGCCAACCTAGAGGAGGTGCTAAGAAGATTCATGGAAGTTGGTTGTATGATTAAAGAAAGAAAAATGTACATTTCAAGCACCAAAAGTTACTGGCGCTTCTGATATGCCTTCCTTCTTCCTTAACCAAGGTTTCCTACCCACTGTGGTTGACAGGGCCCTCAACTGTGTCCGACCCATCTCCCGCGCCTCTACCCTCACACGTTCCTCTCCCTCCAAGACACATGATGGGACTCCCCTTTTCACCCCACCAGACTTCACATTCAAAGGGTCATCCTCCAACAATTCCCCATGTTGCCATCACCAAACACATCTTCCCCTCACCCCTTCTGTCAGCATTCAGTAGGGACCATTCCCTCCAGGACACTCTGGTCCACTCCTCCATCACTCCCAACACCTCATCCCCTTCCCAAGACACCTTCCCATGCAATCGCAGAAGATGCAACACCTGCCCCTTTACCTCCTCCCTCCTCACCGTCCAAGGGCCCAAACACTCCTTTCATGTGAAGCAGCACTTCACTTGTACCTCCTTCAATTTGGCTGCTGCATTCGCTGCACCCAATGCGGTCTCCTCTGCATTGGAAAGACCAAATGTAGACTGGGTGACCGCTTTGTGGAACACTTTCGGTTTGTCCGCAAGCCTGACCCAGACCTTCCTGTTGCTTTCCATTTCAACACACCATCCTCATGCCCAAATGTCTGCCCTTGGCCTGCTGCAATGTTCCAGTGAAGCCCAGTGCAAACTGGAGGAACAGCATCTCATCTACTGACTAGGCACTTTAAAGCCTTCTGGACTTAACGTTGAGTTCAACAACTTCAGACCATGAACTCTCTCTTCTATCTTCAACCCTTTTTTAATCCCCAATTTTAAACATTTATTTTTATTTTTTATCCACTTATTTTCATTTTTATTCATTTATTCAGTGTTTTATCCTCCTTTTTTGTCCCACTTTTATCCCTTTTTCCATCCTTTATCCACAACCACCCACTGCCCCCGCCCCCACCCCACCCCCAAAAAGGCCATCTGTTACTTTTTCCACGTTGATCTTTCACAGAGTGCTGACCCTTGTTCTGCTATTAACACATGCTGCTTACTTACCTTTATGCCACTATCAGCACCTCCTTTAGTCCTTACCACTACCATTAACACTCCCTTTGTCTTTTCGTCCATGACATCTTTGTCAGTCTCTCCTTAGCCCCCACCTATCGCTGGTCTTCTATTTAGCTTCACCTGCATCACCTGCCTTAAAAAGTATAAATTCCATCACATTTCTACCTCTCTTTAGCAGTGAAGAAGAGTCATACAGGCTTGAAACATTAATTCCGTTTCTCTCTCCTCAGATGCTGTCAGACCTACAACTAAACTCAAGCCCTTCCTGGGTATGATCAACTGCTATAGCCGCCTCTCGCCAAACTTATCAACTGTATTGGCACCATTGCACTTATTGTTAAAAGAGAATCGCTGCCAGCTATGGAATTCACAACAGGAAGAAGCCTTTGTGAAAGTAAAGAAACTGTAGCATTTGTCGTGTTTATTGGTGCACTACAACCCATGGAAAGAATTGGTATCAACATGTGATGCTTCTCCTTATGGTGTAGGAGCTGTGTCATCACATAATGAAAAATGGATCAGAAAGGCCCACTGGCTATGTCTCGAGAACCCTCTCCACAGCTGGAAAGGGTTATTCCCAGATAGAAAAGGAAGGTTTATCGGTGATATTTGGAGTGAAGAGATTCCACCAGTACCAGGACAACATTTCACCATCGTGTCACCACGATGCTTAAGATGCTTAAGGGCATCTCTAACCAGTATTCAGTTCTGAATTCTGGTGAGGGCAATTATAGCTCTGGGGGCTACAGCCAGAGCCAAGTCCATGACACCATTGGTGGGCCAACTGTACAGGAGCAAGAGGAAGGTTAGAAAGGCGATAGGTACAGTGTTGAAGAGTTAGGGGACAGACAGGCAGTTGCAGGATGGTGTGTTGTCTCCCTGGTGCCATTGTCAAGGATATTATTGAGGGGGCAGGGTGAATAGCCAGAAGTCATGGTCCATGTTGGTACCAATGATCTTGATAGAAAGAAGTTTGAGGTCCTGCAGTCAAATTTTAGAGGGCCAGGAAAGAAATTTAAAAAGTAGGACCTCACGGTAATCTATGGATTATTCTGTGCCATGCACTGATGAGTGCAAAAATGAGAGGGTAGTGCAGAAGAATATGTGACTGGAGAGCTGGTGCAAGATGGAGGGCTTTGGATTCCTGAGGCTGAGTTTGTGGGAAGTGGGACCTGTATAAGCCAATTGAGTTGCACTTCAACAGGGCTGGGGCAAATCTTGTGGTCCGGAGGTTTGTGGAGACTTTGGGGATGGTATAAATAGACGTGGTGGGAACATGGATGTAGATTCAGAAGGTGAAAAGAAAAGCTGGGAAGGGATGACAGAAAATTAGCAAGCAAGTATGGAAGGCAGAGAAAACAAAAGCTGGACAAATAGATAACAAATTAATTATTCAGTGATGAGAAACCTAGGGCTGAATTTTGCCACTGGCGAGCAGGGGGGCGGGGCCCGCTCGCTGATGGCAAAATGACGTGGGATGATGTTGGGGGAACTCCTGATGTCATCCGGCCCCTGTTAAATTTTCAGGAAAGCGGCCCACAGCAAAATCAGCTGCAGGCCCACCGACCTGTCAATGGCCAATTGAGGCCACTGACAGGATCATTTAAACAATTAAAGGACCTGCCCGTCCAACCTTAAGGTTAGTGGGCAGGCCAGGAGCCCCGGCGGGAATAGAAAAAACATGAAACCTCATCCAGTGGCGGGATGAGGTTTCATGGAGGGTTTAAAAATCTTTAATAAAGTTTGAGTGAAATTTATTAACATGTCCCATCTTATGTGACATTGTCACATGAGGGGGACATGTAAGGGTTTTATTATTTTTCTATTTCGAATGTTTATACAACTGTCAGTGATCTCTCTGAGGCTGCACTTAGCCTCAGGGAGATGTGCGCTCTTTCATGCGCATGCGCAAAAGAGCACACTCTCACATTTGGGGAATCCTCCCCCACCCGCACAGGGAGCGCATCCCGCCGGACATCACGCTGGGCAGGCCTTAATTGGCCTGCCCACTTAAAATGATAGCGGGGCCCGCTTCTCCGGCGGGGATCGGTTCCCTGCCTGCCGGAGATTGGGTCAGGCCCGCCCGCCGGACAGGCAGAAAATTCTGCCCCTTGTGTTGAAGTATATACCATTAGTGAATAAGGCAGATAAACTGAGAAATAGAACTGAGAAAGCTAAACACTCGGAAGTATGATATTATAACTATCACTGAAATATGGATTAGAGGAGGGCAGAAGTGGCAGTTCAACATTCCAGGTTCCAGGGTTTTCAGATGAGGCAGAGTGGGATTAAGAAAGGAGCAAGGTTGCAATCTTGGTGAAAGACTGGAGAGTAAAAAAGCATAGTGTGAGTACAGAGTGTGTGTCTGGAAGTGACTCATGTCAGAAAATGAATATGAACTACATAAAGAACATCTGTGACCACAAAATCTTCAACTCTCTCTAATAGTACCGACTTGACAGAACTGTGGAAATGGAGGCTATAGCTCGAATAGATTAGATGATAAAATAAAAGCCACAGAACAGTCTTGAAACGGAATTGGGTGCTGAAATCTTCATAATCATGAAGTTTTGGTGGCAGCCAATAAACTTGAGGATAAATGAACAAGATGTAATGGAGGAAAAAGCACTTGGAGTGCACAAAGGTTCCAGCTCAGTGATCCTTCATTCCAATGGCACCAAATATATAAGTACATTCATGAAAAAGCTCCTGCTAAAGAAGCAAACACCTTACAGTGGACATATGTTGCTTGACACTCTAACACAGAAAAGTCGTTGAAAGCTCAACTTCTTGTCTCAAATCAGTAGTGCTGCAGACATGTTTGTAAAACAATGGGAGCAGGAATGCCTAGCTTTCAGCAGGAGTGAAAGGTAGTGATCCCAAACCTCTCATATCTCCTATCTCCCCAATCTTCGCAAAAAGGGTTTGGACTTAAAACTGGACTTGAAATGCAGCAAAGAGACAAAGCTGAAAGTGAGTGTGCTCTTGGCACTCCTGTTGCTAGTTCCTCTCGAATGCATGAGCCAGATCACCTTGCCATCCAGACCATGAATGGTATCTCCAGCATCTAGGGGGTTCCTCAGACTTGGGGTGGGGGGGGGAGTCCTGTGCTGTCTGCACTGCTCTCATTGGTCCCCAGCAGCTGGATGCTTGCTCCAGTTCCTCCACTGGTTCTCCATGAGGCACTGACATAGGCCTTGGGCCATTCTCTCAGCATCCTGCACCTTCTGCACACACTTCAAAGGGAAGCAAAACAAAAGGGGAGTTTAGTCGGAGATACCAGATAAGTGTTTACCAACTTTGTCCTACAGGTGGATTTGGGTGAAAATCTTTGAGGATGGGACTTATAAGACCAAAACGAGGCTAGTTTCTCAGGGGTCTGAAGAGCGGCTAGGTGATACAGGTGTTGTTTCGGATTGCCCCATGGCTGGAAGAGTAATATTAAAAAATCCTGTTAGCCCTTTGGCCATATATAATGGGGTGCAAATCAATCAACATAAAAGCAACATTTCTACAGGGAGATATTTTAGCCATTTCAGAAAGAGGCAGCAGATAAGTGCATTTGCCTGCTTGATCCCTGTGACTTGCTGACAGCTTGGGAAATGGGTCTGCTGCCTATTAAAGCCAGAATACTTGATTAAAACAGTACTTAATTACCTCTTAGAATACTTAAGTGGCTTACCTGACAGCTGCATGGAGTTTTCTGCTCTCCTTCAAACCTGCCTGAGTGAAATCCAGAAGTAGGTGAGATGAGAACCCAAACAAAGCCAGAAATAGCTGGAAAGACTCAGTAGGTCTGACAGCATCTGTGGAGGGGAAGACAGAGTTAACGTTTCGAGTCCATATGACTCTTCATCAAAACTAAAGAGAAATAGAAATGAGGTGAAATATAAGCTGTTTGAGGGGGATGGGATAGGTGGAGCTGGATAGAGGACCAGTGATAGGTGGAGGCATAGGAGAGATTGCCAAAGATGTCATAAACAAAAGGACAAAGGGGTGTTGTCGGTGGTGATATTAGCTAAAGGATGTGCTAATGGTGACATTAAGGGTAGAAAGCAGGATAAGCAAGTGACAGATGGCCATAGTGGGGGTGGGGTAGGGGGATGGGATCGAAATAGGCTGAAAAGTGGAGATAAAACAATGGATGGAAATAAATTTAAAAATAATAATAGAAATAGGTGGGAAAAGAAAAATATATTAAAAATATATAAATAATCAGAAAAAAGGGGGGATCGGAAAGGGGGTGGGGATGGAGGAGAGACCACACGGTCTGAAATTGTTGAATTCAATGTTAAGTCCAGAAGGCTGTAAAGT
Source organism: Carcharodon carcharias (assembly GCF_017639515.1). Classification (NCBI taxonomy): domain Eukaryota; kingdom Metazoa; phylum Chordata; class Chondrichthyes; order Lamniformes; family Lamnidae; genus Carcharodon; species Carcharodon carcharias. The sequence continues at coordinate 27,309,652 of NC_054486.1, forward strand.
GCCTAATCGGAAGATGAGGTGCTGTTCCTTCAGTTTTCATTGAGCTTCACTGGAACATTGCAGCTGGCCAAGGACAGACATGTGGGCTTGAGAGCAGGGTGGGGTGTTGAAATGGCAAGCGACAGGAAGGTCTGGGTCATGCATGCGGACAGACCGAAACCCAGTCTGCGTTTGGTCTCTCCAATGTAGAGGAAACCGCATTGGGAGCAGCGAATGCAGTAGACTAAATTGAGGAAAGTGCAAATGAAATGCTGCTTCACTTGAAAGGAGTGTTTGGGCCTTTGGATGGTGAGGAGGGGGGAAGTAAAGGGGCAGGTGTTGCACTTTCTGCAGCTGCATAGGAAGGTGCTGTGGGAGGGGGTTGAAGTGTAGGGGATGAGAACCCAACTTGAAAACCACGTTTAAGGGATGGAACTTCCTGTATGCACCCAAACCCTAGCTCCCCTTGCCTGTATACAAAAAATAAAATTCCCTCTTAGCTTGGGAAGCTAGGAAAATGAAAACGGTTGTTCAAAGTACTCTGGCTGCTGGACCTGGGTGGAAATGTCCGGGCCTGCCAGTAGCAGGAAGCTTGGTGGGCAGGGGAACTTAACTCAGTGAGAGGCCAAAGAGGGGTTTCCTGACAGCAGACTGAACTTCAGCAATTATGTTCTCAGGTTTTCAAAGGCTGGTCAAGCGTCCTGACGAGCTATGTCAGTACGTCCTTTTGCAGGTCACACAGGCTCTTTCAAAGGCCAGCTCACTAGCATCAAGTTCCCACTCCAAATTAAATTCCCGCGAGTGACAAGTTGGAAAGTTCACATTCACCACTGCATATAAGAGGCAAGCACCTCATGAGGTCGGCTCCTTCCATGATTAATGGTGAGTTGCCACTGCATTGTCCACTTTTGGGGAGTGTCTGTAAGTGCGAGTCTATGCTTGAGGTCGTGTAGTGGCAGCACAAGCTGTGCGGAGGGTGACCAAGGGAGGAGGAAGGGTTAGTGGGGAAGGGCGGACCAGGGTCAGGCAAGGCTCGAAGGGATAATGCAGGCTGCCCACGCAGGGATAACGCAGGGTGTCAGGACAGGGAAAATGCAGGGTGTCCGGGGAGGGTTAGTGCAGGGTGGACGGGGAGGGTGAGTGCAGGGTGTCCAGGGAAGATTGGTGCAGGGTGTCCGGGGAGGGTTGGTGCAGGGTGTCTGGGGAAGGTTAGTGCAGGGTGTCCGGGGAAGATTGGTGCAAGGTGTCCACGGAGGGTTAGTGCAGGGTGTCCGGGGAAGGTTAGTGCAGGGTGTCCGGGGAAGGTTATTGCAGGGTGCCCGGGGAGTGAGAGTGCAGGGTGTCCGGGGAAGGTTAGTGCAGGGTGTCCGGGGAGGGTTAGTGCAGGGTGTCAGGGGAGGGTTAGTGCAGGGTGTCAGGGGAGGGTTAGTGCAGGGTGTCTGGGAAAGGTTAGTGCAGTGTGTCTGGGAAAGTTTAGTGCAGGGTGTCCAGGGAGTGAGCGTGCAGGGTGTCTGGGGAGGGTTAGTGCAGGGTGTCTGGGGAAGGTTAGTGCAGGGTGTCCGGGGAGGGTTAGTGCAGGGTGTCCGGGAGGGTTAGTGCAGGGTGTCTGGGGAAGGTTAGTGCAGGGTGTCTGGGGAGGGTTAGTGCAGGGTGTACGGGGAGGGTTAGTGCAGGGGGTCTGGGGAAGGTTAGTGCAGGGTGTCCGGGGAGGGTTAGTGCAGGGTGTCCGGGGAGGGTTAGTGCAGGGTGTCCGGGGAGGGTTAGTGCAGGGTGTCCGGGGAGGGTTAGTGCAGGGTGTCCGGGAGGGTTAGTGCAGGGTGTCCGGGGAGTGAGCGTGCAGGGTGCCCGGGGAGGGTTAGTGCAGGGTGTCCGGGGAGGGTTAGTGCAGGGTGTCCGGGGAGGGTTAGTGCAGGGTGTCCGGGGAGGGATAGTGCAGGGTGTCTGGGGAGGGTTAGTGCAGGGTGTCTGGGGAGGGTTAGTGCAGGGTGTCTGGGGAGGGTTAGTGCAGGGTGTCTGGGGAGGGTTAGTGCAGGGTGTCCGGGGAAGGTTAGTGCAGGGTGTCCGGGGAGGGTTAGTGCAGGGTGTCAGGGAGGGTTAGTGCAGGGTGTCCGGTCACTGAGAGTGCAGGGTGTCCGGGGAGGGTTAGTGCAGGGTGTCCGGGGGGGGTTAGTGAAGGGTGTCCGGGGATTGAGCGTGCAGGGTGTCCGGGGAGTGAGCGTGCAGGGTGCCCGGGGAGGGTTAGTGCTGGGTGTCCGGGGAGGGTTAGTGCAGGGTGTCCGGGGAAGGTTAGTGCAGGGTGTCCGGGGAGGGTTAGTGCAGGGTGTCCAGGGAGGGATAGTGCACGGTGTCTGGGGAGGGTTAGTGCAGGGTGTCTGGGGAGGGTTAGTGCAGGGTGTCTGGGGAAGGTTAGTGCAGTGTGTCTGGGAAAGGTTAGTGCAGGGTGTCCGGGGAGGGTTAGTGCAGGGTTCCGGGAAAGGTTAGTGCCGTGTCTGGGGAAGGGTAGTGCAGGGTGTCCGGGGAAGGTTAGTGCAGGGTGTCAGGGGAATGAGAGTGCAGGGTATCCGGGGAGGGTTAGTGCAGGGTGTCTGGGGAAGGTTAGTGCAGGGTGTCCGGGGAGGGTTAGTGCAGGGTGTCCGGGGAGGGTTAGTGCAGGGTGTCGGGGGAGGGTTAGTGCAGGGTGTCGGGGGAGGGTTAGTGCAGGGTGTCCGGGGAGGGTTAGTGCAGGGTGTCCGGGGAGGGTTAGTGCAGGGTGTCCGGGGAGGGTTAGTGCAGGGTGTCCGGGGAGGGTTAGTGCAGGGTGTCCGGGAGGTTTAGTGCAGGGTGTCTGGGGAAGGAGAGTGCAGGGTGTCCGGGGAGTGAGAGTGCAGGGTGTCCGGGGAGTGAGAGTGCAGGGTGTCCGGGGAGTGAGAGTGCAGGGTGTCCGGGGAGTGAGGGTGCAGGGTGTCCCGGGAGTGAGGGTGCAGGGTGTCCGGGGAGTGAGAGTGCAGGTTGTCCGGGGAGTGAGAACGCAGGGTGTCCGGGGAGTGAGAACGCAGGGTGTCCGGGGAGTGAGAACGCAGGGTGACCGGGGAGTGAGAACGCAGGGTGTCCGGGGAGTGAGAACGCAGGGTGTCCGGGGAGTGAGAGTGCAGGGTGTCCGGGGAGTGAGAGTGCAGGGTGTCCGGGGAGTGAGAGTGCAGGGTGTCCGGGGAGTGAGAGTGCAGGGTGTCCGGGGAGTGAGAGTGCAGGGTGTCCGGGGAGTGAGAGTGCAGGGTGTCCGGGGAGTGAGAGTGCAGGGTGTCCGGGGAGTGAGAGTGCAGGGTGTCCGGGGAGTGAGAGTGCAGGGTGTCCGGGGAGTGAGAGTGCAGGGTGTCCGGGGAGTGAGAGTGCAGGGTGTCCGGGGAGTGAGAGTGCAGGGTGTCCGGGGAGTGAGAGTGCAGGGTGTCCGGGGAGTGAGAGTGCAGGGTGTCCGGGGAGTGAGAGTGCAGGGTGTCCGGGGAGTGAGAGTGCAGGGTGTCCGGGGAGTGAGAGTGCAGGGTGTCCGGGGAGTGAGAGTGCAGGGTGTCCGGGGAGTGAGAGTGCAGGGTGTCCGGGGAGTGAGAGTGCAGGGTGTCCGGGGAGTGAGAGTGCAGGGTGTCCGGGGAGTGAGAGTGCAGGGTGTCCGGGGAGTGAGAGTGCAGGGTGTCCGGGGAGTGAGAGTGCAGGGTGTCCGGGGAGTGAGAGTGCAGGGTGTCCGGGGAGTGAGAGTGCAGGGTGTCCGGGGAGTGAGAGTGCAGGGTGTCCGGGGAGTGAGAGTGCAGGGTGTCCGGGGAGTGAGAGTGCAGGGTGTCCGGGGAGTGAGAGTGCAGGGTGTCCGGGGAGTGAGAGTGCAGGGTGTCCGGGGAGTGAGAGTGCAGGGTGTCCGGGGAGTGAGAGTGCAGGGTGTCCGGGGAGTGAGAGTGCAGGGTGTCCGGGGAGTGAGAGTGCAGGGTGTCCGGGGAGTGAGAGTGCAGGGTGTCCGGGGAGTGAGAGTGCAGGGTGTCCGGGGAGTGAGAGTGCAGGGTGTCCGGGGAGTGAGAGTGCAGGGTGTCCGGGGAGTGAGAGTGCAGGGTGTCCGGGGAGTGAGAGTGCAGGGTGTCCGGGGAGTGAGAGTGCAGGGTGTCCGGGGAGTGAGAGTGCAGGGTGTCCGGGGAGTGAGAGTGCAGGGTGTCCGGGGAGTGAGAGTGCAGGGTGTCCGGGGAGTGAGAGTGCAGGGTGTCCGGGGAGTGAGAGTGCAGGGTGTCCGGGGAGTGAGAGTGCAGGGTGTCCGGGGAGTGAGAGTGCAGGGTGTCCGGGGAGTGAGAGTGCAGGGTGTCCGGGGAGTGAGAGTGCAGGGTGTCCGGGGAGTGAGAGTGCAGGGTGTCCGGGGAGTGAGAGTGCAGGGTGTCCGGGGAGTGAGAGTGCAGGGTGTCCGGGGAGGGAGAGTGCAGGGTGTCCGGGGAGGGAGAGTGCAGGGTGTCCGGGGAGGGAGAGTGCAGGGTGTCCGGGGAGGGAGAGTGCAGGGTGTCCGGGGAGGGAGAGTGCAGGGTGTCCGGGGAGGGAGAGTGCAGGGTGTCCGGGGAGGGAGAGTGCAGGGTGTCCGGGGAGGGAGAGTGCAGGGTGTCCGGGGAGGGAGAGTGCAGGGTGTCCGGGGAGGGAGAGTGCAGGGTGTCCGGGGAGGGAGAGTGCAGGGTGTCCGGGGAGTGAGAGTGCAGGGTGTCCGGGGAGTGAGAGTGCAGGGTGTCCGGGGAGTGAGAGTGCAGGGTGTCCGGGGAGTGAGAGTGCAGGGTGTCCGGGGAGTGAGAGTGCAGGGTGTCCGGGGAGTGAGAACGCAGGGTGTCCGGGGAGTGAGAACGCAGGGTGTCCGGGGAGTGAGAACGCAGGGTGTCCGGGGAGTGAGAACGCAGGGTGTCCGGGGAGTGAGAACGCAGGGTGTCCGGGGAGTGAGAACGCAGGGTGTCCGGGGAGTGAGAACGCAGGGTGTCCGGGGAGTGAGAACGCAGGGTGTCCGGGGAGTGAGAGTGCAGGGTGTCCGGGGAGTGAGAGCGCAGGGTGTCCGGGGAGTGAGAGCGCAGGGTGTCCGGGGAGTGAGAGCGCAGGGTGTCCGGGGAGTGAGAGCGCAGGGTGTCCGGGGAGTGAGAGTGCAGGGTGTCCGGGGAGTGAGAGCGCAGGGTGTCCGGGGAGGGAGAGTGCAGGGTGTCCGGGGAGTGAGAGTGCAGGGTGTCCGGGGAGTGAGAGTGCAGGGTGTCCGGGGAGTGAGAGTGCAGGGTGTCCGGGGAGTGAGAGTGCAGGGTGTCCGGGGAGTGAGAGTGCAGGGTGGCGGGGAGGGAGAGTGCAGGGTGTCCGGGGAGGGAGAGTGCAGGTTTTCCGGGGAGGGAGAGTGCAGGTTTTCCGGGGAGGGAGAGTTCATGGTGTCCGGGGAGGGAGAGTGCAGGGTCTCCGGGGAGGGAGAGTGCAGGGTGTCCGGGGAGGGAGAGTGCCGGGTGTCCGGGGAGGGAGAGTGCACGGTGTCCAGGGAGGGAGAGTGCAGGTTTCCCGGGGAGGGAGATTGCAGGGTGTCCGGGGAGGGAGAGTGCAGGGTGTCCAGGGAGGGAGAGTGCAGGGTGTCCGGGGAGGGAGAGTGCAGGGTGTCCGGGGAGGGAGAGTGCAGGGTGTCCTGGGAGGGAGAGTGCAGGGTGTCCTGGGAGGGAGAGTGCAGGGTGTCCGGGGAGGGAGAGTGCAGGGTGTCCGGGGAGGGAGAGTGCAGGGTGTCCGGGGAGGGAGAGTGCAGGGTGTCCGGGGAGGGAGAGTGCAGGGTATCTGGGGAGTGAGAGTGCAGGGTGTCCGGGGAGTGAGAGTTAAGGATGTCCGGGGAAAGTTAGTGCCGTGTCTGGGGAAGGTCAGTGCAGGTTTTCCGGGGAGGGAGAGTGCAGGGTGTCCGGGGAGGGTTAGTGCAGGGTGTCCGGGGATGGATAGTGCAGGGTGTCCGGGGAGGGTTAGTGCAGGGTTTCCGGGGAGGGTTAGTGCAGGGTTTCCGGGGAGGGAGAGTGCAGGGTGTCCGGGGAGGGAGAGTGCAGGGTGTCCGGGGAGGGAGAGTGCAGGGTGTCCGGGGAGGGAGAGTGCAGGGTGTCCGGGGAGGGAGAGTGCAGGGTGTCCGGGGAGGGAGAGTGCAGGGTGTCCGGGGAGTGAGACTGCAGGGTGTACGGGGATGGAGAGTGCAGGGTGTCTGGGGCGGGAGCCTGCAGTCTTTCCGGGGAGTGAGAGTGCAGGGTGTCCGGGGAGGGTTAGTGCAGGGTGCCCGGGGAGGGAGAGTGCAGGGTGTCCGGGGAGGGAGAGTGCAGGGTGTCCGGGGAGGGAGAGTGCAGGGTGTCCGGGGAGGGAGAGTGCAGGGTGTCCGGGGAGGGAGAGTGCAGGGTGTCCGGGGAGGGAGAGTGCAGGTTGTCCGGGGAGTGAGACTGCAGGGTGTACGGGGATGGAGAGTGCTGGGTGTCTGGGGCGGGAGCCTGCAGTCTTTCCGGGGAGTGAGAGTGCAGGGTGTCTGGGGAGGGTTAGTGCAGGGTGTCCGGGGAGGGAGAGTGCAGGGTGTCCGGGGAGGGAGAGTGCAGGGTGTCCGGGGAGGGAGAGTGCAGGGTGTCCGTGGAGGGAGAGTGCAGGGTGTCCGGGGAGGGAGAGTGCAGGGTGTCCGGGGAGGGAGAGTGCAGGTTGTCCGGGGCGGGAGAGTGCAGGGTGTCCGGGGAGGGAGAGTGCAGGGTGTCCCGGGAGGGAGAGTGCAGGGTGTCCGGGGAGGGAGAGTGCAGGGTGTCCGGGGAGGGAGAGTGCAGGGTGTCCGGGGAGGGAGAGTGCAGGGTGTCCGGGGAGGGAGAGTGCAGGGTGTCCGGGGAGGGAGAGTGCAGGTTGTCCGGGGAGGGAGAGTGCAGGGTGTCCGGGGAGGGAGAGTGCAGGGTGCCCTGGGAGGGAGAGTGCAGGGTGTCCTGGGAGGGAGAGTGCAGGGTGTCCTGGGAGGGAGAGTGCAGGGTGTCCTGGGAGGGAGAGTGCAGGGTGTCCGGGGAGGGAGAGTGCAGGGTGTCCGGGGAGGGAGAGTGCAGGGTGTCCGGGGAGGGAGAGTGCAGGGTGTCCGGGGAGGGAGAGTGCAGGGTGTCCGTGGAGGGAGAGTGCAGGGTCTCCATGGAGGGAGAGTGCAGGGTGTCCGGGGAGGGAGAGTGCCGGGTGTCCGGGGAGGGAGAGTGCAGGGTGTCCGGGGAGGGAGAGTGCAGGTTTCCCGGGGAGGGAGTTTGCAGGGTGTCCGGGGAGGGAGATTGCAGGGTGTCCGGGGAGGGAGAGTGCAGGGTGTCCGGGGAGGGAGAGTGCAGGGTGTCCGGGGAGGGAGAGTGCAGGGTGTCCTGGGAGGGAGAGTGCAGGGTGTCCGGGGAGGGAGAGTGCAGGGTGTCCGGGGAGGGAGAGTGCAGGGTGTCCGGGGAGTGAGAGTGCAGGGTGTCCGGGGAGTGAGAGTGCAGGGTGTCCGGGGAGTGAGAGTTAAGGATGTCCGTGGAAAGTTAGTGCCGTGTCTGGGGAAGGTCAGTGCAGGTTTTCCGGGGAGGGAGAGTGCAGGGTGTCCGGGGAGGGTTAGTGCAGGGTTTCCGGGGAGGGAGAGTGCAGGGTGTCCGGGGAGGGAGAGTGCAGGGTGTCCGGGGAGGGAGAGTGCAGGTTGTCCGGGGAGGGTGAGTGCAGGGTGTCCGGGGAGGGAGAGTGCAGGGTGTCCGGGGAGTGAGACTGCAGGGTGTACGGGGATGGAGAGTGCTGGGTGTCTGTGGCGGGAGCCTGCAGTCTTTCCGGGGAGTGAGAGTGCAGGGTGTCCGGGGAGGGTTAGTGCAGGGTGCCCGGGGAGCGAGTTTGCAGGGTGTCTGGGGAGGGTTAGTGCAGGGTGTCGTGGGAGGGTTAGTGCAGGGTGTCCGGGGAGTGAGAGTGCAGGGTGTCCGGGGAGTGAGAGTGCAGGGTGTCCGGGGAGTGAGAGTGCAGGGTGTCCGGGGAGTGAGAGTTAAGGATGTCCGGGGAAAGTTAGTGCCCTGTCTGGTGAAGGTTAGTGCAGGGTGTCCGGGGAGTGAGAGTGCAGGGTGTCTGGGGAGTGAGAGTGCAGGGTGTCCGGGGAGTGAGAGTGCAGGGTGTCCGGGGAGTGAGAGTGCAGGGTGTCCGGGGAGTGATAGTGCAGGGTGTCCGGGAGTGAGAGTGCAGGGTGTCCGGGGAGTGAGAGTGCAGGGTGTCCGGGGAGTGAGAGTGCAGGGTGTCCGGGGAGTGAGAGTGCAGGGTGTCCGGGGAGTGAGAGTGCAGGGTGTCCGGGGAGTGAGAGTGCAGGGTGTCCGGGGAGTGAGAGTGCAGGGTGTCCGGGGAGTGAGAGTGCAGGGTGTCCGGGGAGTGAGAGTGCAGGGTGTCCGGGGAGTGAGAGTGCAGGGTGTCCGGGGAGTGAGAGTGCAAGGTGTCCGGGGAGTGAGAGTGCAGGGTGTCCGGGGAGGGAGAGTGCAGGGTGTCCGGGGAGGGAGAGTGCAGGGTGTCCGGGGAGTGAGAGTGCAGGGTGTCCGGGGAGTGAGAGTGCAGGGTGTCCGGGGAGTGAGAGTGCAGGGTGTCCGGGGAGTGAGAGTGCAGGCTGTCCGGGGAGTGAGAGTGCAGGCTGTCCGGGGAGTGAGAGTGCAGGGTGTCCGGGAGTGAGAGTGCAGGCTGTCCGGGGAGTGAGAGTGCAGGGTGTCCGGGGAGTGAGAGTGCAGGGTGTCCGGGGAGTGAGAGTGCAGGGTGTCCGGGGAGTGAGAGTGCAGGGTGTCCGGGGAGTGAGAGTGCAGGGTGTCCGGGGAGTGAGAGTGCAGGGTGTCCGGGGAGTGAGAGTGCAGGGTGTCCGGGGAGTGAGAGTGCAGGGTGTCCGGGGAGTGAGAGTGCAGGGTGTCCGGGGAGTGAGAGTGCAGGGTGTCCGGGGAGTGAGAGTGCAGGGTGTCCGGGGAGTGAGAGTGCAGGTGTCCGGGGAGTGAGAGTGCAGGGTGTCCGGGAGTGAGAGTGCAGGGTGTCCGGGAGTGAGAGTGCAGGGTGTCCGGGGAGTGAGAGTGCAGGGTGTCCGGGGAGTGAGAGTGCAGGGTGTCCGGGGAGTGAGAGTGCAGGGTGTCCGGGGAGTGAGAGTGCAGGGTGTCCGGGGAGTGAGAGTGCAGGGTGTCCGGGGAGTGAGAGTGCAGGGTGTCCGGGGAGTGAGAGTGCAGGGTGTCCGGGGAGTGAGAGTGCAGGGTGTCCGGGGAGTGAGAGTGCAGGGTGTCCGGGGAGTGAGAGTGCAGGGTGGTCCGGGGAGTGAGAGTGCAGGGTGTCCGGGGAGTGAGAGTGCAGGGGTGTCCGGGGAGTGAGAGTGCAGGGTGTCCGGGGAGTGAGAGTGCAGGGTGTCCGGGAGTAGTGCAGGTGGTCCGGGGAGTGAGAGTGCAGGGTGTCCTGGGAGGGAGGGTGCAGGGTGTCTGGGGAGGGTTAGTGCAGGGTGTCCGGGGCGGGAGAGTGCAGGGAGTCCGGGGAGGGTTAGTGCAGGGTTTCCGGGGAGGGAGAGTGCAGGTTGTCCGGGGAGGGAGAGTGCAGGGTGTCCGGGGAGGGTTAGTGCAGGGTTTCCGGGGAGGTAGAGTGCAGGTTGTCCGGGGAGGGAGAGTGCAGGGTGTCTGGGGAGGGTTAGTGCAGGGTGTCGTGGGAGGGTTAGTGCAGTGTGTCTGGGGAAGGAGAGTGCAGGGTGTCCGGGGAACGTTAGTGCCCTGTCTGGTGAAGGTTAGTGCAGGGTGTCCGGGGAGTGAGAGTGCAGGATGTCCCGGGAGTGAGAGTGCAGGGTGTCCGGGGAGTGAGAGTGCAGGGTGTCCGGGGAGTGAGAGTGCAGGGTGTCCGGGGAGTGAGAGTGCAGGGTGTCCGGGGAGTGAGAGTGCAGGGTGTCCGGGGAGTGAGAGTGCAGGGTGTCCGGGGAGGGTTAGTGCAGGGTGTCCGGGGAGGGTTAGTGCAGGGTGTCCGGGGAGTGAGAGTGCAGGGTGTCCCGGGAGTGAGAGTGCAGGGTGTCCGGGTAGTGAGAGTGCAGGTTGTCCGGGGAGTGAGAGTGCAGGGTGTCCGGGGAGTGAGAGTGCAGGGTGTCCGGGGAGTGAGAGTGCAGGGTGTCCGGGGAGTGAGAGTGCAGGCTGTCCGGGGAGTGAGAGTGCAGGCTGTCCGGGGAGTGAGAGTGCAGGCTGTCCGGGGAGTGAGAGTGCAGGCTGTCCGGGGAGTGAGAGTGCAGGGTGTCCGGGGAGTGAGAGTGCAGGGTGTCCGGGGAGTGAGAGTGCAGGGTGTCCGGGGAGTGAGAGTGCAGGGTGTCCGGGGAGTGAGAGTGCAGGGTGTCCGGGGAGTGAGAGTGCAGGGTGTCCGGGGAGTGAGAGTGCAGGGTGTCCGGGGAGTGAGAGTGCAGGGTGTCCGGGGAGTGAGAGTGCAGGGTGTCCGGGGAGTGAGAGTGCAGGCTGTCCGGGGAGTGAGAGTGCAGGCTGTCCGGGGAGTGAGAGTGCAGGCTGTCCGGGGAGTGAGAGTGCAGGGTGTCCGGGGAGTGAGAGTGCAGGGTGTCCGGGGAGTGAGAGTGCAGGGTGTCCGGGGAGTGAGAGTGCAGGGTGTCCGGGGAGTGAGAGTGCAGGGTGTCCGGGGAGTGAGAGTGCAGGGTGTCCGGGGAGTGAGAGTGCAGGGTGTCCGGGGAGTGAGAGTGCAGGGTGTCCGGGGAGTGAGAGTGCAGGGTGTCCGGGGAGTGAGAGTGCAGGGTGTCCGGGGAGTGAGAGTGCAGGGTGTCCGGGGAGTGAGAGTGCAGGGTGTCCGGGGAGTGAGGGTGCAGGGTGTCCGGGGAGTGAGGGTGCAGGGTGTCCGGGGAGTGAGGGTGCAGGGTGTCCGGGGAGTGAGGGTGCAGGGTGTCCGGGGAGTGAGGGTGCAGGGTGTCCGGGGAGTGAGGGTGCAGGGTGTCCGGGGAGTGAGGGTGCAGGGTGTCCGGGGAGTGAGGGTGCAGGGTGTCCGGGGAGTGAGGGTGCAGGGTGTCCGGGGAGTGAGGGTGCAGGGTGTCCGGGGAGTGAGGGTGCAGGGTGTCCGGGGAGTGAGGGTGCAGGGTGTCCGGGGAGTGAGGGTGCAGGGTGTCCGGGGAGTGAGGGTGCAGGGTGTCCGGGGAGTGATGGTGCAGGGTGTCCGGGGAGTGAGGGTGCAGGGTGTCCGGGGAGTGAGGGTGCAGGGTGTCCGGGGAGTGAGGGGTCAGGGTGTCCGGGGAGTGAGGGTGCAGGGTGTCCGGGGAGGGAGGGTGCAGGGTGTCTGGGGAGGGTTAGTGCAGGGTGTCCGGGGAGGGAGAGTGCAGGGTGTCCGGGGAGGGTTAGTGCAGGGTTTCCGGGGAGGGAGAGTGCAGGTTGTCCGGGGAGGGAGAGTGCAGGGTGTCCGGGGAGGGTTAGTGCAGGGTTTCCGGGGAGGTAGAGTGCAGGTTGTCCGGGGAGGGAGAGTGCAGGGTGTCTGGGGAGGGTTAGTGCAGGGTGTCGTGGGAGGGTTAGTGCAGTGTGTCTGGGGAAGGAGAGTGCAGGGTGTCCGGGGAACGTTAGTGCCCTGTCTGGTGAAGGTTAGTGCAGGGTGTCCGGGGAGTGAGAGTGCAGGATGTCCGGGGAGTGAGAGTGCAGGGTGTCCGGGGAGTAAGAGTGCAGGGTGTCCGGGGAGTGAGAGTGCAGGGTGTCCGGGGAGTGAGAGTGCAGGGTGTCCGGGGAGTGAGAGTGCAGGGTGTCCGGGGAGGGTTAGTGCAGGGTGTCCGGGGAGGGTTAGTGCAGGGTGTCCGGGGAGTGAGAGTGCAGGGTGTCCCGGGAGTGAGAGTGCAGGGTGTCCGGGTAGTGAGAGTGCAGGGTGTCCGGGGAGTGAGAGTGCAGGGTGTCCGGGGAGTGAGAGTGCAGGGTGTCCGGGGAGTGAGAGTGCAGGCTGTCCGGGGAGTGAGAGTGCAGGCTGTCCGGGGAGTGAGAGTGCAGGCTGTCCGGGGAGTGAGAGTGCAGGGTGTCCGGGGAGTGAGAGTGCAGGGTGTCCGGGGAGTGAGAGTGCAGGGTGTCCGGGGAGTGAGAGTGCAGGGTGTCCGGGGAGTGAGAGTGCAGGGTGTCCGGGGAGTGAGAGTGCAGGGTGTCCGGGGAGTGAGAGTGCAGGGTGTCCGGGGAGTGAGAGTGCAGGGTGTCCGGGGAGTGAGAGTGCAGGCTGTCCGGGGAGTGAGAGTGCAGGCTGTCCGGGGAGTGAGAGTGCAGGGTGTCCGGGGAGTGAGAGTGCAGGGTGTCCGGGGAGTGAGAGTGCAGGGTGTCCGGGGAGTGAGAGTGCAGGGTGTCCGGGGAGTGAGAGTGCAGGGTGTCCGGGGAGTGAGAGTGCAGGGTGTCCGGGGAGTGAGAGTGCAGGGTGTCCGGGGAGTGAGAGTGCAGGGTGTCCGGGGAGTGAGAGTGCAGGGTGTCCGGGGAGTGAGAGTGCAGGGTGTCCGGGGAGTGAGAGTGCAGGGTGTCCGGGGAGTGAGAGTGCAGGGTGTCCGGGGAGTGAGAGTGCAGGGTGTCCGGGGAGTGAGAGTGCAGGGTGTCCGGGGGAGTGAGAGTGCAGGGTGTCCGGGGAGTGAGGGTGCAGGGTGTCCGGGGAGTGAGGGTGCAGGGTGTCCGGGGCGTGAGGGTGCAGGGTGTCCGGGGAGTGAGGGTGCAGGGTGTCCGGGGAGTGAGGGTGCAGGGTGTCCGGGGAGTGAGGGTGCAGGGTGTCCGGGGAGTGAGGGTGCAGGTTGTCCGGGGAGTGAGGGTGCAGGGTGTCCGGGGAGTGAGGGTGCAGGGTGTCCGGGGAGTGAGGGTGCAGGGTGTCCGGGAGGGAGGGTGCAGGGTGTCCGGGGAGTGAGGGTGCAGGGTGTCCGGGGAGTGAGGGTGCAGGGTGTCCGGGGAGTGAGGGTGCAGGGTGTCCGGGGAGTGAGAGTGCAGGGTGTCCGGGGAGTGAAGGTGCAGGCTGTCCGGGGAGTGAGAGTGCAGGGTGTCCGGGGAGTGAGAGTGCAGGGTGTCCGGGGAGTGAGAGTGCAGGGTGTCCGGGGAGTGAGAGTGCAGGGTGTCCGGGGAGTGAGAGTGCAGGTGTCCGGGGAGTGAGAGTGCAGGGTGTCCGGGGAGTGAGGGTGCAGGGTGTCCGGGGAGTGAGGGGGCAGGGTGTCCGGGGAGTGAGGGTGCAGGGTGTCCGGGGAGTGAGGGTGCATTGTGTCCGGGGAGTGAGGGTGCAGGGTGACCGGGGAGTGAGGGTGCAGGGTGTCCGGGGAGTGAGGGTGCATTGTGTCCGGGGAGTGAGGGTGCAGGGTGTCCGGGGAGTGAGGGTGCAGGGTGTCCGGGGAGGGAGAGTGCAGGGTTTCCGGGGAGGGAGAGTGCAGGGTGTCCGGGGAGGGAGAGTGCAGGGTGTCCGGGGAGGGAGAGTGCAGGGTGTCCGGGGAGGGAGAGTGCAGGGTGTCCGGGGAGGGAGAGTGCAGGGTGTCCGGGGAGGGAGAGTGCAGGGTGTCCGGGGAGGGAGAGTGCAGGGTGTCCGTGGAGGGAGAGTGCAGGGTGTCCGGGGAGGGAGAGTGCAGGGTGTCCGGGGAGGGTGAGTGCAGGGTGTCCGGGAGGGAGAGTGCAGGGTGTCCGGGGAGGGAGAGTGCAGGGTGTCCGTGGAGGGAGAGTGCCGGGTGTCCGGGGAGGGAGAGTGCAGGGTGTCCGGGGAGGGAGAGTGCAGGTTGCCCGGGGAGGGAGATTGCAGCGTGTCCGGGGTGGGAGAGTGCAGGGTGTCCGGGGAGGGAGAGTACAGGGTGTCCGGGGAGGGAGAGTGCAGGGTGTCCTGGGAGGAAGAGTGCAGGGTGTCCGGGGAGGAGAGTGCAGGGTGTCCGGGGAGGGAAAGTGCAGGGTGTCCGGGGAGGGAGAGTGCAGGGTGTCCGGGGAGGGAGAGTGCAGGGTGTCCGGGGAGTGAGAGTGCAGGGTGTCCGGGGAGTGAGAGTTAAGGATGTCCGGGGAAAGTTAGTGCCGTGTCTGGGGAAGGTCAGTGCAGGTTTTCCGGGGAGGGAGAGTGCAGGGTGTCCGGGGAGAGTTAGTGCAGGGTGTCCGGGGATGGATATTGCAGGGTGTCCGGGGAGGGAGAGTGCAGGGTGTCCGGGGAGGGAGAGTGCAGGGTGTCCGGGGAGTGAGACTGCAGGGTGTACGGGGATGGAGAGTGCTGGGTGTCTGGGGCGGGAGCCTGCAGTCTTTCCGGGGAGTGACAGTGCAGGGTGTCCGGGGAGGGTTAGTGCAGGGTGCCCGGGGAGCGAGTTTGCAGGGTGTCTGGGGAGGGTTAGTGCAGGGTGTCGTGGGAGGGTTAGTGCAGTGTGTCTGGGGAAGGAGAGTGCAGGGTGTCCGGGTAACGTTAGTGCCCTGTCTGGTGAAGGTTAGTGCAGGGTGTCCGGGGAGTGAGAGTGCAGGGTGTCCGGGGAGTGAGAGTGCAGGGTGTCCGGGGAGTGAGAGTGCAGGGTGTCCGGGGAGTGAGAGTGCAGGGTGTCCGGGGAGTGAGAGTGCAGGGTGTCCGGGGAGTGAGAGTGCAGGGTGTCCGGGGAGTGAGAGTGCAGGGTGTCCGGGGAGTGAGAGTGCAGGGTGTCCGGGGAGTGAGAGTGCAGGGTGTCCGGGGAGTGAGAGTGCAGGGTGTCCGGGGAGTGAGAGTGCAGGGTGTCCGGGGAGTGAGAGTGCAGGGTGTCCGGGGAGTGAGAGTGCAGGGTGTCCGGGGAGTGAGAGTGCAGGGTGTCCGGGGAGGGTTAGTGCAGGGTGTCCGGGGAGGGTTAGTGCAGGGTGTCCGGGGAGTGAGAGTGCAGGCTGTCCGGGGAGTGAGAGTGCAGGCTGTCCGGGGAGTGAGAGTGCAGGCTGTCCGGGGAGTGAGAGTGCAGGCTGTCCGGGGAGTGAGAGTGCAGGCTGTCCGGGGAGTGAGAGTGCAGGCTGTCCGGGGAGTGAGAGTGCAGGCTGTCCGGGGAGTGAGAGTGCAGGCTGTCCGGGGAGTGAGAGTGCATGGTGTCCGGGGAGTGAGAGTGCAGGGTGTCCGGGGAGTGAGAGTGCAGGGTGTCCGGGGAGTGAGAGTGCAGGGTGTCCGGGGAGTGAGAGTGCAGGGTGTCCGGGGAGTGAGAGTGCAGGGTGTCCGGGGAGTGAGAGTGCAGGGTGTCCGGGGAGTGAGAGTGCAGGGTGTCCGGGGAGTGAGAGTGCAGGGTGTCCGGGGAGTGAGAGTGCAGGGTGTCCGGGGAGTGAGAGTGCAGGGTGTCCGGGGAGTGAGAGTGCAGGGTGTCCGGGGAGTGAGAGTGCAGGGTGTCCGGGGAGTGAGGGTGCAGGGTGTCCGGGGAGTGAGGGTGCAGGCTGTCCGGGGCGTGACGGTGCAGGGTGTCCGGGGAGTGAGGGTGCAGGGTGTCCGGGGAGTGAGGGTGCAGGGTGTCCGGGGAGTGAGGGTGCAGGGTGTCCGGGGAGTGAGGGTGCAGGTTGTCCGAGGAGTGAGGGTGCAGGGTGTCCGGGGAGTGAGGGTGCAGGGTGTCCGGGGAGTGAGGGTGCAGGGTGTCCGGGGAGGGAGGGTGCAGGGTGTCCGGGGAGTGAGGGTGCAGGGTGTCCGGGGAGTGAGGGTGCAGGGTGTCCGGGGAGTGAGAGTGCAGGGTGTCCGGGGAGTGAGAGTGCAGGGTGTCCGGGGAGTGAGAGTGCAGGGTGTCCGGGGAGTGAGAGTGCAGGGTGTCCGGGGAGTGAGAGTGCAGGGTGTCCGGGGAGTGAGAGTGCAGGGTGTCCGGGGAGTGAGAGTGCAGGGGTGTCCGGGGAGTGAGGGTGCAGGGTGTCCGGGGAGTGAGGGTGCAGGGTGTCCGGGGAGTGAGGGGGCAGGGTGTCCGGGGAGTGAGGGTGCAGGGTGTCCGGGGTGTGAGGGTGCAGGGTGTCCGGGGAGTGAGGGTGCATTGTGTCCGGGGAGTGAGGGTGCAGGGTGTTCGGGGAGTGAGGGTGCAGGGTGTCCGGGGAGGGAGAGTGCAGGGTGTCCGGGGAGGGAGAGTGCAGGGTGTCCGGGGAGGGAGAGTGCAGGGTGTCCGGGGAGGGAGAGTGCAGGGTGTCCGGGGAGGGAGAGTGCAGGGTGTCCGGGGAGGGAGAGTGCAGGGTGTCCGTGGAGGGAGAGTCCAGGGTGTCCGTGGAGGGAGAGTGCAGGGTGTCCGGGGAGGGAGAGTGCAGGGTGTCCGGGGAGGGTGAGTGCAGGGTGTCCGGGAGGGAGAGTGCAGGGTGTCCGGGGAGGGAGAGTGCAGGGTGTCCGTGGAGGGAGAGTGCCGGGTGTCCGGGAGGGAGAGTGCAGGGTGTCCGGGGAGGGAGAGTGCATGTTGCCCGGGGAGGGAGATTGCAGCGTGTCCGGGGTGGGAGAGTGCAGGGTGTCCGGGGAGGGAGAGTACAGGGTGTCCGGGGAGGGAGAGTGCAGGGTGTCCTGGGAGGAAGAGTGCAGGGTGTCCGGGGAGGGAGAGTGCAGGGTGTCCGGGGAGGGAAAGTGCAGGGTGTCCGGGGAGGGAGAGTGCAGGGTGTCCGGGGAGGGAGAGTGCAGGGTGTCCGGGGAGTGAGAGTGCAGGGTGTCCGGGGAGTGAGAGTTAAGGATGTCCGGGGAAAGTTAGTGCCGTGTCTGGGGAAGGTCAGTGCAGGTTTTCCGGGGAGGGAGAGTGCAGGGTGTCCGGGGAGGGTTAGTGCAGGGTGTCCGGGGATGGATATTGCAGGGTGTCCGGGGAGGGAGAGTGCAGGGTGTCCGGGGAGGGAGAGTGCAGGGTGTCCGGGGAGTGAGACTGCAGGGTGTACGGGGATGGAGAGTGCTGGGTGTCTGGGGCGGGAGCCTGCAGTCTTTCCGGGGAGTGACAGTGCAGGGTGTCCGGGGAGGGTTAGTGCAGGGTGCCCGGGGAGCGAGTTTGCAGGGTGTCTGGGGAGGGTTAGTGCAGGGTGTCGTGGGAGGGTTAGTGCAGTGTGTCTGGGGAAGGAGAGTGCAGGGTGTCCGGGTAACGTTAGTGCCCTGTCTGGTGAAGGTTAGTGCAGGGTGTCCGGGGAGTGAGAGTGCAGGGTGTCCGGGGAGTGAGAGTGCAGGGTGTCCGGGGAGTGAGAGTGCAGGGTGTCCGGGGAGTGAGAGTGCAGGGTGTCCGGGGAGTGAGAGTGCAGGGTGTCCGGGGAGTGAGAGTGCAGGGTGTCCGGGGAGTGAGAGTGCAGGGTGTCCGGGGAGTGAGAGTGCAGGGTGTCCGGGGAGTGAGAGTGCAGTGTGTCCGGGGAGTGAGAGTGCAGGGTGTCCGGGGAGTGAGAGTGCAGGGTGTCCGGGGAGTGAGAGTGCAGGGTGTCCGGGGAGTGAGAGTGCAGGGTGTCCGGGGAGTGAGAGTGCAGGGTGTCCGGGGAGTGAGAGTGCAGGGTGTCCGGGGAGGGTTAGTGCAGGGTGTCCGGGGAGGGTTAGTGCAGGGTGTCCGGGGAGTGAGAGTGCAGGCTGTCCGGGGAGTGAGAGTGCAGGCTGTCCGGGGAGTGAGAGTGCAGGCTGTCCGGGGAGTGAGAGTGCAGGCTGTCCGGGGAGTGAGAGTGCAGGCTGTCCGGGGAGTGAGAGTGCAGGCTGTCCGGGGAGTGAGAGTGCATGGTGTCCAGGGAGTGAGAGTGCAGGGTGTCCGGGGAGTGAGAGTGCAGGGTGTCCGGGGAGTGAGAGTGCAGGGTGTCCGGGGAGTGAGAGTGCAGGGTGTCCGGGGAGTGAGAGTGCAGGGTGTCCGGGGAGTGAGAGTGCAGGGTGTCCGGGGAGTGAGAGTGCAGGGTGTCCGGGGAGTGAGAGTGCAGGGTGTCCGGGGAGTGAGAGTGCAGGGTGTCCGGGGAGTGAGAGTGCAGGGTGTCCGGGGAGTTAGAGTGCAGGGTGTCCGGGGAGTGAGAGTGCAGGGCGTCCGGGGAGTGAGAGTGCAGGGCGTCCGAGGAGTGAGGGTGCAGGGCGTCCGGGGAGTGAGGGTGCAGGGCGTCCGGGGAGTGAGGGTGCAGGGCGTCCAGGGAGTGAGGGTGCAGGGCGTCCGGGGAGTGAGGGTGCAGGGCGTCCGGGGAGTGAGGGTGCAGGGCGTCCGGGGAGTGAGGGTGCAGGGCGTCCGGGGAGTGAGGGTGCAGGGTGTCCGGGGAGTGAGGGTGCAGGTTGTCCGGGGAGTGAGGGTGCAGGGTGTCCGGGGAGTGAGGGTGCAGGGTGTCCGGGGAGTGAGGGTGCAGGGTGTCCGGGGAGGGAGGGTGCAGGGTGTCCGGGGAGGGAGAGTGCAGGCTGTCCGGGGAGTGAGAGTGCAGGCTGTCCGGGGAGTGAGAGTGCAGGCTGTCCGGGGAGTGAGAGTGCAGGCTGTCCGGGGAGTGAGAGTGCAGGCTGTCCGGGGAGTGAGAGTGCATGGTGGTCCGGGGAGTGAGAGTGCAGGGTGTCCGGGGAGTGAGAGTGCAGGGTGTCCGGGGAGTGAGAGTGCAGGGTGTCCGGGGAGTGAGAGTGCAGGGTGTCCGGGGAGTGAGAGTGCAGGGTGTCCGGGGAGTGAGAGTGCAGGGTGTCCGGGGAGTGAGAGTGCAGGGTGTCCGGGGAGTGAGAGTGCAGGGTGTCCGGGGAGTGAGGGTGCAGGGTGTCCGGGGAGTGAGAGTGCAGGGTGTCCGGGAGTGAGAGTGCAGGGTGTCCGGGGAGTGAGAGTGCAGGGTGTCCGGGGAGTGAGGGTGCAGGGTGTCCGGGGAGTGAGGGTGCAGGGTGTCCGGGGAGTGAGGGTGCAGGGTGTCCGGGGAGTGAGGGTGCAGGTTGTCCGGGGAGTGAGGGTGCAGGGTGTCCGGGGAGTGAGGGTGCAGGGTGTCCGGGGAGTGAGGGTGCAGGGTGTCCGGGGAGGGAGGGTGCAGGGTGTCCGGGGAGGGAGGGTGCAGGGTGTCCGGGGAGTGAGGGTGCAGGGTGTCCGGGGAGTGAGAGTGCAGGGTGTCCGGGGAGTGAGAGTGCAGGGTGTCCGGGGAGTGAGAGTGCAGGGTGTCCGGGGAGTGAGAGTGCAGGGTGTCCGGGGAGTGAGAGTGCAGGGTGTCCGGGGAGTGAGAGTGCAGGGTGTCCGGGGAGTGAGAGTGCAGGGTGTCCGGGGAGTGAGAGTGCAGGGTGTCCGGGGAGTGAGGGGGCAGGGTGTCCGGGGAGTGAGGGGGCAGGGTGTCCGGGGAGTGAGGGTGCAGGGTGTCCGGGGTGTGAGGGTGCAGGGTGTCCGGGGAGTGAGGGTGCATTGTGTCCGGGGAGTGAGGGTGCAGGTTGTTCGGGGAGTGAGGGTGCAGGGTGTCCGGGGAGGGAGAGTGCAGGGTGTCCGGGGAGGGAGAGTGCAGGGAGTCCGGGGAGGGAGAGTGCAGGGAGTCCGGGGAGGGAGAGTGCAGGGTGTCCGGGGAGGGAGAGTGCAGGGTGTCCGGGGAGGGAGAGTCCAGGGTGTCCGGGGAGGGAGAGTCCAGGGTGTCCGTGGAGGGAGAGTGCAGGGTGTCCGGGGAGGGAGAGTGCAGGGTGTCCGGGGAGGGTGAGTGCAGGGTGTCCGGGAGGGAGAGTGCAGGGTGTCCGGGGAGGGAGAGTGCAGGGTGTCCGTGGAGGGAGAGTGCCGGGTGTCCGGGGAGGGAGAGTGCAGGGTGTCCGGGGAGGGAGAGTGCAGGTTGCCCGGGGAGGGAGATTGCAGCGTGTCCGGGGTGGGAGAGTGCAGGGTGTCCGGGGAGGGAGAGTACAGGGTGTCCGGGGAGGGAGAGTGCAGGGTGTCCTGGGAGGAAGAGTGCAGGGTGTCCGGGGAGGGAGAGTGCAGGGTGTCCGGGAGGGAAAGTGCAGGGTGTCCGGGGAGGGAGAGTGCAGGGTGTCCGGGGAGGGAGAGTGCAGGGTGTCCGGGGAGTGAGAGTGCAGGGTGTCCGGGGAGTGAGAGTGCAGGGTGTCCGGGGAGTGAGAGTTAAGGATGTCCGGGGAAAGTTAGTGCCGTGTCTGGGAAGGTCAGTGCAGGTTTTTCCGGGGAGGGAGAGTGCAGGGTGTCCGGGGAGGGTTAGTGCAGGGTGTCCGGGGATGGATATTGCAGGGTGTCCGGGGAGGGAGAGTGCAGGGTGTCCGGGGAGGGAGAGTGCAGGGTGTCCGGGGAGTGAGACTGCAGGGTGTACGGGGATGGAGAGTGCTGGGTGTCTGGGGCGGGAGCCTGCAGTCTTTCCGGGGAGTGACAGTGCAGGGTGTCCGGGGAGGGTTAGTGCAGGGTGCCCGGGGAGCGAGTTTGCAGGGTGTCTGGGGAGGGTTAGTGCAGGGTGTCGTGGGAGGGTTAGTGCAGTGTGTCTGGGGAAGGAGAGTGCAGGGTGTCCGGGTAACGTTAGTGCCCTGTCTGGTGAAGGTTAGTGCAGGGTGTCCGGGGAGTGAGAGTGCAGGGTGTCCGGGGAGTGAGAGTGCAGGGTGTCCGGGGAGTGAGAGTGCAGGGTGTCCGGGGAGTGAGAGTGCAGGGTGTCCGGGGATTGAGAGTGCAGGGTGTCCGGGGAGTGAGAGTGCAGGGTGTCCGGGGAGTGAGAGTGCAGTGTGTCCGGGGAGTGAGAGTGCAGGGTGTCCGGGGAGTGAGAGTGCAGGGTGTCCGGGGAGTGAGAGTGCAGGGTGTCCGGGGAGTGAGAGTGCAGGGTGTCCGGGGAGTGAGAGTGCAGGCTGTCCGGGGAGTGAGAGTGCAGGCTGTCCGGGGAGTGAGAGTGCAGGGTGTCCGGGGAGTAAGAGTGCAGGCTGTCCGGGGAGTGAGAGTGCAGGCTGTCCGGGGAGTGAGAGTGCAGGCTGTCCGGGGAGTGAGAGTGCAGGCTGTCCGGGGAGTGAGAGTGCAGGCTGTCCGGGGAGTGAGAGTGCAGGCTGTCCGGGGATTGAGAGTGCAGGGTGTCCGGGGAGTGAGAGTGCAGGGTGTCCGGGGAGTGAGAGTGCAGGGTATCCGGGGTGTGAGAGTGCAGGGTGTCCGGGGAGTGAGAGTGCAGGGTGTCCGGGGAGTGAGAGTGCAGGGTGTCCGGGGAGTGAGAGTGCAGGGTGTCCGGGGAGTGAGAGTGCAGGGTGTCCGGGGAGTGAGAGTGCAGGGTGTCCGGGAGTGAGAGTGCAGGGTGTCCGGGGAGTGAGAGTGCAGGGTGTCCGGGGAGTTAGAGTGCAGGGTGTCCGGGGAGTGAGAGTGCAGGGCGTCCGGGGAGTGAGAGTGCAGGGCGTCCGAGGAGTGAGGGTGCAGGGCGTCCGGGGAGTGAGGGTGCAGGGCGTCCGGGGAGTGAGGGTGCAGGGCGTCCAGGGAGTGAGGGTGCAGGGCGTCCGGGGAGTGAGGGTGCAGGGCGTCCGGGGAGTGAGGGTGCAGGGCGTCCGGGGAGTGAGGGTGCAGGGCGTCCGGGGAGTGAGGGTGCAGGGCGTCCGGGGAGTGAGGGTGCATGGCGTCCGGGGAGTGAGGGTGCAGGGTGTCCGGGGAGGGAGGGTGCAGGGTGTCCGGGGAGGGAGAGGGCAGGGTGTCCTGGGAGTGAGAGTGCAGGGTGTCCGGGGAGTGAGAGTGCAGGGTGTCCGGGGAGTGAGAGTGCAGGGTGTCCGGGGAGTGAGAGTGCAGGGTGTCCGGGGAGTGAGAGTGCAGGGTGTCCGGGGAGTGAGAGTGCAGGGTGTCCGGGGAGTGAGAGTGCAGGGTGTCCGGGGAGTGAGAGTGCAGGGTGTCCGGGGAGTGAGAGTGCAGGGTGTCCGGGGAGTGAGAGTGCAGGGTGTCCGGGGAGTGAGAGTGCAGGGTGTCCGGGGAGTGAGAGTGCAGGGTGTCCGGGGAGTGAGGGTGCAGGGTGTCCGGGGAGTGAGAGTGCAGGGTGTCCGGGGAGTGAGAGTGCAGGGTGTCCGGGGAGTGAGAGTGCAGGGTGTCCGGGGAGGGAGAGTGCAGGGTGTCCGGGGAGGGAGAGTGCAGGGTGTCCGGGGAGGGAGAGTGCAGGGTGTCCGGGGAGGGAGAGTGCAGTGTGTCCGGGGAGGGTTAGTGCAGGGTGTCCAGGGAGGGTTAGTGCAGGGTGTCCAGGGAGGGTTAGTGCAGGGTGTCCAGGGAGGGTTAGTGCAGGGTGTCCGGTGACTGAGAGTGCAGGGTGTCCGGGGAAGGTAGTGCTGGGTGTCCGGGGAGGGTTAGTGCAGGGTGTCTGGGGAAGGCTAGTGCAGGGTGTCCGGGGAGGGAGAGTGCAGGGTATCCGGGGAAAGTTAGTGCCGTTTCTGGGGAAGGTTAGTGCAGGGTGTCTGGGGAGGGTTAGTGCAGGGTGTCCGGGGAGGGTTACTGCAGGGTGTCCGGGGAGGGTTAGTGCAGGGTGTCCTGGGAGGGTTAGTGCAGGGTGTCCTGGGAGGGTTAGTGCAGGGTGTCCTGGGAGGGTTAGTGCAGGGTGTCCTGGGAGGGTTAGTGCAGGGTGTCCTGGGAGGGTTAGTGCAGGGTGTCCTGGGAGGGTTAGTGCAGGGTGTCCTGGGAGGGTTAGTGCAGGGTGTCCTGGGAGTGAGAGTGCAGGGTGTCCGGGGAGGGTTAGTGCAGGGTGTCCGGGGAGGGTTAGTGCAGGCTGTCCGGGGAGTGAGAGTGCAGGCTGTCCGGGGAGTGAGAGTGCAGGCTGTCCGGGGAGTGAGAGTGCAGGCTGTCCGGGGAGTGAGAGTGCAGGCTGTCCGGGGAGTGAGAGTGCAGGCTGTCCGGGGAGTGAGAGTGCAGGCTGTCCGGGGAGTGAGAGTGCAGGCTGTCCGGGGATTGAGAGTGCAGGGTGTCCGGGGAGTGAGAGTGCAGGGTGTCCGGGGAGTGAGAGTGCAGGGTATCCGGGGTGTGAGAGTGCAGGGTGTCCGGGGAGTGAGAGTGCAGGGTGTCCGGCGAGTGAGAGTGCAGGGTGTCCGGGGAGTGAGAGTGCAGGGTGTCCGGGGAGTGAGAGTGCAGGGTGTCCGGGGAGTGAGAGTGCAGGGTGTCCGGGGAGTGAGAGTGCAGGGTGTCCGGGGAGTGAGAGTGCAGGGTGTCCGGGGAGTTAGAGTGCAGTGTGTCCGGGGAGTGAGAGTGCAGGGTGTCCGGGGAGTGAGAGTGCAGGGCGTCCGAGGAGTGAGGGTGCAGGGCGTCCGGGGAGTGAGGGTGCAGGGCGTCCGGGGAGTGAGGGTGCAGGGCGTCCGGGGAGTGAGGGTGCAGGGCGTCCGGGGAGTGAGGGTGCAGGGCGTCCGGGGAGTGAGGGTGCAGGGCGTCCGGGGAGTGAGGGTGCAGGGCGTCCGGGGAGTGAGGGTGCAGGGCGTCCGGGAGTGAGGGTGCAGGGCGTCCGGGGAGTGAGGGTGCAGGGCGTCCGGGGAGTGAGGGTGCAGGGCGTCCGGGGAGTGAGGGTGCATGGCGTCCGGGGAGTGAGGGTGCAGGGTGTCCGGGGAGGGAGGGTGCAGGGTGTCCGGGGAGGGAGAGGGCAGGGTGTCCGGGGAGTGAGAGTGCAGGGTGTCCGGGCAGTGAGAGTGCAGGGTGTCCGGGGAGTGAGAGTGCAGGGTGTCCGGGGAGTGAGAGTGCAGGGTGTCCGGGGAGTGAGAGTGCAGGGTGTCCGGGGAGTGAGAGTGCAGGGTGTCCGGGGAGTGAGAGTGCAGGGTGTCCGGGGAGTGAGAGTGCAGGGTGTCCGGGGAGTGAGAGTGCAGGGTGTCCGGGGAGTGAGAGTGCAGGGTGTCCGGGGAGTGAGAGTGCAGGGTGTCCGGGGAGTGAGGGTGCAGGGTGTCCGGGGAGTGAGGGTGCATTGTGTCCGGGGAGTGAGGGTGCAGGGTGTCCGGGGAGTGAGGGTGCAGGGTGTCCGGGGAGGGAGGGTGCAGGGTGTCCGGGGAGGGAGAGTGCAGGGTGTCCGGGGAGGGAGAGTGCAGGGTGTCCGGGGAGGGAGAGTGCAGGGTGTCCGGGGAGGGAGAGTGCAGGGTGTCCGGGGAGGGAGAGTGCAGGGTGTCCGGGGAGGGTTAGTGCAGGGTGTCCAGGGAGGGTTAGTGCAGGGTGTCCAGGGAGGGTTAGTGCAGGGTGTCCAGGGAGGGTTAGTGCAGGGTGTCCGGTGACTGAGAGTGCAGGGTGTC
This sequence comes from Carcharodon carcharias, assembly GCF_017639515.1. Taxonomy (NCBI): domain Eukaryota; kingdom Metazoa; phylum Chordata; class Chondrichthyes; order Lamniformes; family Lamnidae; genus Carcharodon; species Carcharodon carcharias. The sequence continues at coordinate 27,333,535 of NC_054486.1, forward strand.
CGGGGAAGGTAGTGCTGGGTGTCCGGGGAGGGTTAGTGCAGGGTGTCTGGGGAAGGCTAGTGCAGGGTGTCCGGGGAGGGAGAGTGCAGGGTATCCGGGGAAAGTTAGTGCCGTTTCTGGGGAAGGTTAGTGCAGGGTGTCTGGGGAGGGTTAGTGCAGGGTGTCCGGGGAGGGTTAGTGCAGGGTGTCCGGGGAGGGTTAGTGCAGGGTGTCCTGGGAGGGTTAGTGCAGGGTGTCCTGGGAGGGTTAGTGCAGGGTGTCCTGGGAGGGTTAGTGCAGGGTGTCCTGGGAGGGTTAGTGCAGGGTGTCCTGGGAGGGTTAGTGCAGGGTGTCCTGGGAGGGTTAGTGCAGGGTGTCCGGGGAGGATTAGTGCAGGGTGTCCGGAGACGGAGAGTGCAGGGTGTCCGGAGACTGAGAGTGCAGGGTGTCCAGGGAGGGTTAGTGCAGGGTGTCCGCGGAGGATTAGTGCAGGGTGTCCGGAGACTGAGAGTGCAGGGTGTGCGGAGACTGAGAGTGCAGGGTGTCCAGGGAGGGTTAGTGCAGGGTGTCCAGGGAGGGTTAGTGTAGGGTGTCTGGGGAGGGTTAGTGCACTGTGTCTGGGGAGGGTTAGTGCACTGTGTCTGGGGAGGGTTAGTGCACTGTGTCTGGGGAGGGTTAGTGCACTGTGTCTGGGGAGGGTTAGTGCACTGTGTCTGGGGAGGGTTAGTGCACTGTGTCTGGGGAGGGTTAGTGCAACTGTGTCTGGGGATGGTTAGTCCACTGTGTCTGGGGCGGGTTAGTGCATGGTGTCTGGGGCGGGTTAGTGCATGGTGTCTGGGGAGGGTTAGTGCTCTGGTGTCTGGGGAGGGTTAGTGCTCTGTGCCTGGGGAGGGTTAGTGCAGGGTGTCTGAGGAGGGTTAGTGCAGGGTGTCTGGGGAGGGTTAGTGCAGGGTGTCTGGGGAGGGTTAATGCAGGGTGTCCAGGGAGGGATAGTGCAGAGTGTCCAGGGAGGGTTCATGCAGGTTGTCATGGGCAGGTTAGTGCAGTGTGTCTGGGGAAGGTTAGTGCAGGGTGTCTGGGGAGGCAGAGTGCAGAGTGTCCGGGGAGGGTTAGTGCAGGGGGTGTGGGGAGGGAGAGGGAAGGGTGTCCAGGGAGGGTTAGTGCAGGGGGTCTGGGGTGGGTTAGTGCAGGGTGTCTGGCGAAGGTTAGTGCAGTGTGTCTGGGGAAGGTTCGTGCAGCTTTTCTGGGGAAGAAGAGTGCAGGATGTCCAGGGAGGGTTAGTGCTGGGTTTCCGGGAGGATTAGTTCAGGGTGTCCGGGAGGGTTAGTGCAGGGTGTCTGGGAGGGTTAGTGCAGGGTGTCTGGGAGGGTTAGTGCAGGGTGTCCGGGAGGGTTAGTGCAAGGTGTCCGTGGAGGGTTAGTGCAGGGTGTCCAGGGAGGGTTAGTGCAGGGTGTCCAGGGAGGGTTAGTGCAGGGTGTCCGGGGAGGGTTAGTGCTGGGTGTCCGGGAGGGTTAGTGCAGGGTGTCCGGGGAGGGTTAGTGCAGGGTGTCCGGGGAGGGTTAGTGCAGGGTGTCCGGGGAGGGTTAGTGCAGGGTGTCAGTGGAGGGTTAGTGCTGGGTGTCCGGGGAGGGTTAGTGCAGGGCGTCTGGGGAAGCAGAGTGCAGGATGTCCGGGGAGGGTTAGTGCAGGGTGTCCAGGGAGGGTTAGTGCAGGGTGTCCGGGGAAGCTTAGTGCAGGGTGCCCGGGGACTGAGAGTGCAGGGTGTGCGGGGAAAGTTATTGCCGTGTCTGGGGAAGGTCAGTGCATGGAGTCCTGGGAGGGAGAGTGCAGGGTGTCCGGGGAGGGTTAGTGCAGGGTGTCTGGGGAGGGTTAGTGCAGGGTGTCCGGGGAGGGAGAGTGCAGGATGTCCGGAGAGGGTTAGTGCAGGGTGTCTGGGGAAGTAGAGTGCAGGGTGTCCGGGGAGGGTTAGTGCAGGGTGTCCGGGGAGGGTTAGTGCAGGGTGTCCCGGGAGGGTTAGTGCAGGGTGTCCGGGGAGGGTTAGTACAGGGTGTCCGTGGACGGTTAGTGCAGGGTGTCCGGGAGGGTTAATGCAGGGTGTCTGGGGAAGGAGAGTGCAGGGTGTCCGGGGAGGGTTAGTGCAGGGTGTCCGGGAGGGTTAGTGCAGGGTGTCCGGGAGGGTTAGTGCAGGGTGTCCGGGAGGGTTAGTGCAGGGTGTCCGGGAGGGTTAGTGCAGGGTGTCCGGGAGGGTTAGTGCAGGGTGTCCGGGAGGGTTAGTGCAGGGTGTCCGGGAGGGTTAGTGCAGGGTGTCCGGGAGGGTTAGTGCACGGTGTCCGGGAGGGTTAGTGCAGGGTGTCCGGGAGGGTTAGTGCAGGGTGTCCGGGAGGGTTAGTGCAGGGTGTCCGGGAGGGTTAGTGCAGGGTGTCCGGGAGGGTTAGCGCAGGGTGTCCGGGGAGGGTTAGTGCAGGGTGTCTGGGGAGGGTTAGTGCAGGGTGTCCGGGGAGCGAGAGTGCAGGGTGTCCGGGGAGGGATATTGCAGGGTGTCTGGGGAAGGTGAGTGCAGGATGTCCGGGGAGGGTTAGTGCAGGATGTCCGGGGAGGGTTAGTGCAGGATGTCTGGGGTGGGATAGTGCAGGATGTCTGGGGAGGGATAGTGCAGTATGTCTGGGGAGGGATAGTGCAGGGTGTCCGGGGAAGTTTAGTGCAGGGTGTCCCGGGTGGGTTAGTGCAGGTTGTCCGGGAGGGTTAGTGCAGGGTGTCTGGGTAGTGAGAGTGCATGTTCTCCGGGGACTGAGATTGCAGGTTCTCCGCGTAAGGTTAGTGCCGGGTTTCCAGGGAGTGTGAGTGTTGGGTGTCCGGGGAGAGTGAGTGCAGGGTGTCCGGGGAGTGTGAGTGCAGGGTGTCCGGGGAAGTTTAGTGCAGGGTGTCCAGGGAGGGTTAGTGCAGGGTGTCCAGGGAGGGTTAGTGCAGGGTGTCCGGTGACTGAGAGTGCAGGGTGTCCGGGGAGTGAGAGTGCAGGGTGTGCGGGGAAAGTTAGTGCCGTGTCTGGGGAAGGTCAGTGCAGGGTGTCCGGGGAGGGTTAGTGCAGGGTGTCCGGCCAGTGAGAGTGCAGGGTGACCGGGAGGGTTAGTGCATGGTGTCCGGGGAAGGTTAGTGCAGGGTGTCTGGGGAAGGAGAGTGCAGGATGTCCGGGGAGGGGTAGTGCAGGGTGTCTGGGGAAGGTGAGTGCAGGATGTCCGGGGAGGGGTAGTGCAGGGTGTCTGGGGAAGGTCAGTGCAGGATGTCTGGGGAAGGTTAGTGCAGGGTGTCTTGGGAGGGAGAGTGAATGGTTTCCTGGGAGGGTTAGTGCAGGGTGTCTGGGGAGTGAGAGTGCTGCGTGTCCGGGGATGGTTAGTGCAGGTTGACCGGGGAGGGTTAGTGCAGGACGTCCGGGGAAGGTTAGTGCAGGGTGTCCGGGGAGGGTTAGTGCAGGGTGTCCGGGGAGGGTTAGTGCAGGGTGTCCGGGGAGGGTTAGTGCAGGGTGTCCGGGGAGGGTTAGTGCAGGGTGTCCGGGGAGGGTTAGTGCAGGGTGTCAGAGTTGGGTTAGTGCAGGGTGTCTGGGGAAGGTTAGTGCAGGGTGTCCGGGGAGGGTTAGTGCAGGCTTTCAGGGTTGGGTTAGTGCAGGGTGTCTTGGCAAGGTTAGTGCAGGGTGTCTGGGGAAGGTAGTGCTGGGTGTCCGGGGAGGGAGAGTGCAGGGTATCCGGGGAAAGTTAGTGCCGTGTCTGGGGAAGGTTAGTGCAGGGTGTCCAGGGAGGATTAGTGCAGGGTGTCCGGGGAGGATTAGTGCAGGGTGTCCGGGGAGGGATAGTGCAGGGTGTCCGGGGAGGGTTAGTGCAGGGTGTCCGGAGACTGAGAGTGCAGGGTGTCGAGGGAGGGTTAGTGCAGGGTGTCTGGGGAGGGTTAGTGCACTGTGTCTGGGGAGGGCTAGTGCACTGTGTCTGGGGAGGGCTAGTGCACTGTGTCTGGGGAGGGCTAGTGCACTGTGTCTGGGGAGGGCTAGTGCACTGTGTCTGGGGAGGGCTAGTGCACTGTGTCTGGGGAGGGCTAGTGCACTGTGTCTGAGGAGGGTTAGTGCACTGTGTCTGGGGAGGGTTAGTGCACTGTTTCTGAGAGGGTTAGTGCACTGTGTCTGGGGAGGGTTAGTGCACTGTGTCTGGGGAGGGTTAGTGCACTGTGTCAGGGGAGGGTTAGTGCACTGTGTCTGGGGAGGGTTAGTGCACTGTGTCTGGGGAGTGTTAGTGCACTGTGTCTGGGGAGTGTTAGTGCACTGTGTCTGGGGAGTGTTAGTGCACTGTGTCTGGGGAGTGTTAGTGCACTGTGTCTGGGGATGGTTAGTGCACTGTGTCTGGGGAGGGTTAGTGCACTGTGTCTGTGGAGGGTTAGTGCACTGTGTCTGTGGAGGGTTAGTGCATGGTGTCTGGGGAGGGTTAGTGCACTGTGTCTGGGGAGGGTTAGTGCACTGTGTCTGGGGAGGGTTAGTGCACTGTGTCTGGGGAGGGTTAGTGCACTGTGTCTGGGGAGGGTTAGTGCACTGTGTCTGGGGAGGGTTAGTGCACTGTGTCTGGGGAGGGTTAGTGCACTGTGTCTGGGGAGGGTTAGTGCACTGTGTCTGGGGAGGGTTAGTGCACTGTGTCTGGGGAGGGTTAGTGCATGGTGTCTGGGGAGGGTTAGTGCAGGTTCTCCGGGGAAGGTCAGTGCATGGTGTCCAGGGTGGGTTAGTGCATGGTGTCCAGGGAGGGTTAATGCAGGGTGTCCTCGGAGGGTTAGTGCAGGTCGTCCGGGGAGGGATAGTGCAGGGTGTCCGGGGAAGGTTAGTGCAGAGTGTCCGGGGAGGGTTAGTGCAGAGTGTCCGGGGAGGGTTCGTGCAGGGTGTCATGGGAAGGTTAGTGCAGTGTGTCTGAGGAAGTTTAGTGCAGGTTGTCCGGGGATTGAGCGTGCAGGGTGTCCGGGGAGGGTTAGTGCAGGGTGTCCGGGGAGGGTTAGTGCAGAGTGTCCGGGGAGGGTTAGTGCAGAGTGTCCGGGGAGGGTTAGTGCAGGATGTTCGGGGAGGGTTAGTGCAGGGTGTCCGGGGAGGGTCAGTGCAGGGTGTCCAGGGAGGGTCAGTGCAGGGTGTCCGGGGAAGGTAAGTGCAGGGTGTCCGGGGAGGGTTAGTGCAGGGTGTCCGGGGAGGGTTAGTGCAGGGTGTCCGGGGAGGGTTAGTGCAGGGTGTCCAGGGAGGGTTAGTGCTGGCTGTCCGGTGACTGAGAGTGCAGGGTGTCCGGGGAGGGTTAGTGCAGGGTGTTTGTGGAGGGTTAGTGCAGGGTGTCCGGGGAGGGTTAGTGCAGGGTGTCCGGGGAGGGTTAGTGCAGGGTGTCCGGGTGGGTTAGTGCAGGGTGTCCGGGGAGGGTTAGTGCAGGGTGTCCGGGGAGGGTTAGTGCAGGGTGTCCGGGGAGGGTTAGTGCAGGGTGTCTGGTGAGTGAGAGTGCAGGGTGTCCGGGGAGGGTGAGTGCAGGGTGTCCGGGGAGGGTGAGTGCAGGGTGTCCGGGGAGGGTGAGTGCAGGGTGTCCGGGGAGGGTGAGTGCAGGGTGTCCGGGGAGGGTGAGTGCATGGTGTCCGGGGAGGGTTAGTGCCGTGTCTGGGGAAGGTCAGTGCAGTGTGTCCGGGGAGGGTTAGTGCAGGTTGTCCGGGAGGGTTAGTGCAGGGTGTCTGGGGAGTGAGAGTGCAGGGTGTCCAGCCAGTGAGAGTGCAGTGTGTCTGGGGAGGGTTAGTGCAGGGTGTCTGGGGAAGGAGAGTGCAGGATGTCCGGGGAGCGGTCGTGCAGGATGTCTGGGGAAGGTCAGTGAAGGATGTCCGGGGAGGTTTAGTGCAGGGTGTCTGGGGAAGGAGAGTGCAGGATGTCCGGGGAGGGGTAGTGCAGGGTGTCTGGGGAAGGTCAGTGCAGGATGACCGGGGAGGGTTAGTGCAGGGTGTCCGGGGAGGGTTAGTGCAGGGTGTCCGGGGAGGGTTAGTGCAGGGTGTCCGGGGAGGGTTAGTGCAGTGTCTCTGGGGAGGGTTAGTGCAGGGTGTCTGGGGAAGCAGAGTGCAGGATGTCCGGGGAGGGTTAGTGCAGGGTGTCCGGGGAGGGTTAGTGCAGGGTGTCCGGGGAGGGTTAGTGCAGGGTGTCCGGGGAGGGTTAGTGCAGGGTGTCCGGGGAGGGTTAGTGCAGGGTGTCCGGGGAGGGTTAGTGCAGGGTGTCCGGGGAGGGTTAGTGCAGGGTGTCCGGGGAGGGTTAGTGCAGGGTGTCCGGGGAGGGTTAGTGCAGGGTGTCCGGGGAGGGTTATTACAGGGTGTCTGGTGAGTGAGAGTGCAGGGTGTCCGGGGAGGGTGAGTGCAGGGTGTCCGGGGAGGGTGAGTGCAGGGTGTCCGGGGAGGGTGAGTGCAGGGTGTCCGGGGAGGGTGAGTGCAGGGTGTCCGGGGAGGGTGAGTGCAGGGTGTCCGGGGAGGGTGAGTGCAGGGTGTCCGGGGAGGGTGAGTGCAGGGTGTCCGGGGAGGGTTAGTGCCGTGTCTGGGGAAGGTCAGTACAGGGTGTCCGGGGAGGGTTAGTGCAGGGTGTCCGGGAGGGTTAGTGCAGGGTGTCTGGGGAGTGAGAGTGCAGGGTGTCCAGCCAGTGAGAGTGCAGGGTGTCTGGGGAGGGTTAGTGCAGGGTGTCCGGGGAAGGAGAGTGCAGGATGTCCGGGGAGCGGTCGTGCAGGATGTCTGGGCAAGGTCAGTGAAGGATGTCCGGGGAGGGTTAGTGCAGGGTGTCCGGGGAGGGTTAGTGCAGGGTGTCCGGGAGGGTTAGTGCAGGGTGTCTGGGGAGAGAGAGTGCAGGGTGTCCGGGAGGGTTAGTGCAGGGTGTCCGGGGAGGGTTAGTGCAGGGTCTCCGGGAGGGTTAGTGCAGTGTGTCCAGGGAGGGATAGTGCAGGGTGTCCGGGAGGGTTAGTGCAGGATGTCCGTGAGGGTTAGTGCAGGGTGTCCGTTGAGGGTTAGTGCAGGGTGTCCACGGAGGGTTAGTGCAGGGTGTCCACGGAGGGTTAGTGCAGGGTGTCCGGGGATGGTTAGTGCAGGGTGTCCGGGGAGTGTTAGTGCAGGGTGTCCGTGGAGGGATAGTGCAGGGTGTCTGGGGAAGGATAGTGCAGGGTATCCGGGGAGGGTTAGTGCAGGGTGTCCGGAGAGTGTTAGTGCAGTGTGTCCGGACAGTGTTCGTGCAGGGTGTCCGGGGAGTGTTCGTGCAGGGTGTCCGGGGAGTGTTCGTGCAGGGTGTCCGGGGAGTGTTAGTGCAGGGTGTCCGGGGAGTGTTAGTGCAGGGTGTCCGGGGAGTGTTAGTGCAGGGTGTCCGGGGAGTGTTAGTGCAGGGTGTCCGGGGAGTGTTAGTGCAGGGTGTCCGGGGAGTGTTAGTGCAGGGTGTCCGGGGAGGGTTAGTGCTGGGTGTCCGGGGAGGGTTAGTGCTGGGTGTCCGTGGAGGGTTAGTGCAGGGTGTCTGGGGAGTGAGAGTGCAGGGTGTCCAGGGACTGTTAGTGCAGGGTGTCCAGGGAGGTTTAGTCCAGGTTCTCCGGTGACTGAGAGTGCAGGTTGTCCGGGGAGGGTTAGTGCAGGTTCTCCGGGGAAGGTTAGTGCAGGGTGTCCAGGGAGGGTTAGTGCACTTTGTCCCGTGACTGAGAGTGCAGGGTGTCTGGGGAGGGTTAGTGCAGGGTGTCTGGGGAGGGTTAGTGCAGGGTGTCTGGGGAGGGTTAGTGCAGGGTGTCTGGGGAGGGTTAGTGCAGGGTATCCACGGATTGTTAGTGCAGGGTGTCCGGGGAAGCTTTGTGCAGGGTGTCCGGGCAGGGTTAGTGCTGTGCGTCCAGGGAGGGTTAGTGCAGGGTGTCCGGGGAGGGTTAGTGCTGTGTGTCCAGGGAGGGTTAGTGCAGGGTGTCCGGGGAGTGAGCGTGCAGGGTTTCCAGGGAGGGTTAGTGCAGGGTGTCCGGGGAGGGTTAGTGCAGGGAGTCCGTGGAGGGTTAGTGCAGGGTGTCCAGGGAGGGTTAGTGCAGGATGTCCGGGCAGGTTTAGTGCAGGGTTTCCGGGAGGGTTAGTGCAGGGTGTCAGGGGTGGGTTAGTGCAGGCTGTCAGGGGAGGGTTAGTGCAGGGTGTCCGGGGAGGGTTAGTGCAGGGTGTCCGGGGAGGGTTAGTGCAGGGTGTCCGGGGAGGGTTAGTGCAGGGTGTCCAGGGAGGGTTAGTGCAGATTGTCCGGGGAGGGTTAGTGCAGGATGTCTGGGGAGGGATAGTGCAGGGTGTCCGGGGAAGTTTAGTGCAGGGTGTCCGGGGAGGGTTAGTGCAGGGTGTCCGGGGAGGGTTAGTGCAGGGTGTCCGGGGAGGGTTAGTGCAGGGTGTCCGGGGAGGGTTAGTGCAGGGTGTCCGGGGAGGGTTAGTGCAGGGTGTCCGGGGAGGGTTAGTGCAGGGTGTCCGGGGAGGGTTAGTGCAGATTGTCCGGGAGGGTTAGTGCAGGGTGTCTGGGTAGTGAGAGTGCATGGTGTCCGGGGAGTGAGAGTGCACGTTCTCCGCGTAAGGTTAGTGCAGGGTTTCCAGGGAGGGTTAGTGCAGGGTGTCCGGGGAAGGTTAGTGCAGGGTGTCCGGGGAGGGTTAGTGCAGGATGTCTGGGGAGGGTTAGTGCAGGGTGTCCGGGGAGGGTTAGTGCAGGGTGTCCCGGGTGGGTTAGTGCAGGGTGTCCGGGAGGGTTAGTGCAGGTGTCTGGGTAGTGAGAGTGCATGGTGTCCGGTGAGTGAGAGTGCAGGTTCTCCGCGTAAGGTTAGTGCAGGTTTTCCAGGGAGGGTTAGTGCAGGGTGTCCAGGGAGGGTTAGTGCAGGGTGTCCGGGGAGTGAGAGTGCACGGTGTGCGGGGAAAGTTAGTGCCGTGTCTGGGGAAGGTCAGTGCAGGGTGTCCGGGGAGGGTTAGTGCAGGGTGTCCGGCCAGTGAGAGTGCAGGGTGACCGGGAGGGTTAGTGCATGGTGTCCGGGGAAGGTTAGTGCAGGGTGTCTGGTGAAGGAGAGTGCAGGATGTCCGGGGAGGGGTAGTGCAGGGTGTCTGGGGAAGGTGATTGCAGGATGTCCGGGGAGGGGTAGTGCAGGGTGTCCACGGATTGTTAGTGCAGGGTGTCCGGGGAAGCTTAGTGCAGGGTGTCCGGGCAGGGTTAGTGCTGTGCGTCCAGGGAGGTATAGTGCAGGGTGTCCGGGGAGTGAGCGTGCAGGGTGTCCAGGGAGGGTTAGTGCAGGGTGTCCGGGGAGGGTTAGGGCTGTGTGTCCAGGGAGGGTTAGTGCTGTGTGTCCAGGGAGGGTTAGTGCAGGGTGTCCGGTGAGTGAGCGTGCATGGTTTCCAGGGAGGGTTAGTGCAGGGTGTCCGGGGTGGGTTAGTGCAGGGAGTCCGTGGAGGGTTAGTGCAGGGTGTCCAGGGAGGGTTAGTGCAGGATGTCCGGGCAGGGTTAGTGCAGGGTTTCCGGGAGGGTTAGTGCAGGGTGACCGGGAGGGTTAGTGCAGGGTGTCAGGGGAGGGTTAGTGCAGGGTGTCAGGGGAGGCTTAGTGCAGGGTGTCAGGGGAGGGTTAGTGCAGGGTGTCCGGGGAGGGTTAGTGCAGGGTGTCCGGGGAGGGTTAGTGCTGGGTGTCCGGGGAGGGTTAGTGCTGGGTGTCCGGGGAGGGTTAGTGCTGGGTGTCCGGGGAGGGTTAGTGCAGGTTGTCCGGGGAGGGTTAGTGCAGGGTGTCCGGGGAGGGTTAGTGCAGGATGTCTGGGGAGGGATAGTGCAGGGTGTCCGGGGAAGTTTAGTGCAGGGTGTCTTGGGAGGGTTAGTGCAGGGTGTCTTGGGAGGGTTAGTGCAGGGTGTCTGGGGAGGGTTAGTGCAGGGTGTCCGGGAAGGTTTAGTGCAGGATGTCTGGGGAGGGTTAGTGCAGGATGTCCGGGGAGGGATAGTGCAGGGTGTCCCGGGTGGGTTAGTGCAGGGTGTCCGGGGAGGGTTAGTGCAGGGTGTCCGGGGAGGGTTAGTGCAGGGTTTCCGGGGAGGGTTAGTGCAGGGTGTCCGGGGAGGGTTAGTGCAGGATGTCTGGGGAGGGTTAGTGCAGGGTGTCCGGGGAGGGTTAGTGCAGGGTGTCCGGGAGGGTTAGTGCAGGGTGTCTGGGTAGTGAGAGTGCATGGTGTCCGGGGAGTGAGAGTGCACGTTCTCCGCGTAAGGTTAGTGCAAGGTTTCCAGGGAGGGTTAGTGCAGGGTGTCCGGGGAAGTTTAGTGCAGGGTGTCCGGGGAGGGTTAGTGCAGGATGTCTGGGGAGGGTTAGTGCAGGGTGTCCGGGGAGGGTTAGTGCAGGGTGTCCCGGGTGGGTTAGTGCAGGGTGTCCGGGAGGGTTAGTTCAGGGTGTCTGGGGAGGGTTAGTGCAGGGTGTCCAGGGAGGGTTAGTGCAGGGTGTCCGGGGAAGGTTAGTGCAGGGTGTCCGGGGATGGTTAGTGCAGGGTGTCCGGGGAGTGTTAGTGCAGGGTGTCCGTGGAGGGATAGTGCAGGGTGTCTGGGGAAGGATAGTGCAGGGTATCCAGGGAGGGTTAGTGCAGGGTGTCCGGAGAGTGTTAGTGCAGTGTGTCCGGAGAGTGTTAGTGCAGGGTGTCCGGGGAGTGTTCGTGCAGGGTGTCCGGGGAGTGTTCGTGCAGGGTGTCCGGGGAGTGTTCGTGCAGGGTGTCCGGGGAGTGTTAGTGCAGGGTGTCCGGGGAGTGTTAGTGCAGGGTGTCCGGGGAGTGTTAGTGCAGGGTGTCCGGGGAGTGTTAGTGCAGGGTGTCCGGGGAGTGTTAGTGCAGGGTGTCCGGGGAGGGTTAGTGCTGGGTGTCCGGGGAGGGTTAGTGCTGGGTGTCCGTGGAGGGTTAGTGCAGGGTGTCTGGGGAGTGAGAGTGCAGGGTGTCCAGGGACTGTTAGTGCAGGGTGTCCAGGGAGGTTTAGTCCAGGTTCTCCGGTGACTGAGAGTGCAGGTTGTCCGGGGAGGGTTAGTGCAGGTTCTCCGGGGAAGGTTAGTGCAGGGTGTCCAGGGAGGGTTAGTGCACTTTGTCCCGTGACTGAGAGTGCAGGGTGTCTGGGGAGGGTTAGTGCAGGGTGTCTGGGGAGGGTTAGTGCAGGGTGTCTGGGGAGGGTTAGCGCAGGGTGTCTGGGGAGGGTTAGTGCAGGGTATCCACGGATTGTTAGTGCAGGGTGTCCTGGGAAGCTTTGTGCAGGGTGTCCGGGCAGGGTTAGTGCTGTGCGTCCAGGGAGGGTTAGTGCAGGGTGTCCGGGGAGGGTTAGTGCTGTGTGTCCAGGGAGGGTTAGTGCAGGGTGTCCGGGGAGTGAGCGTGCAGGGTTTCCAGGGAGGGTTAGTGCAGGGTGTCCGGGGAGGGTTAGTGCAGGGAGTCCGTGGAGGGTTAGTGCAGGGTGTCCAGGGAGGGTTAGTGCAGGATGTCCGGGCAGGTTTAGTGCAGGGTTTCCGGGAGGGTTAGTGCAGGGTGACCGGGAGGGTTAGTGCAGGGTGTCAGGGGTGGGTTAGTGCAGGCTGTCAGGGGAGGGTTAGTGCAGGGTGTCCGGGGAGGGTTAGTGCAGGGTGTCCGGGGAGGGTTAGTGCAGATTGTCCGGGGAGGGTTAGTGCAGGATGTCTGGGGAGGGATAGTGCAGGGTGTCCGGGGAAGTTTAGTGCAGGGTGTCCGGGGAGGGTTAGTGCAGGGTGTCCGGGGAGGGTTAGTGCAGGGTGTCCGGGGAGGGTTAGTGCAGGGTGTCCGGGGAGGGTTAGTGCAGGGTGTCCGGGGAGGGTTAGTGCAGGGTGTCCGGGGAGGGTTAGTGCAGGGTGTCCGGGGAGGGTTAGTGCAGGGTGTCCGGGGAGGGTTAGTGCAGATTGTCCGGGAGGGTTAGTGCAGGGTGTCTGGGTAGTGAGAGTGCATGGTGTCCGGGGAGTGAGAGTGCACGTTCTCCGCGTAAGGTTAGTGCAGGGTTTCCAGGGAGGGTTAGTGCAGGGTGTCCGGGGAAGGTTAGTGCAGGGTGTCCGGGGAAGGTTAGTGCAGGGTGTCCGGGGAGGGTTAGTGCAGGGTGTCCGGGGAGGGTTAGTGCAGGGTGTCCCGGGTGGGTTAGTGCAGGGTGTCCGGGAGGGTTAGTGCAGGTGTATGGGTAGTGAGAGTGCATGGTGTCCGGTGAGTGAGAGTGCAGGTTCTCCGCGTAAGGTTAGTGCAGGTTTTCCAGGGAGGGTTAGTGCAGGGTGTCCAGGGAGGGTTAGTGCAGGGTGTCCGGGGAGTGAGAGTGCACGGTGTGCGGGGAAAGTTAGTGCCGTGTCTGGGGAAGGTCAGTGCAGGGTGTCCGGGGAGGGTTAGTGCAGGGTGTCCGGCCAGTGAGAGTGCAGGGTGACCGGGAGGGTTAGTGCATGGTGTCCGGGGAAGGTTAGTGCAGGGTGTCTGGTGAAGGAGAGTGCAGGATGTCCGGGGAGGGGTAGTGCAGGGTGTCTGGGGAAGGTGAGTGCAGGATGTCCGGGGAGGGGTAGTGCAGGGTGTCCACGGATTGTTAGTGCAGGGTGTCCGGGGAAGCTTAGTGCAGGGTGTCCGGGCAGGGTTAGTGCTGTGCGTCCAGGGAGGTATAGTGCAGGGTGTCCGGGGAGTGAGCGTGCAGGGTGTCCAGGGAGGGTTAGTGCAGGGTGTCCGGGGAGGGTTAGTGCTGTGTGTCCAGGGAGGGTTAGTGCTGTGTGTCCAGGGAGGGTTAGTGCAGGGTGTCCGGTGAGTGAGCGTGCATGGTTTCCAGGGAGGGTTAGTGCAGGGTGTCCGGGGTGGGTTAGTGCAGGGAGTCCGTGGAGGGTTAGTGCAGGGTGTCCAGGGAGGGTTAGTGCAGGATGTCCGGGCAGGGTTAGTGCAGGGTTTCCGGGAGGGTTAGTGCAGGGTGACCGGGAGGGTTAGTGCAGGGTGTCAGGGGAGGGTTAGTGCAGGGTGTCAGGGGAGGCTTAGTGCAGGGTGTCAGGGGAGGGTTAGTGCAGGGTGTCCGGGGAGGGTTAGTGCAGGGTGTCCGGGGAGGGTTAGTGCTGGGTGTCCGGGGAGGGTTAGTGCTGGGTGTCCGGGGAGGGTTAGTGCTGGGTGTCCGGGGAGGATTAGTGCAGGTTGTCCGGGGAGGGTTAGTGCAGGGTGTCCGGGGAGGGTTAGTGCAGGATGTCTGGGGACGGATAGTGCAGGGTGTCCGGGGAAGTTTAGTGCAGGGTGTCTTGGGAGGGTTAGTGCAGGGTGTCCGGGGAGGGTTAGTGCAGGGTGTCCGGGAAGGGTTAGTGCAGGATGTCTGGGGAGGGTTAGTGCAGGATGTCTGGGGAGGGTTAGTGCAGGGTGTCCGGGGAGGGATAGTGCAGGGTGTCCCGGGTGGGTTAGTGCAGGGTGTCCGGGGAGGGTTAGTGCAGGGTGTCCGGGGAGGGTTAGTGCATGGTTTCCGGGGAGGGTTAGTGCAGGGTGTCCGGGGAGGGTTAGTGCAGGATGTCTGGGGAGGGTTAGTGCAGGGTGTCCGGGGAGGGTTAGTGCAGGGTGTCCGGGAGGGTTAGTGCAGGGTGTCTGGGTAGTGAGAGTGCATGGTGTCCGGGGAGTGAGAGTGCACGTTCTCCGCGTAAGGTTAGTGCAAGGTTTCCAGGGAGGGTTAGTGCAGGGTGTCCGGGAAGTTTAGTGCAGGGTGTCCGGGGAGGGTTAGTGCAGGATGTCTGGGGAGGGTTAGTGCAGGGTGTCCGGGGAGGGTTAGTGCAGGGTGTCCCGGGTGGGTTAGTGCAGGGTGTCCGGGAGGGTTAGTTCAGGGTGTCTGGGGAGGGTTAGTGCAGGGTGTCCAGGGAGGGTTAGTGCAGGGTGTCCGGGGAAGGTTAGTGCAGGGTGTCCGGGGAGGGTTAGTGCAGGGTGTCCGGGGAGGCTTAGTGCAGGGTGTCCGGGGAGTGTTAGTGCAGGGTGTCCAGGGAGGGTTAGTGCTGGCTGTCCGGTGACTGAGAGTGCAGGGTGTCCGGGGAAGCTTAGTGAAGGGTGCCCGGGGAGTGAGAGTGCAGGATGCCCGGGGAGTGAGAGTGCAGTGTGTCCGGGGAAAGTTAGTGCCGTGTCTGGGGAAGGTCAGTGCAGGATGACCGGGGAGGGTTAGTGCAGGGTGTCCGGGGAGGGTTAGTGCAGGGTGTCCGGGGAGGGTTAGTGCAGTGTCTCTGGGGAGGGTTAGTGCAGGGTGTCTGGGGAAGCAGAGTGCAGGATGTCCGGGGAGGGTTAGTGCAGGATGTCCGGGAGGGTTAGTGCAGGATGTCCGGGGAGGGTTAGTGCAGGGTGTCCGGGGAGGGTTAGTGCAGGGTGTCCGGGGAGGGTTAGTGCAGGGTGTCCGGGGAGGGTTAGTGCAGGGTGTCCGGGGAGGGTTAGTGCAGGGTGTCCGGGGAGGGTTAGTGCAGGGTGTCCGGGGAGGGTTAGTGCAGGGTGTCCGGGGATGGTTAGTGCAGGGTGTCCGGGGATGGTTAGTGCAGGGTGTCCGGGGATGGTTAGTGCAGGGTGTCCGGGGATGGTTAGTGCAGGGTGTCCGGGGAGGGTTAGTGCAGGGTGTCCGGGGAGGGTTAGTGCAGGGTGTCCGGGGAGGGTTAGTGCAGGGTGTCCGGGGAGGGTTAGTGCAGGGTGTCCGGGGAGGGTTAGTGCAGGGTGTCCGGGGAGGGTTAGTGCAGGGTGTCCGGGGAGGGTTAGTGCAGGGTGTCCGGGGAGGGTTAGTGCAGGGTGTCCGGGGAGGGTTAGTGCAGGGTGTCCGGGGAGGGTTAGTGCAGGGTGTGCGGGAGGGTTAGTGCAGGGTGTCCGGGGAGGGTTAGTGCAGGGTGTCCGGGGAGGGTTAGTGCAGGGTGTCCGGGGAGGGTTAGTGCAGGGTGTCCGGGGAGGGTTAGTGCAGGGTGTCCGGGGAGGGTTAGTGCAGGGTGTCTGGTGAGTGAGAGTGCAGGGTGTCCGGGGAGGGTGAGTGCAGGGTGTCCGGGGAGGGTGAGTGCAGGGTGTCCGGGGAGGGTTAGTGCCGTGTCTGGGGAAGGTCAGTGCAGGGTGTCCGGGGAGGGTTAGTGCAGGGTGTCCGGGAGGGTTAGTGCAGGGTGTCTGGGGAGTGAGAGTGCAGGGTGTCCAGCTAGTGAGAGTGCAGGGTGTCTGGGGAGGGTTAGTGCAGGGTGTCTGGGGAAGGAGAGTGCAGGATGTCCGGGGAGCGGACGTGCAGGATGTCTGGGGAAGGTCAGTGAAGGATGTCCGGGGAGGGTTAGTGCAGGGTGTCCGGGGAGGGTTAGTGCAGGGTGTCCGGGAGGGTTAGTGCAGGGTGTCTGGGGAGAGATAGTGCAGGGTGTCCGGGAGGGTTAGTGCAGGGTGTCTGGGGAGGGTTAGTGCAGGGTCTCCGGGAGGGTTAGTGCAGGGTGTCCAGGGAGGGATAGTGCAGGGTGTCCGGGAGGGTTAGTGCAGGATGTCCGGGAGGGTTAGTGCAGGATGTCCGGGAGGGTTAGTGCAGGATGTCCGGGAGGGTTAGTGCAGGGTGTCCGTTGAGGGTTAGTGCAGGGTGTCCACGGAGGGTTAGTGCAGGGTGTCCACGGAGGGTTAGTGTAGGGTGTCCACGGAGGGTTAGTGCATGGAGTCCGGGGATGGTTAGTGCAGGGTGTCCGGGGAGTGTTAGTGCAGGGTGTCCGTGGAGGGATAGTGCAGGGTGTCTGGGGAAGGTTATTGCAGGGTATCCGGGGAGGGTTAGCGCAGGGTGTCCGGAGAGTGTTAGTGCAGGGTGTCCGGAGAGTGTTAGTGCAGGGTGTCCGGAGAGTGTTAGTGCAGGGTGTCCGGGGAGTGTTCGTGCAGGGTGTCCGGGGAGTGTTAGTGCAGGGTGTCCGGGGAATGTTAGTGCAGGGTTTCCGGGGAGTGTTAGTGCAGGGTGTCCGGGGAGTGTTAGTGCAGGGTGTCCGGGGAGTGTTAGTGCAGGGTGTCCGGGGAGTGTTAGTGCAGGGTGTCCGGGGAGTGTTAGTGCAGGGTGTCCGGGGAGGGTTAGTGCTGGGTGTCCGTGGAGGGTTATTGCAGGGTGTCCGGGAGGGTTAGTGCAGGGTGTCTGGGGAGTGAGAGTGCAGGGTGTCCAGGGACGGTTAGTGCAGGGTGTCCAGGGAGGTTTAGTCCAGGTGCTCCGGTGACTGAGAGTGCAGGTTGTCCGGGGAGGGTTAGTGCAGGTTCTCCGGGGAAGGTTAGTGCAGGGTGTCCAGGGAGGGTTAGTGCAGGGTGTCTGGGGAGGGTTAGTGCAGGGTGTCTGGGGAGGGTTAGTGCAGGGTATCCACGGATTGTTAGTGCAGGGTGTCCGGGGAGTGTTAGTGCAGGGTGTCCGGGGAGGGTTAGTGCTGGGTGTCCGTGGAGGGTTATTGCAGGGTGTCCGGGAGGGTTAGTGCAGGGTGTCTGGGGAGTGAGAGTGCAGGGTGTCCAGGGACGGTTAGTGCAGGGTGTCCAGGGAGGTTTAGTCCAGGTGCTCCGGTGACTGAGAGTGCAGGTTGTCCGGGGAGGGTTAGTGCAGGTTCTCCGGGGAAGGTTAGTGCAGGGTGTCCAGGGAGGGTTAGTGCAGGGTGTCTGGGGAGGGTTAGTGCAGGGTGTCTGGGGAGGGTTAGTGCAGGGTATCCACGGATTGTTAGTGCAGGGTGTCCGGGGAAGCTTAGTGCAGGGTGTCCGGGCAGGGTTAGCGCTGTGCGTCCAGGGAGGGTTAGTGCAGGGTGTCCGGGGAGTGAGCGTGCAGGGTGTCCAGGGAGGGTTAGTGCATTGTGTCCGGGGAGGGTTAGTGCTGTGTGTCCAGGGAGGGTTAGTGCAGGGTGTCCGGGGAGTGAGCGTGCAGGGTGTCCGGGGAGGGTTAGTGCAGGGTGTGCGGGGAGGCTTAGTGCAGAGTGTCCGGGGAGGGTTAGTGCAGGGTGTCCAGGGAGGGTGAGTGCTGGCTGTCCGGTGACTGAGAGTGCAGGGTGTCCGGGGAAGCTTAGTGAAGGGTGCCCGGGGAGTGAGAGTGCAGGATGCCCGGGGAGTGAGAGTGCAGTGTGTCCGGGGAAAGTTAGTGCCGTGTCTGGGGAAGGTCAGTGCAGGATGACCGGGGAGGGTTAGTGCAGGGTGTCCGGGGAGGGTTAGTGCAGGGTGTCCGGGGAGGGTTAGTGCAGTGTCTCTGGGGAGGGTTAGTGCAGGGTGTCTGGGGAAGTAGAGTGCAGGATGTCCGGGGAGGGTTAGTGCAGGATGTCCGGGGAGGGTTAGTGCAGGATGTCCGGGGAGGGTTAGTGCAGGGTGTCCGGGGAGGGTTAGTGCAGGGTGTCCGGGGAGGGTTAGTGCAGGGTGTCCGGGGAGGGTTAGTGCAGGGTGTCCGGGGAGGGTTAGTGCAGGGTGTCCGGGGAGGGTTAGTGCAGGGTGTCCGGGGAGGGTTAGTGCAGGGTG
Source organism: Carcharodon carcharias (assembly GCF_017639515.1). Lineage (NCBI taxonomy): Eukaryota > Metazoa > Chordata > Chondrichthyes > Lamniformes > Lamnidae > Carcharodon > Carcharodon carcharias. The sequence continues at coordinate 27,350,920 of NC_054486.1, forward strand.
TCCGGGGAGGGTTAGTGCAGGGTGTCCGGGGAGGGTTAGTGCAGGGTGTCCGGGGAGGGTTAGTGCAGGGTGTCCGGGGAGGGTTAGTGCAGGGTGTCCGGGAGGGTTAGTGCAGGGTGTCTGGGGAGAGATAGTGCAGGGTGTCCGGGAGGGTTAGTGCAGGGTGTCTGGGGAGGGTTAGTGCAGGGTCTCCGGGAGGGTTAGTGCAGGGTGTCCAGGGAGGGATAGTGCAGGGTGTCCGGGAGGGTTAGTGCAGGATGTCCGGGAGGGTTAGTGCAGGATGTCCGGGAGGGTTAGTGCAGGATGTCCGGGAGGGTTAGTGCAGGGTGTCCGTTGAGGGTTAGTGCAGGGTGTCCACGGAGGGTTAGTGCAGGGTGTCCACGGAGGGTTAGTGCAGGGTGTCCACGGAGGGTTAGTGCAGGGTGTCCACGGAGGGTTAGTGCAGGGTGTCCAGGGAGGGATAGTGCAGGGTGTCCGGGAGGGTTAGTGCAGGATGTCCGGGAGGGTTAGTGCAGGATGTCCGGGAGGGTTAGTGCAGGATGTCCGGGAGGGTTAGTGCAGGGTGTCCGTTGAGGGTTAGTGCAGGGTGTCCACGGAGGGTTAGTGCAGGGTGTCCACGGAGGGTTAGTGCAGGGTGTCCACGGAGGGTTAGTGCAGGGTGTCCACGGAGGGTTAGTGCAGGGTGTCCACGGAGGGTTAGTGCAGGGTGTCCACGGAGGGTTAGTGTAGGGTGTCCACGGAGGGTTAGAGCATGGAGTCCGGGGATGGTTAGTGCAGGGTGTCCGGGGAGTGTTAGTGCAGGGTGTCCGTGGAGGGATAGTGCAGGGTGTCTGGGGAAGGTTAGTGCAGGGTGTCCGGGGAGGGTTAGCGCAGGGTGTCCGGAGAGTGTTAGTGCAGGGTGTCCGGGGAGTGTTCGTGCAGGGTGTCCGGGGAGTGTTAGTGCAGGGTTTCCGGGGAGTGTTAGTGCAGGGTTTCCGGGGAGTGTTAGTGCAGGGTGTCCGGGGAGTGTTAGTGCAGGGTGTCCGGGGAGTGTTAGTGCAGGGTGTCCGTGGAGTGTTAGTGCAGGGTGTCCGGGGAGTGTTAGTGCAGGGTGTCCGGGGAGGGTTAGTGCAGGGTGTCCGGGGCGGGTTAGTGCTGGGTGTCCGTGGAGGGTTATTGCAGGGTGTCCGGGAGGGTTAGTGCAGGGTGTCTGGGGAGTGAGAGTGCAGGGTGTCCAGGGACGGTTAGTGCAGGGTGTCCAGGGAGGTTTAGTCCAGGTTCTCCGGTGACTGAGAGTGCAGGTTGTCCGGGGAGGGTTAGTGCAGGTTCTCCGGGGAAGGTTAGTGCAGGGTGTCCAGGGAGGGTTAGTGCAGGGTGTCTGGGGAGGGTTAGTGCAGGGTGTCTGGGGAGGGTTAGTGCAGGGTATCCACGGATTGTTAGTGCAGGGTGTCCGGGGAAGCTTCGTGCAGGGTGTCCGGGCAGGGTTAGCGCTGTGCGTCCAGGGAGGGTTAGTGCAGGGTGTCCGGGGAGTGAGCGTGCAGGGTGTCCAGGGAGGGTTAGTGCATTGTGTCCGGGGAGGGTTAGTGCTGTGTGTCCAGGGAGGGTTAGTGCAGGGTGTCCGGGGAGTGAGCGTGCAGGGTGTCCGGGGAGGGTTAGTGCAGGGTGTCCGGGGAGGCTTAGTGCAGGGTGTCCGGGGAGGCTTAGTGCAGGGTGTCCGGGGAGGGTTAGTGCAGGGTGTCCAGGGAGGGTTAGTGCTGGCTGTCCGGTGACTGAGAGTGCAGGGTGTCCGGGGAAGCTTAGTGAAGGGTGCCCGGGGAGTGAGAGTGCAGGATGCCCGGGGAGTGAGAGTGCAGTGTGTCCGGGGAAAGTTAGTGCCGTGTCTGGGGAAGGTCAGTGCAGGATGACCGGGGAGGGTTAGTGCAGGGTGTCCGGGGAGGGTTAGTGCAGGGTGTCCGGGGAGGGTTAGTGCAGTGTCTCTGGGGAGGGTTAGTGCAGGGTGTCTGGGGAAGCAGAGTGCAGGATGTCCGGGGAGGGTTAGTGCAGGATGTCCGGGGAGGGTTACTACAGGATGTCCGGGGAGGGTTAGTGCAGGGTGTCCGGGGAGGGTTAGTGCAGGGTGTCCGGGGAGGGTTAGTGCAGGGTGTCCGGGGAGGGTTAGTGCAGGGTGTCCGGGGAGGGTTAGTGCAGGGTGTCCGGGGAGGGTTAGTGCAGGGTGTCCGGGGAGGGTTAGTGCAGGGTGTCCGGGGAGGGTTAGTGCAGGGTGTCCGGGGAGGGTTAGTGCAGGGTGTCCGGGGAGGGTTAGTGCAGGGTGTCCGGGGAGGGTTAGTGCAGGGTGTCCGGGGAGGGTTAGTGCAGGGTGTCCGGGGAGGGTTAGTGCAGGGTGTCCGGGGAGGGTGAGTGCAGGGTGTCCGGGGAGGGTGAGTGCAGGGTGTCCGGGGAGGGTGAGTGCAGGGTGTCCGGGGAGGGTGAGTGCAGGGTGTCCGGGGAGGGTGAGTGCAGGGTGTCCGGGGAGGGTGAGTGCAGGGTGTCCGGGGAGGGTGAGTGCAGGGTGTCCGGGGAGGGTGAGTGCAGGGTGTCCGGGGAGGGTGAGTGCAGGGTGTCCGGGGAGGGTGAGTGCAGGGTGTCCGGGGAGGGTGAGTGCAGGGTGTCCGGGGAGGGTGAGTGCAGGGTGTCCGGGGAGGGTTAGTGCCGTGTCTGGGGAAGGTCAGTGCAGGGTGTCCGGGGAGGGTCAGTGCAGGGTGTCCGGGAGGGTTAGTGCAGGGTGTCTGGGGAGTGAGAGTGCAGGGTGTCCAGCTAGTGAGAGTGCAGGGTGTCTGGGGAGGGTTAGTGCAGGGTGTCTGGGGAATGAGAGTGCAGGATGTCTGGGGAGCGGACGTGCAGGATGTCTGGGGAAGGTCAGTGAAGGATGTCCGGGGAGGGTGAGTGCAGGGTGTCCGGGGAGGGTTAGTGCAGGGTGTCCGGGAGGGTTAGTGCAGGGTGTCTGGGGAGAGATAGTGCAGGGTGTCCGGGAGGGTTAGTGCAGGGTGTCTGGGGAGGGTTAGTGCAGGGTCTCCGGGAGGGTTAGTGCAGGATGTCCGGGAGGGTTAGTGCAGGATGTCCGGGAGGGTTAGTGCAGGATGTCCGTTGAGGGTTAGTGCAGGATGTCCGTTGAGGGTTAGTGCAGGGTGTCCGTTGAGGGTTAGTGCAGGGTGTCCACGGAGGGTTAGTGCAGGGTGTCCACGGAGGGTTAGTGTAGGGTGTCCACGGAGGGTTAGTGCATGGAGTCCGGTGATGGTTAGTGCAGGGTGTCCGGGGAGTGTTAGTGCAGGGTGTCCGTGGAGGGATAGTGCAGGGTGTCTGGGGAAGGTTAGTGCAGGGTATCCGGGGAGGGTTAGCGCAGGGTGTCCGGAGAGTGTTAGTGCAGGGTGTCCGGGGAGTGTTCGTGCAGGGTGTCCGGGGAGTGTTAGTGCAGGGTGTCCGGGGAGTGTTAGTGCAGGGTGTCCGGGGAGTGTTAGTGCAGGGTGTCCGGGGAGTGTTAGTGCAGGGTGTCCGGGGAGTGTTAGTGCAGGGTGTCCGGGGAGTGTTAGTGCAGGGTGTCCGGGGAGTGTTAGTGCAGGGTGTCCGGGGAGTGTTAGTGCAGGGTGTCCGGGGAGTGTTAGTGCAGGGTGTCCGGGGAGTGTTAGTGCAGGGTGTCCGGGGAGGGTTAGTGCTGGGTGTCCGTGGAGGGTTATTGCAGGGTGTCCGGGAGGGTTAGTGCAGGGTGTCTGGGGAGTGAGAGTGCAGGGTGTCCAGGGATGGTTAGTGCAGGGTGTCCAGGGAGGTTTAGTCCAGGTTCTCCGGTGACTGAGAGTGCAGGTTGTCCGGGGAGGGTTAGTGCAGGTTCTCCGGGGAAGGTTAGTGCAGGGTGTCCAGGGAGGGTTAGTGCAGGGTGTCTGGGGAGGGTTAGTGCAGGGTGTCTGGGGAGGGTTAGTGCAGGGTATCCACGGATTGTTAGTGCAGGGTGTCCGGGGAAGCTTAGTGCAGGGTGTCCGGGCAGGGTTAGTGCTGTGCGTCCAGGGAGGGTTAGTGCAGGGTGTCCGGGGAGTGAGCGTGCAGGGTGTCCAGGGAGGGTTAGTGCATTGTGTCCGGGGAGGGTTAGTGCTGTGTGTCCAGGGAGGGTTAGTGCAGGGTGTCCGGGGAGTGAGAGTGCAGGGTGTCCGGGGAAGCTTAGTGAAGGGTGCCCGGGGAGTGAGAGTGCAGGATGCCCGGGGAGTGAGAGTGCAGTGTGTCCGGGGAAAGTTAGTGCCGTGTCTGGGGAAGGTCAGTGCAGGATGACCGGGGAGGGTTAGTGCAGGGTGTCCGGGGAGGGTTAGTGCAGGGTGTCCGGGGAGGGTTAGTGCAGTGTCTCTGGGGAGGGTTAGTGCAGGGTGTCTGGGGAAGCAGAGTGCAGGATGTCCGGGGAGGGTTAGTGCAGGATGTCCGGGGAGGGTTAGTGCAGGATGTCCGGGGAGGGTTAGTGCAGGGTGTCCGGGGAGGGTTAGTGCAGGGTGTCCGGGGAGGGTTAGTGCAGGGTGTCCGGGGAGGGTTAGTGCAGGGTGTCCGGGGAGGGTTAGTGCAGGGTGTCCGGGGAGGGTTAGTGCAGGGTGTCCGGGGAGGGTTAGTGCAGGGTGTCCGGGGAGGGTTAGTGCAGGGTGTCCGGGGAGGGTTAGTGCAGGGTGTCCGGGGAGGGTTAGTGCAGGGTGTCCGGGGAGGGTTAGTGCAGGGTGTCCGGGGAGGGTTAGTGCAGGGTGTCCGGGGAGGGTTAGTGCAGGGTGTCCGGGGAGGGTTAGTGCAGGGTGTCCGGGGAGGGTTAGTGCAGGGTGTCCGGGGAGGGTTAGTGCAGGGTGTCCGGGGAGGGTTAGTGCAGGGTGTCCGGGAGGGTTAGTGCAGGGTGTCTGGGGAGAGATAGTGCAGGGTGTCCGGGATGGTTAGTGCAGGGTGTCTGGGGAGGGTTAGTGCAGGGTCTCCGGGAGGGTTAGTGCAGGGTGTCCAGGGAGGGATAGTGCAGGGTGTCCGGGAGGGTTAGTGCAGGATGTCCGGGAGGGTTAGTGCAGGATGTCCGGGAGGGTTAGTGCAGGATGTCCGGGAGGGTTAGTGCAGGGTGTCCGTTGAGGGTTAGTGCAGGGTGTCCGTTGAGGGTTAGTGCAGGGTGTCCGTTGAGGGTTAGTGCAGGGTGTCCACGGAGGGTTAGTGCAGGGTGTCCACGGAGGGTTAGTGTAGGGTGTCCACGGAGGGTTAGTGCATATAGTCCGGGGATGGTTAGTGCAGGGTGTCCGGGGAGTGTTAGTGCAGGGTGTCCGTGGAGGGATAGTGCAGGGTGTCTGGGGAAGGTTAGTGCAGGGTATCCGGGGAGTGTTAGCGCAGGGTGTCCGGAGAGTGTTAGTGCAGGGTGTCCGGGGAGTGTTCGTGCAGGGTTTCCGGGGAGTGTTAGTGCAGGGTTTCCGGGGAGTGTTAGTGCAGGGTGTCCGGGGAGTGTTAGTGCAGGGTGTCCGGGGAGTGTTAGTGCAGGGTGTCCGGGGAGTGTTAGTGCAGGGTGTCCGGGGAGTGTTAGTGCAGTGTGTCCGGGGAGTGTTAGTGCAGGGTGTCCGGGGAGGGTTAGTGCAGGGTGTCCGGGGAGGGTTAGTGCTGGGTGTCCGTGGAGGGTTATTGCAGGGTGTCCGGGAGGGTTAGTGCAGGGTGTCTGGGGAGTGAGAGTGCAGGGTGTCCAGGGACGGTTAGTGCAGGGTGTCCAGGGAGGTTTAGTCCAGGTTCTCCGGTGACTGAGAGTGCAGGTTGTCCGGGGAGGGTTAGTGCAGGTTCTCCGGGGAAGGTTAGTGCAGGGTGTCCAGTGAGGGTTAGTGCAGGGTGTCTGGGGAGGGTTAGTGCAGGGTGTCTGGGGAGGGTTAGTGCAGGGTATCCACGGATTGTTAGTGCAGGGTGTCCGGGGAAGCTTAGTGCAGGGTGTCCGGGCAGGGTTAGCGCTGTGCGTCCAGGGAGGGTTAGTGCAGGGTGTCCGGGGAGTGAGCGTGCAGGGTGTCCAGGGAGGGTTAGTGCATTGTGTCCGGGGAGGGTTAGTGCTGTGTGTCCAGGGAGGGTTAGTGCAGGGTGTCCGGGGAGTGAGCGTGCAGGGTGTCCGGGGAGGGTTAGTGCAGGGTGTCCGGGGAGGCTTAGTGCAGGGTGTCCGGGGAGGGTAAGTGCAGGGTGTCCAGGGAGGGTTAGTGCTGGCTGTCCGGTGACTGAGAGTGCAGGGTGTCCGGGGAAGCTTAGTGAAGGGTGCCCGGGGAGTGAGAGTGCAGGATGCCCGGGGAGTGAGAGTGCAGTGTGTCCGGGGAAAGTTAGTGCCGTGTCTGGGGAAGGTCAGTGCAGCCTGACCGGGGAGGGTTAGTGCAGGGTGTCCGGGGAGGGTTAGTGCAGGGTGTCCGGGGAGGGTTAGTGCAGTGTCTCTGGGGAGGGTTAGTGCAGGGTGTCTGGGGAAGCAGAGTGCAGGATGTCCGGGGAGGGTTAGTGCAGGATGTCCGGGGAGGGTTAGTGCAGGATGTCCGGGGAGGGTTAGTGCAGGGTGTCCGGGGAGGGTTAGTGCAGGGTGTCCGGGGAGGGTTAGTGCAGGGTGTCCGGGGAGGGTTAGTGCAGGGTGTCCGGGGAGGGTTAGTGCAGGGTGTCCGGGGAGGGTTAGTGCAGGGTGTCCGGGGAGGGTTAGTGCAGGGTGTCCGGGGAGGGTTAGTGCAGGGTGTCCGGGGAGGGTTAGTGCAGGGTGTCCGGGGAGGGTTAGTGCAGGGTGTCCGGGGAGGGTTAGTGCAGGGTGTCCGGGGAGGGTTAGTGCAGGGTGTCCGGGGAGGGTTAGTGCAGGGTGTCCGGGGAGGGTTAGTGCAGGGTGTCCGGGGAGGGTTAGTGCAGGGTGTCCGGGGAGGGTTAGTGCAGGGTGTCCGGGGAGGGTTAGTGCAGGGTGTCCGGGGAGGGTTAGTGCAGGGTGTCCGGGGAGGGTTAGTGCAGGGTGTCCGGGGAGGGTGAGTGCAGGGTGTCCGGGGAGGGTGAGTGCAGGGTGTCCGGGGAGGGTGAGTGCAGGGTGTCCGGGGAGGGTGAGTGCAGGGTGTCCGGGGAGGGTGAGTGCAGGGTGTCCGGGGAGGGTTAGTGCCGTGTCTGGGGAAGGTCAGTGCAGGGTGTCCAGCTAGTGAGAGTGCAGGGTGTCTGGGGAGGGTTAGTGCAGGGTGTCTGGGGAAGGAGAGTGCAGGATGTCCGGGGAGCGGACGTGCAGGATGTCTGGGGAAGGTCAGTGAAGGATGTCCGGGGAGGGTTAGTGCAGGGTGTCCGGGGAGGGTTAGTGCAGGGTGTCCGGGAGGGTTAGTGCAGGGTGTCTGGGGAGAGATAGTGCAGGGTGTCCGGGAGGGTTAATGCAGGGTGTCTGTGGAGGGTTAGTGCAGGGTCTCCGGGAGGGTTAGTGCAGGGTGTCCAGGGAGGGATAGTGCAGGGTGTCCGGGAGGGTTAGAGCAGGATGTCCGGGAGGGTTAGTGCAGGATGTCCGGGAGGGTTAGTGCAGGATGTCCGGGAGGGTTAGTGCAGGGTGTCCATTGAGGGTTAGTGCAGGGTGTCCACGGAGGGTTAGTGCAGGGTGTCCACGGAGGGTTAGTGTAGGGTGTCCACGGAGGGTTAGTGCATGGAGTCCGGGGATGGTTAGTGCAGGGTGTCCGGGGAGGGTTAGTGCAGTGTCTCTGGGGAGGGTTAGTGCAGGGTGTCTGGGGAAGCAGAGTGCAGGATGTCCGGGGAGGGTTAGTGCAGGTTGTCCGGGGAGGGTTAGTGCAGGATGTCCGGGGAGGGTTAGTGCAGGGTGTCCGGGGAGGGTTAGTGCAGGGTGTCCGGGGAGGGTTAGTGCAGGGTGTCCGGGGAGGGTTAGTGCAGGGTGTCCGGGGAGGGTTAGTGCAGGGTGTCCGGGGAGGGTTAGTGCAGGGTGTCCGGGGAGGGTTAGTGCAGGGTGTCCGGGGAGGTTTAGTGCAGGGTGTCCGGGGAGGGTTAGTGCAGGGTGTCCGGGGAGGGTTAGTGCAGGGTGTCCGGGGAGGGTTAGTGCAGGGTGTCCGGGGAGGGTTAGTGCAGGGTGTCCGGGGAGGGTTAGTGCAGGGTGTCCGGGGAGGGTTAGTGCAGGGTGTCCGGGGAGGGTTAGTGCAGGGTGTCCTGGGGAGGGTTAGTGCAGGGTGTCCGGGGAGGGTGAGTGCAGGGTGTCCGGGGAGGGTGAGTGCAGGGTGTCCGGGGAGGGTGAGTGCAGGGTGTCCGGGGAGGGTGAGTGCAGGGTGTCCGGGGAGGGTTAGTGCCGTGTCTGGGGAAGGTCAGTGCAGGGTGTCCGGGGAGGGTTAGTGCAGGGTGTCCGGGAGGGTTAGTGCAGGGTGTCTGGGGAGTGAGAGTGCAGGGTGTCCAGCTAGTGAGAGTGCAGGGTGTCTGGGGAGGGTTAGTGCAGGGTGTCTGGGGAAGGAGAGTGCAGGATGTCCGGGGAGCGGACGTGCAAGATGTCTGGGGAAGGTCAGTGAAGGATGTTCGGGGAGGGTTAGTGCAGGGTGTCCGGGGAGGGTTAGTGCAGGGTGTCCGGGAGGGTTAGTGCAGGGTGTCTGGGGAGAGATAGTGCAGGGTGTCCGGGAGGGTTAGTGCAGGGTGTCTGGGGAGGGTTAGCGCAGGGTCTCCGGGAGGGTTAGTGCAGGGTGTCCAGGGAGGGATAGTGCAGGGTGTCCGGGAGGGTTAGTGCAGGATGTCCGGGAGGGTTAGTGCAGGATGTCCGGGAGGGTTAGTGCAGGATGTCCGGGAGGGTTAGTGCAGGGTGTCCGTTGAGGGTTAGTGCAGGGTGTCCGTTGAGGGTTAGTGCAGGGTGTCCACGGAGGGTTAGTGCAGGGTGTCCACGGAGGGTTAGTGTAGGGTGTCCACGGAGGGTTAGTGCATGGAGTCCGGGGATGGTTAGTGCAGGGTGTCCGGGGAGGGTTAGTGCAGGGTGTCCGGGGAGGGTTAGTGCAGGGTGTCCGGGGAGGGTTAGTGCAGGGTGTCCGGGGAGGGTTAGTGCAGGGTGTCCGGGGAGGGTTAGTGCAGGGTGTCCGGGAGGGTTAGTGCAGGGTGTCCGGGGAGGGTTAGTGCAGGGTGTCCGGGGAGGGTTAGTGCAGGGTGTCCGGGGAGGGTTAGTGCAGGGTGTCCGGGGAGGGTTAGTGCAGGGTGTCCGGGGAGGGTTAGTGCAGGGTGTCCGGGGAGGGTTAGTGCAGGGTGTCCGGGGAGGGTTAGTGCAGGGTGTCCGGGGAGGGTTAGTGCAGGGTGTCCGGGGAGGGTTAGTGCAGGGTGTCCGGGGAGGGTTAGTGCAGGGTGTCCGGGGAGGGTTAGTGCAGGGTGTCCGGGGAGGGTTAGTGCAGGGTGTCGGAGTGGGTTAGTGCAGGGTGTCTGGGGAGGGTTAGTGCAGGGTGTCCGGGGAGGGTTAGTGCAGGCTGTCAGGGTTGGGTTAGTGCAGGGTGTCCTGGGGAAGGTTAGTGCAGGGTGTCTGGGGAGGTAGTGCTGGGTGTCCGGGGAGGGAGAGTGCAGGGTATCCGGGGAAAGTTAGTGTCGTGTCCTGGGGAGGTTAGTGCCGGGTGTCCGGGGAGGATTAGTGCAGGGTGTCCAGGGAGGATTAGTGCAGGGTGTCCGGGGAGGGATAGTGCAGGGTGTCCGGGGAGGGATAGTGCAGGGTGTCCGGGGAGGGTTAGTGCAGGGTGTCCGGGGAGGGATAGTGCAGGGTGTCGGGGGAGGGTTAGTGCAGGGTGTCTGGGGAGGGTTAGTGCACTGTGTCTGGGGAGGGTTAGTGCACTGTGTCTGGGGAGGGCTAGTGCACTGTGTCTGGGGAGGGCTAGTGCTCTGTGTCTGGGGAGGGCTAGTGCACTGTGTCTGAGGAGGGTTAGTGCACTGTGTCTGGGGAGGGTTAGTGCACTGTTTCTGAGAGGGTTAGTGCACTGTGTCTGGGGAGGGTTAGTGCACTGTGTCTGGGGAGGGTTAGTGCACTGTGTCTGGGGAGGGTTAGTGCACTGTGTCTGGGGAGGGTTAGTGCACTGTGTCTGTGGAGGGTTAGTGCACTGTGTCTGTGGAGGGTTAGTGCACTGTGTCTGTGGAGGGTTAGTGCACTGTGTCTGGGGAGGGTTAGTGCATGGTGTCTGGGGAGGGTTAGTGCAGGTTCTCGGGGAAGGTTAGTGCATGGTTTCCAGGGAGGGTTAGTGCAGGGTGGCTAGGGAGGGTTAGTGCAGGGTGTCCTCGGAGGGTTAGTGCAGGGTGTCCGGGGAGGGATAGTGCAGGCTGACCGGGGAGGGTTGGTGCAGGGTGTCCACGGAGGGTTAGTGCAGGGTGTCCACGGAGGGTTAGTGCAGGGTGTCCGGGGAGGGTTAGTGCAGAGTGTCCGGGGAGGGTTAGTGCAGGGTGTCCGGGGAGGGTTAGTGCAGGGTGTCCGGGGAGGGTTAGTGCAGGGTGTCCGGGGAGGGTTAGTGCAGGGTGTCCGGGGAGGGTTAGTGCAGGGTGTCCTGGGAGGGTTAGTGCAGGGTGTCCTGGGAGGGTTAGTGCAGGGTGTCCGGGGAGGGTTAGTGCAGGGTGTCCTCGGAGGGATAGTGCAGGGTGTCCGGGGAAGCTTAGTGAAGGGTGCCCGGGGAGTGAGAGTGCAGGATGCCCGGAGAGTGAGAGTGCAGGGTGTCCGGGGAAAGTTAGTGCCGTGTCTGGGGAAGGTCAGTGCAGGATGACAGGGGAGGGTTAGTGCAGGGTGTCCGGGGAGGGTTAGTGCAGGGTGTCCGGGGAGGGTTAGTGCAGTGTCTCTGGGGAGGGTTAGTGCAGGGTGTCTTGGGAAGCAGAGTGCAGGTTGTCCGGGGAGGGTTAGTGCAGGATGTCGGGGAGGGTTAGTGCAGGGTGTCCGGGGAGGGTTAGTGCAGGGTGTCCGGGGAGGGTTAGTGCAGGGTGTCCGGGGAGGGTTAGTGCAGGGTGTCCGGGGAGGGTTAGTGCAGGGTGTCCGGGGAGGGTTAGTGCAGGGTGTCCGGGGAGGGTTAGTGCAGGGTGTCCGGGGAGGGTTAGTGCAGGGTGTCCGGGGAGGGTTAGTGCAGGGTGTCCGGGGAGGGTTAGTGCAGGGTGTCCGGGGAGGGTTAGTGCAGGGTGTCCGGGGAGTGTTAGTGCAGGGTGTCCGGGGAGGGTTAGTGCAGGGTGTCCGGGGAGGGTTAGTGCAGGGTGTCCGGGGAGGGTTAGTGCATTGTGTCCGGGGAGAGTTAGTGCAGGGTGTCCGGGGAGGGTTAGTGCAGGGTGTGCGGGGAGGGTGAGTGCAGGGTGTCCGGGGAGGGTTAGTGCAGGGTGTCTGGTGAGTGAGAGTGCAGGGTGTCTGGTGAGTGAGAGTGCAGGGTGTCCGGGGAGGGTGAGTGCAGGGTGTCCGGGGAGGGTGAGTGCAGGGTGTCCGGGGAGGGTGAGTGCAGGGTGTCCGGGGAGGGTGAGTGCAGGGTGTCCGGGGAGGGTTAGTGCAGGGTGTCCGGGGAGGGTTAGTGCCGTCTCTGGGGAAGGTCAGTGCAGGGTGTCCGGGGAGGGTTAGTGCAGGGTGTCCGGGAGGGTTAGTGCAGGGTGTCTGGGGAGTGAGAGTGCAGGGTGTCCAGCCAGTGAGTGTGCAGGGTGTCTGGGCAGGGTTAGTGTTGGGTGTCAGGGGAAGGAGAGTGCAGGATGTCCGAGGAGCGGTCGTGCAGGATGTCTGGGGAAGGTCAGTGAAGGATTTCCGGGGATGGTTAGTGCAGGGTGTCCGGGGTGGGTTAGTGCAGGGTGTCCGGGAGGGTTAGTGCAGGGTGCCTGGGGAGAGAGAGTGCAGGGTGTCCGGGAGGGTTAGTGCAGGGTCTCCGGGAGGGTTAGTGCAGGGTGTCCAGGGAGGGATAGTGCAGGGTGTCTGGGAGGGTTAGCGCAGGATGTCCTGGAGGGTTAGTGCAGGGTGTCCGGGGAGGATTAGTGCAGGGTGTCCACGGAGGGTTAGTGCAGGGTGTCCACGGAGGGTTAGTGCAGGATTTCCGGGGATGGTTAGTGCAGGGTGTCCGGGGTGGGTTAGTGCAGGGTGTCCGGGAGGGTTAGTGCAGGGTGCCTGGGGAGAGAGAGTGCAGGGTGTCCGGGAGGGTTAGTGCAGGGTGTCTGGGGAGGGTTAGTGCAGGGTCTCCGGGAGGGTTAGTGCAGGGTGTCCAGGGAGGGATAGTGCAGGGTGTCTGGGAGGGTTAGTGCAGGATGTCCGGGAGGGTTAGTGCAGGGTGTCCGGGGAGGGTTAGTGCAGGGTGTCCACGGAGGGTTAGTGCAGGGTGTCCACGGAGGGTTAGTGCAGGGTGTCCGGGGAGGGTTAGTGCAGGGTGTCCGGGGAGGGTTAGTGCAGGGTGTCCGGCGAGGGTTAGTGCAGGGTGTCCGGGGAGGGTTAGTGCAGGGTGTCCGGGGAGGGTTAGTGCAGGGTGTCCGGGGAGGGTTAGTGCAGGGTGTCCGGGGAGGGTTAGTGCAGGGTGTCCGGGGAGGGTTAGTGCAGGGTGTCCGGGGAGTGTTAGTGCAGGGTGTCCGGGGAGGGTTAGTGCAGGGTGTCCGGGGAGGGTTAGTGCAGGGTGTCCGGGGAGGGTTAGTGCATTGTGTCCGGGGAGAGTTAGTGCAGGGTGTCCGGGGAGGGTTAGTGCAGGGTGTCTGGTGAGTGAGAGTGCAGGGTGTCTGGTGAGTGAGAGTGCAGGGTGTCCGGGGAGGGTGAGTGCAGGGTGTCCGGGGAGGGTGAGTGCAGGGTGTCCGGGGAGGGTGAGTGCAGGGTGTCCGGGGAGGGTTAGTGCAGGGTGTCCGGGGAGGGTTAGTGCCGTCTCTGGGGAAGGTCAGTGCAGGGTGTCCGGGGAGGGTTAGTGCAGGGTGTCCGGGAGGGTTAGTGCAGGGTGTCTGGGGAGTGAGAGTGCAGGGTGTCCAGCAGTGAGTGTGCAGGGTGTCTGGGCAGGGTTAGTGTTGGGTGTCAGGGGAAGGAGAGTGCAGGATGTCCGAGGAGCGGTCGTGCAGGATGTCTGGGGAAGGTCAGTGAAGGATTTCCGGGGATGGTTAGTGCAGGGTGTCCGGGGTGGGTTAGTGCAGGGTGTCCGGGAGGGTTAGTGCAGGGTGCCTGGGGAGAGAGAGTGCAGGGTGTCCGGGAGGGTTAGTGCAGGGTCTCCGGGAGGGTTAGTGCAGGGTGTCCAGGGAGGGATAGTGCAGGGTGTCTGGGAGGGTTAGTGCAGGATGTCCGGGAGGGTTAGTGCAGGGTGTCCGGGGAGGATTAGTGCAGGGTGTCCACGGAGGGTTAGTGCAGGGTGTCCACGGAGGGTTAGTGCAGGATTTCCGGGGATGGTTAGTGCAGGGTGTCCGGGGTGGGTTAGTGCAGGGTGTCCGGGAGGGTTAGTGCAGGGTGCCTGGGGAGAGAGAGTGCAGGGTGTCCGGGAGGGTTAGTGCAGGGTGTCTGGGGAGGGTTAGTGCAGGGTCTCCGGGAGGGTTAGTGCAGGGTGTCCAGGGAGGGATAGTGCAGGGTGTCTGGGAGGGTTAGTGCAGGATGTCCGGGAGGGTTAGTGCAGGGTGTCCGGGGAGGGTTAGTGCAGGGTGTCCACGGAGGGTTAGTGCAGGGTGTCCACGGAGGGTTAGTGCAGGGTGTCCGGGGATGGTTAGTGCAGGGTGTCCGGGGAGGGTTAGTGCAGGGTTTCCGTGGAGGGATAGTGCAGGGTTTCTGGGGAAGGTTAGTGCAGGGTATCCGGGGAGGGTTAGTGCAGGGTGTCCGGGGAGTGTTAGTGCAGGGTGTCCGGGGAGTGTTAGTGCAGGGTGTCCGGGGAGTGTTAGTGCAGTGTGTCAGGGGAGTGTTAGTGCAGGGTGTATTGGGAGGGAGAGTGAATGGTTTCCTGGGAGGTTTAGTGCAGGGTATCCACGGATTGTTAGCGCAGGGTGTCCGGGGAGGGTTAGTGCTGTGTGTCCAGGGAGGGTTAGTGCAGGGTGTCCGGGGAGTGAGCGTGCAGGGTTTCCAGGGAGGGTTAGTGCAGGGTGTCCGGGGAGGGTTAGTGCAGGGTGTCCGGGGAGGGTTAGTGCAGGGAGTCCGTGGAGGGTTAGTGCAGGGTGTCCAGGGAGGGTTAGTGCAGGATGTCCGGGCAGGGTTAGTGCAGGGTGACCGGGAGGGTTAGTGCAGGGTGTCAGGGGAGGTTTAGTGCAGGGTGTCAGGGGAGGGTTAGTGCAGGGTGTCAGGGGAGGGTTAGTGCAGGGTGTCAGGGGAGGGTTAGTGCAGGGTGTCCGGGGAGGGTTAGTGCAGGGTGTCCGGGGAGGGTTAGTGCAGGGTGTCCGGGGAGGGTTAGTGCAGGGTGTCCGGGGAGGGTTAGTGCAGGGTGTCCGGGGAGGGTTAGTGCAGGGTGTCCGGGGAGGGTTAGTGCAGGGTGTCCGGGGAGGGTTAGTGCAGGGTGTCCGGGGAGGGTTAGTGCAGGATGTCTGGGGAGAGATAGTGCAGGGTGTCCGGGGAAGTTTAGTGCAGGGTGTCTTGGGAGGGTTAGTGCAGGGTGTCAGGGGAGGTTTAGTGCAGGATGTCAGGGGAGGGTTAGTGCAGGGTGTCAGGGGAGGGTTAGTGCAGGGTGTCCGGGGAGGGTTAGTGCAGGGTGTCCGGGGAGGGTTAGTGCAGGGTGTCCGGGGAGGGTTAGTGCAGGGTGTCCGGGGAGGGTTAGTGCAGGGTGTCCGGGGAGGGTTAGTGCAGGGTGTCCGGGGAGGGTTAGTGCAGGATGTCTGGGGAGGGATAGTGCAGGGTGTCCGGGGACGTTTAGTGCAAGGTGTCTTGAGAGGGTTAGTGCAGGGTGTCCGGGGAGGGTTAGTGCAGGGTGTCCGGGGAGGGTTAGTGCAGGGTGTCCGGGAAGGGTTAGTGCAGGGTGTCCGGGGAGGGTTAGCGCAGGGTGTCCCGGGTGGGTTAGTGCAGGGTGTCCGGGGAGGGTTAGTGCAGGGTGTCCGGGGAGGGTTAGTGCAGGGTGTCCGGGGAGGGTTAGTGCAGGGTGTCCGGGAAGGGTTAGTGCAGGATGTCCGGGGAGGGTTAGCGCAGGGTGTCCCGGGTGGGTTAGTGCAGGGTGTCCGGGGAGGGTTAGTGCAGGGTGTCCGGGGAGGGTTAGTGCAGGGTGTCCCGGGTGGGTTAGTGCAGGATGTCTGGGGAGGGTTAGTGCAGGGTGTCCGGGGAGGGTTAGTGCAGGGTGTCCCGGGTGGGTTAGTGCAGGGTGTCCGGGAGGGTTAGTGCAGGGTGTCTGGGTAGTGAGAGTGCATGGTGTCCGGGGAGTGAGAGTGCACGTTCTCCGCGTAAGGTTAGTGCAAGGTTTCCATTGAGGGTTAGTGCAGGGTGTCCGGGGAAGGTTAGTGCAGGGTGTCCGGGGAGGGTTAGTGCAGGATGTCCGGGGAGGGTTAGTGCAGGGTGTCCGGGGAGGGTTAGTGCAGGGTGTCCCGGGTGGGTTAGTGCAGGGTGTCCGGGAGGGTTAGTGCAGGGTGTCTGGGTAGTGAGAGTGCATGGTGTCCGGGGAGTGAGAGTGCACGTTCTCCGCGTAAGGTTAGTGCAGGGTTTCCAGGGAGGGTTAGTGCAGGGTGTCCGGGGAAGCTTAGTGCAGGGTGTCCGGGGAGGGTTAGTGCAGGATGTCTGGGGAGGGTTAGTGCAGGGTGTCCGGGGAGGGTTAGTGCAGGGTGTCCCGGGTGGGTTAGTGCAGGGTGTCCGGGAGGGTTAGTGCAGGGTGTCTGGGTAGTGAGAGTGCATGGTGTCCGGTGAGTGAGAGTGCAGGTTCTCCGCGTAAGGATAGTGCAGGGTTTCCAGGGAGGGTTAGTGCAGGGTGTCCAGGGAGTGTGAGTGCAGGTGTCCGGGGAGTGTGAGTGCAGGGTGTCCGGGAGTGTGAGTGCAGGGTGTCCGGGGAGTGTGAGTGCAGGGTGTCCGGGGAGTGTGAGTGCAGGGTGTCCCGGGGAGTGTGAGTGCAGGGTGTCCGGGGAGTGTGAGTGCAGGGTGTCCGGGGAGTGTGAGTGCAGGGTGTCCGGGGAGTGTGAGGTGCAGGGTGTCCGGGGAGTGTGAGTGCAGGGTGTCCGGGGAGTGTGAGTGCAGGGTGTCCGGGGAGTGTGAGTGCAGGGTGTCCCGGGGAGTGTGGTGCAGGGTGTCCGGGGAGTGTGAGTGCAGGGTGTCCGGGAGTGTGAGTGCAGGGTGTCCGGTGGAGTGTGAGTGCAGGGTGTCCGGGAGTGTGAGTGCAGGGTGTCCGGGGAGTGTGAGTGCAGGGTGTCCGGGGAGTGTGAGTGCAGGGTGTCCGGGGAGTGTGAGTGCAGGGTGTCCGGGGAGTGTGAGTGCAGGGTGTCCGGGGAGTGTGAGTGCAGGGTGTCCGGGGGAGTGTGAGTGCAGGGTGTCCGGGGAGTGTGAGTGCAGGGTGTCCGGGGAGTGTGAGTGCAGGGTGTCCGGGGAGTGTGAGTGCAGGGTGTCCGGGGAGTGTGAGTGCAGGGTGTCCGGGGAGTGTGAGTGCAGGGTGTCCGGGGAGTGTGAGTGCAGGGTGTCCGGGGAGTGTGAGTGCAGGGTGTCCGGGGAGTGTGAGTGCAGGGTGTCCGGGGAGTGTGTGTGCAGGGTGTCCGGGGAGTGTGAGTGCAGGGTGTCCGGGGAGTGAGAGTGCAGGGTGTGCGGGGAAAGTTAGTGCCGTGTCTGGGGAAGGTCAGTGCAGGGTGTCCGGGGAGGGTTAGTGCAGGGTGTCTGGGTAGTGAGAGTGCATGGTGTCCGGTGAGTGAGAGTGCAGGTTCTCCGCGTAAGGTTAGTGCAGGGTTTCCAGGGAGGGTTAGTGCAGGGTGTCCAGGGAGGGTTAGTGCAGGGTGTCCGGGGAGTGAGAGTGCACGGTGTGCGGGGAAAGTTAGTGCCGTGTCTGGGGAAGGTCAGTGCAGGGTGTCCGGGGAGGGTTAGTGCAGGGTGTCCGGCCAGTGAGAGTGCAGGGTGACCGGGAGGGTTAGTGCATGGTGTCCGGGGAAGGTTAGTGCAGGGTGTCTGGTGAAGGAGAATGCAGGATGTCCGGGGAGGGGTAGTGCAGGGTGTCTGGGGAAGCTGAGTGCAGGATGTCCGGGGAGGGGTAGTGCAGGGTGTCTGGGGAAGGTCAGTGCAGGATGTCTGGGGAAGGTTAGTGCAGGGTGTATTGGGAGGGAGAGTGAATGGTTTCCTGGGAGGTTTAGTGCAGGGTATCCACGGATTGTTAGTGCAGGGTGTCCGGGGAGGGTTAGTGCTGTGTGTCCAGGGAGGGTTAGTGCAGGGTGTCCGGGGAGTGAGCGTGCAGGGTTTCCAGGGAGGGTTAGTGCAGGGTGTCCGGGGAGGGTTAGTGCAGGGAGTCCGTGGAGGGTTAGTGCAGGGTGTCCAGGGAGGGTTAGTGCAGGATGTCCGGGCAGGGTTAGTGCAGGGTGACCGGGAGGGTTAGTGCAGGGTGTCAGGGGAGGTTTAGTGCAGGGTGTCAGGGGAGGGTTAGTGCAGGGTGTCAGGGGAGGGTTAGTGCAGGGTGTCAGGGGAGGGTTAGTGCAGGGTGTCCGGGGAGGGTTAGTGCAGGGTGTCCGGGGAGGGTTAGTGCAGGGTGTCCGGGGAGGGTTAGTGCAGGGTGTCCGGGGAGGGTTAGTGCAGGGTGTCCGGGGAGGGTTAGTGCAGGGTGTCCGGGGAGGGTTAGTGCAGGGTGTCCGGGGAGGGTTAGTGCAGGGTGTCCGGGGAGGGTTAGTGCAGGATGTCTGGGGAGAGATAGTGCAGGGTGTCCGGGGAAGTTTAGTGCAGGGTGTCTTGGGAGGGTTAGTGCAGGGTGTCAGGGGAGGTTTAGTGCAGGGTGTCAGTGGAGGGTTAGTGCAGGGTGTCAGGGGAGGGTTAGTGCAGGGTGTCCGGGGAGGGTTAGTGCAGGGTGTCCGGGGAGGGTTAGTGCAGGGTGTCCGGGGAGGGTTAGTGCAGGGTGTCCGGGGAGGGTTAGTGCAGGGTGTCCGGGGAGGGTTAGTGCAGGGTGTCCGGGGAGGGTTAGTGCAGGGTGTCCGGGGAGGGTTAGTGCAGGATGTCTGGGGAGGGATAGTGCAGGGTGTCCGGGGAAGTTTAGTGCAAGGTGTCTTGGGAGGGTTAGTGCAGGGTGTCCGGGGAGGGTTAGTGCAGGGTGTCCGGGAAGGGTTAGTGCAGGATGTCTGGGGAGGGTTAGTGCAGGGTGTCCGGGGAGGGTTAGCGCAGGGTGTCCCGGGTGGGTTAGTGCAGGGTGTCCGGGGAGGGTTAGTGCAGGGTGTGCAGGGAGGGTTAGTGCAGGGTGTCCGGGGAGGGTTAGTGCAGGATGTCTGGGGAGGGTTAGTGCAGGGTGTCCGGGGAGGGTTAGTGCAGGGTGTCCCGGGTGGGTTAGTGCAGGGTGTCCGGGAGGGTTAGTGCAGGGTGTCTGGGTAGTGAGAGTGCATGGTGTCCGGGGAGTGAGAGTGCACGTTCTCCGCGTAAGGTTAGTGCAAGGTTTCCATTGAGGGTTAGTGCAGGGTGTCCGGGGAAGGTTAGTGCAGGGTGTCCGGGGAGGGTTAGTGCAGGATGTCCGGGGAGGGTTAGTGCAGGATGTCCGGGGAGGGTTAGTGCAGGGTGTCCGGGGAGGGTTAGTGCAGGGTGTCCCGGGTGGGTTAGTGCAGGGTGTCCGGGAGGGTTAGTGCAGGGTGTCTGGGTAGTGAGAGTGCATGGTGTCCGGGGAGTGAGAGTGCACGTTCTCCGCGTAAGGTTAGTGCAGGGTTTCCAGGGAGGGTTAGTGCAGGGTGTCCGGGGAAGCTTAGTGCAGGGTGTCCGGGGAGGGTTAGTGCAGGATGTCTGGGGAGGGTTAGTGCAGGGTGTCCGGGGAGGGTTAGTGCAGGGTGTCCCGGGTGGGTTAGTGCAGGGTGTCCGGGAGGGTTAGTGCAGGGTGTCTGGGTAGTGAGAGTGCATGGTGTCCGGTGAGTGAGAGTGCAGGTTCTCCGCGTAAGGATAGTGCAGGGTTTCCAGGGAGGGTGACTGCAGGGTGTCCAGGGAGTGTGAGTGCAGGGTGTCCGGGGCGTGTGAGTGCAGGGTGTCCGGGGAGTGTGAGTGCAGGGTGTCCGGGGAGTGTGAGTGCAGGGTGTCCGGGGAGTGTGAGTGCAGGGTGTCCGGGGAGTGTGAGTGCAGGGTGTCCGGGGAGTGTGAGTGCAGGGTGTCCGGGGAGTGTGAGTGCAGGGTGTCCGGGGAGTGTGAGTGCAGGGTGTCCGGGGAGTGTGAGTGCAGGGTGTCCGGGGAGTGTGAGTGCAGGGTGTCCGGGGAGTGTGAGTGCAGGGTGTCCGGGGAGTGTGAGTGCAGGGTGTCCGGGGAGTGTGAGTGCAGGGTGTCCGGGGAGTGTGAGTGCAGGGTGTCCGGGGAGTGTGAGTGCAGGGTGTCCGGGGAGTGTGAGTGCAGGGTGTCCGGGGAGTGTGAGTGCAGGGTGTCCGGGGAGTGTGAGTGCAGGGTGTCCGGGGAGTGTGAGTGCAGGGTGTCCGGTGAGTGAGAGTGCAGGGTGTGCGGGGAAAGTTAGTGCCGTGTCTGGGGTAGGTCAGTGCAGGGTGTCCTGGGAGGGTTAGTGCAGGGTGTCCGGCCAGTGACAGTGCAGGGTGACCGGGCGGGTTAGTGCATGGTGTCCGGGGAAGGTTAGTGCAGGGTGTCTGGTGAAGGAGAGTGCAGGATGTCCGGGGAGGGGTAGTGCAGGGTGTCTGCGGAAGGTGAGTGCAGGATGTCCGGGGAGGGGTAGTGCAGGGTGTCTGGGGAAGGTCAGTGCAGGATGTCTGGGGAAGGTTAGTGCAGGGTGTATTGGGAGGGAGAGTGAATGGTTTCCTGGGAGGTTTAGTGCAGGGTATCCACGGATTGTTAGTGCAGGGTGTCCGGGGAGGGTTAGTGCTGTGTGTCCAGGGAGGGTTAGTGCAGGGTGTCCGGGGAGTGAGCGTGCAGGGTTTCCAGGGAGGGTTAGTGCAGGGTGTCCGGGGAGGGTTAGTGCAGGGAGTCCGTGGAGGGTTAGTGCAGGGTGTCCAGGGAGGGTTAGTGCAGGATGTCCGGGCAGGGTTAGTGCAGGGTGAACGGGAGGGTTAGTGCAGGGTGTCAGGGGAGGTTTAGTGCAGGGTGTCAGGGGAGGGTTAGTGCAGGGTGTCAGGGGAGGGTTAGTGCAGGGTGTCCGGGGAGGGTTAGTGCAGGGTGTCCGGGGAGGGTTAGTGCAGGGTGTCCGGGGAGGGTTAGTGCAGGGTGTCCGGGGAGGGTTAGTGCAGGATGTCTGGGGAGGGATAGTGCAGGGTGTCCGGGGAAGTTTAGTGCAGGGTGTCTTGGGAGGGTTAGTGCAGGGTGTCCGGGGCGGGTTAGTGCAGGGTGTCCGGGGCGGGTTAGTGCAGGGTGTCCGGGAAGGGTTAGTGCAGGATGTCTGGGGAGGGTTAGTGCAGGGTGTCCGGGGAGGGTTAGTGCAGGGTGTCCCGGGTGGGTTAGTGCAGGGTGTCCGGGGAGGGTTAGTGCAGGGTGTGCAGGGAGGGTTAGTGCAGGGTGTCCGGGGAGGGTTAGTGCATGATGTCTGGGGAGGGTTAGTGCAGGGTGTCCGGGGAGGGTTAGTGCAGGGTGTCCCGGGTGGGTTAGTGCAGGGTGTCCGGGAGGGTTAGTGCAGGGTGTCTGGGTAGTGAGAGTGCATGGTGTCCGGGGAGTGAGAGTGCACGTTCTCCGCGTAAGGTTAGTGCAAGGTTTCCAGGGAGGGTTAGTGCAGGGTGTCCGGGGAAGGTTAGTGCAGGGTGTCCGGGGAGGGTTAGTGCAGGATGTCTGGGGAGGGTTAGTGCAGGGTGTCCGGGGAGGGTTAGTGCAGGGTGTCCCGGGTGGGTTAGTGCAGGGTGTCCGGGAGGGTTAGTGCAGGGTGTCTGGGTAGTGAGACTGCATGGTGTCCG
The DNA here is from genome assembly GCF_017639515.1 of Carcharodon carcharias. Lineage (NCBI taxonomy): Eukaryota > Metazoa > Chordata > Chondrichthyes > Lamniformes > Lamnidae > Carcharodon > Carcharodon carcharias. The sequence goes on from NC_054486.1 coordinate 27,371,719, forward strand.
GGGAGTGAGAGTGCACGTTCTCCGCGTAAGGTTAGTGCAGGGTTTCCAGGGAGGGTTAGTGCAGGGTGTCCGGGGAAGCTTAGTGCAGGGTGTCCGGGGAGGGTTAGTGCAGGATGTCTGGGGAGGGTTAGTGCAGGGTGTCCGGGGAGGGTTAGTGCAGGGTGTCCCGGGTGGGTTAGTGCAGGGTGTCCGGGAGGGTTAGTGCAGGGTGTCTGGGTAGTGAGAGTGCATGGTGTCCGGTGAGTGAGAGTGCAGTTTCTCCGCGTAAGGATAGTGCAGGGTTTCCAGGGAGGGTTAGTGCAGGGTGTCCAGGGAGTGTGAGTGCAGGGTGTCCGGGGAGTGTGAGTGCAGGGTGTCCGGGGAGTGTGAGTGCAGGGTGTCCGGGGAGTGTGAGTGCAGGGTGTCCGGGGAGTTTGAGTGCAGGGTGTCCGGGGAGTGTGAGTGCAGGGTGTCCGGGGAGGGGTAGTGCAGGGTGTCTGGGGAAGGTGAGTGCAGGATGTCCGGGGAGGGGTAGTGCAGGTTGTCTGGGGAAGGTCAGTGCAGGATGTCTGGGGAAGGTTAGTGCAGGGTGTCTTGGGAGGGAGAGTGAATGGTTTCCTGGGAGGGTTAGTGCAGGGTGTCTGGGGAGTGAGAGTGCTGGGTGTCCGGGGATGGTTAGTGCAGGTTGTCCAGGAGGGTTAGTGCAGGGTGTCTGGGTAGTGAGCGTGCATGGTGTCCGGGGAGTGAGAGTGCACGTTCTCCGCGTAAGGTTAGTGCAAGGTTTCCAGGGAGGGTTAGTGCAGGGTGTCCAGGGAGTGTGAGTGCAGGGTGTCCGGGGAGTGTGAGTGCAGGGTGTCCGGGGAGTGTGAGTGCAGGGTGTCCGGGGAGTGTGAGTGCAGGGTGTCCGGGGAGTGTGATGCAGGGTGTCCGGGGAGTGTGAGTGCAGGGTGTCCGGGGAGTGTGAGTGCAGGGTGTCCGGGGAGTGTGAGTGCAGGGTGTCCGGGGAGTGTGAGTGCAGGGTGTCCGGGGAGTGTGAGTGCAGGGTGTCCGGGGAGTGTGAGTGCAGGGTGTCCGGGGAGTGTGAGTGCAGGGTGTCCGGGGAGTGTGAGTGCAGGGTGTCCGGGGAGTGTGAGTGCAGGGTGTCCGGGGAGTGTGAGTGCAGGGTGTCCGGGGAGTGTGAGTGCAGGGTGTCCGGGGAGTGTGAGTGCAGGGTGTCCGGGGAGTGTGAGTGCAGGGTGTCCGGGGAGTGTGAGTGCAGGGTGTCCGGGGAGTGTGAGTGCAGGGTGTCCGGGGAGTGTGAGTGCAGGGTGTCCGGGGAGTGTGAGTGCAGGGTGTCCGGGGAGTGTGAGTGCAGGGTGTCCGGGGAGTGTGAGTGCAGGGTGTCCGGGGAGTGTGAGTGCAGGGTGTCCGGGGAGTGTGAGTGCAGGGTGTCCGGGGAGTGTGAGTGCAGGGTGTCCGGGGAGTGTGAGTGCAGGGTGTCCGGGGAGTGTGAGTGCAGGGTGTCCGGGGAGTGTGAGTGCAGGGTGTCCGGGGAGTGTGAGTGCAGGGTGTCCGGGGAGTGTGAGTGCAGGGTGTCCGGGGAGTGTGAGTGCAGGGTGTCCGGGGAGTGTGAGTGCAGGGTGTCCGGGGAGTGTGAGTGCAGGGTGTCCGGGGATTGTGAGTGCAGGGTGTCCGGGGAGTGTGAGTGCAGGGTGTCCGGGGAGTGTGAGTGCAGGGTGTCCGGGGAGTGTGAGTGCAGGGTGTCCGGGGAGTGTGAGTGCAGGGTGTCCGGGGAGTGTGAGTGCAGGGTGTCCGGGGAGTGTGAGTGCAGGGTGTCCGGGGAGTGTGAGTGCAGGGTGTCCGGGGAGTGTGAGTGCAGGGTGTCCGGGGAGTGTGAGTGCAGGGTGTCCGGGGAGTGTGAGTGCAGGGTGTCCGGGGAGTGTGAGTGCAGGGTGTCCGGGGAGTGTGAGTGCAGGGTGTCCGGGGAGTGTGAGTGCAGGGTGTCCGGGGAGTGTGAGTGCAGGGTGTCCGGGGAGTGTGAGTGCAGGGTGTCCGGGGAGTGTGAGTGCAGGGTGTCCGGGGAGTGTGAGTGCAGGGTGTCCGGGGAGTGTGAGTGCAGGGTGTCCGGGGAGTGTGAGTGCAGGGTGTCCGGGGAGTGTGAGTGCAGGGTGTCCGGGGAGTGTGAGTGCAGGGTGTCCGGGGAGTGTGAGTGCAGGGTGTCCGGGGAGTGAGAGTGCAGGGTGTGCGGGGAAAGTTAGTGCCGTGTCTGGGGAAGGTCAGTGCAGGGTGTCCGGGGAGGGTTAGTGCAGGGTGTCCGGCCAGTGAGAGTGCAGGGTGACCGGGCGGGTTAGTGCATGGTGTCCGGGGAAGGTTAGTGCAGGGTGTCTGGTGAAGGAGAGTGCAGGATGTCCGGGGAGGGGTAGTGCAGGGTGTCTGGGGAAGGTGAGTGCAGGATGTCCGGGGAGGGGTAGTGCAGGTTGTCTAGGGAAGGTCAGTGCCGGATGTCTGGGGAAGGTTAGTGCAGGGTGTCTTGGGAGGGAGAGTGAATGGTTTCCTGGGAGGGTTAGTGCAGGGTGTCTGGGGAGTGAGAGTGCTGGGTGTCCGGGGATGTTTAGTGCAGGTTGTCCGGGGAGGGTTAGTGCTGGGTGTCCGGGGAAGATTAGTGCAGGGTGTCCGGGTAGGGTTAGTGCAGGGTGTCCGGGGAGGGTTAGTGCAGGGTGTCCGGGGAAGGTTAGTGCAAGGTGTCCGGGGAGTGTTATTGCAGGGTGTCCGGGGAGTGTTAGTGCAGGGTGTCCGGGGAGGGTTAGTGCAGGGTGTCCGGGGAGGTTTAGTGCAGGGTGTCCGGGGAGGTTTAGTGCAGGGTGTCCGGGGAGGTTTAGTGCAGGGTGTCCGGGGAGGGTTCGTGCAGGGTGTCCGGGGAGGGTTAGTGCAGGGTGTCCGGGGAGGGTTAGTGCAGGGTGTCCGGGGAGGGTTAGTGCAGGGTGTCCGGGGAGGGTTAGTGCAGGGTGTCCGGGGAGGGTTAGTGCAGGGTGTCCGGGGAGGGTTAGTGCAGGGTGTCCGGGGAGGGTTAGTGCAGGGTGTCCGGGGAGGGTTAGTGCAGGGTGTCCCGGGTGGGTTAGTGCAGGGTGTCCGGGGAGGGTTAGTGCAGGGTGTGCAGGGAGGGTTAGTGCAGGGTGTCCGGGGAGGGTTAGTGCATGATGTCTGGGGAGGGTTAGTGCAGGGTGTCCGGGGAGGGTTAGTGCAGGGTGTCCCGGGTGGGTTAGTGCAGGGTGTCCGGGAGGGTTAGTGCAGGGTGTCTGGGTAGTGAGAGTGCATGGTGTCCGGGGAGTGAGAGTGCACGTTCTCCGCGTAAGGTTAGTGCAAGGTTTCCAGGGAGGGTTAGTGCAGGGTGTCCGGGGAAGGTTAGTGCAGGGTGTCTGGGGAGGGTTAGTGCAGGATGTCTGGGGAGGGTTAGTGCAGGATGTCTGGGGAGGGTTAGTGCAGGGTGTCCGGGGAGGGTTAGTGCAGGGTGTCCCGGGTGGGTTAGTGCAGGGTGTCCGGGAGGGTTAGTGCAGGGTGTCTGGGTAGTGAGACTGCATGGTGTCCGGGGAGTGAGAGTGCACGTTCTCCGCGTAAGGTTAGTGCAGGGTTTCCAGGGAGGGTTAGTGCAGGGTGTCCGGGGAAGCTTAGTGCAGGGTGTCCGGGGAGGGTTAGTGCAGGATGTCTGGGGAGGGTTAGTGCAGGGTGTCGGGGAGGGTTAGTGCAGGGTGTCCCGGGTGGGTTAGTGCAGGGTGTCCGGGAGGGTTAGTGCAGGGTGTCTGGGTAGTGAGAGTGCATGGTGTCCGGTGAGTGAGAGTGCAGGTTCTCCGCGTAAGGATAGTGCAGGGTTTCCAGGGAGGGTTAGTGCAGGGTGTCCAGGGAGTGTGAGTGCAGGGTGTCCGGGGAGTGTGAGTGCAGGGTGTCCGGGGCGTGTGAGTGCAGGGTGTCCGGGGAGTGTGAGTGCAGGGTGTCCGGGGAGTGTGAGTGCAGGGTGTCCGGGGAGTGTGAGTGCAGGGTGTCCGGGGAGTGTGAGTGCAGGGTGTCCGGGGAGTGTGAGTGCAGGGTGTCCGGGGAGTGTGAGTGCAGGGTGTCCGGGGAGTGTGAGTGCAGGGTGTCCGGGGAGTGTGAGTGCAGGGTGTCCGGGGAGTGTGAGTGCAGGGTGTCCGGGGAGTGTGAGTGCAGGGTGTCCGGGGAGTGTGAGTGCAGGGTGTCCGGGGAGTGTGAGTGCAGGGTGTCCGGGGAGTGTGAGTGCAGGGTGTCCGGGGAGTGTGAGTGCAGGGTGTCCGGGGAGTGTGAGTGCAGGGTGTCCGGGGAGTGTGAGTGCAGGGTGTCCGGGGAGTGTGAGTGCAGGGTGTCCGGGGAGTGTGAGTGCAGGGTGTCCGGGGAGTGTGAGTGCAGGGTGTCCGGGGAGTGTGAGTGCAGGGTGTCCGGGGAGTGTGAGTGCAGGGTGTCCGGGGAGTGTGTGTGCAGGGTGTCCGGGGAGTGTGTGTGCAGGGTGTCCGGGGAGTGTGAGTGCAGGGTGTCCGGGGAGTGTGAGTGCAGGGTGTCCGGGGAGTGAGAGTGCAGGGTGTGCGGGGAAAGTTAGTGCCGTGTCTGGGGAAGGTCAGTGCAGGGTGTCCTGGGAGGGTTAGTGCAGGGTGTCCGGCCAGTGACAGTGCAGGGTGACCGGGCGGGTTAGTGCATCGTGTCCGGGGAAGGTTAGTGCAGGGTGTCTGGTGAAGGAGAGTGCAGGATGTCCGGGGAGGGGTAGTGCAGGGTGTCTGGGGAAGGTGAGTGCAGGATGTCCGGGGAGGGGTAGTGCAGGTTGTCTGGGGAAGGTCAGTGCAGGATGTCTGGGGAAGGTTAGTGCAGGGTGTCTTGGGAGGGAGAGTGAATGGTTTCCTGGGAGGGTTAGTGCAGGGTGTCTGGGGAGTGAGAGTGCTGGGTGTCCGGGGATGGTTAGTGCAGGTTGTCCAGGAGAGTTAGTGCAGGGTGTCTGGGTAGTGAGCGTGCATGGTGTCCGGGGAGTGAGAGTGCACGTTCTCCGCGTAAGGTTAGTGCAAGGTTTCCAGGGAGGGTTAGTGCAGGGTGTCCGGGGAAGGTTAGTGCAGGGTGTCCGGGGAGGGTTAGTGCAGGATGTCTGGGGAGGGTTAGTGCAGGGTGTCCGGGGAGGGTTAGTGCAGGGTGTCCCGGGTGGGTTAGTGCAGGGTGTCCGGGAGGGTTAGTGCAGGGTGTCTGGGTAGTGAGAGTGCATGGTGTCCGGGGAGTGAGAGTGCACGTTCTCCGCGTAAGGTTAGTGCAGGGTTTCCAGGGAGGGTTAGTGCAGGGTGTCCGGGGAAGCTTAGTGCAGGGTGTCCGGGGAGGGTTAGTGCAGGATGTCTGGGGAGGGTTAGTGCAGGGTGTCCGGGGAGGGTTAGTGCAGGGTGTCCCGGGTGGGTTAGTGCAGGGTGTCCAGGAGGGTTAGTGCAGGGTGTCTGGGTAGTGAGAGTGCATGGTGTCCGGTGAGTGAGAGTGCAGGTTCTCCGCGTAAGCATAGTGCAGGGTTTCCAGGGAGGGTTAGTGCAGGGTGTCCAGGGAGTGTGAGTGCAGGGTGTCCGGGGAGTGTGAGTGCAGGGTGTCCGGGGAGTGTGAGTGCAGGTTGTCCGGGGAGTGTGAGTGCAGGTTGTCCGGGGAGTGTGAGTGCAGGTTGTCCGGGGAGTGTGAGTGCAGGGTGTCCGGGGAGTGTGAGTGCAGGGTGTCCGGGGAGTGTGAGTGCAGGGTGTCCGGGGAGTGTGTGTGCAGGGTGTCCGGGGAGTGTGTGTGCAGGGTGTCCGGGGAGTGTGTGTGCAGGGTGTCCGGGGAGTGTGAGTGCAGGGTGTCCGGGGAGTGAGAGTGCAGGGTGTGCGGGGAAAGTTAGTGCCGTGTCTGGGGAAGGTCAGTGCAGGGTGTCCTGGGAGGGTTAGTGCAGGGTGTCCGGCCAGTGACAGTGCAGGGTGACCGGGCGGGTTAGTGCATCGTGTCCGGGGAAGGTTAGTGCAGGGTGTCTGGTGAAGGAGAGTGCAGGATGTCCGGGGAGGGGTAGTGCAGGGTGTCTGGGGAAGGTGAGTGCAGGATGTCCGGGGAGGGGTAGTGCAGGTTGTCTGGGGAAGGTCAGTGCAGGATGTCTGGGGAAGGTTAGTGCAGGGTGTCTTGGGAGGGAGAGTGAATGGTTTCCTGGGAGGGTTAGTGCAGGGTGTCTGGGGAGTGAGAGTGCTGGGTGTCCGGGGATGGTTAGTGCAGGTTGTCCAGGAGGGTTAGTGCAGGGTGTCTGGGTAGTGAGCGTGCATGGTGTCCGGGGAGTGAGAGTGCACGTTCTCCGCGTAAGGTTAGTGCAAGGTTTCCAGGGAGGGTTAGTGCAGGGTGTCCGGGGAAGGTTAGTGCAGGGTGTCCGGGGAGGTTTAGTGCAGGATGTCTGGGGAGGGTTAGTGCAGGGTGTCCGGGGAGGGTTAGTGCAGGGTGTCCCGGGTGGGTTAGTGCAGGGTGTCCGGGAGGGTTAGTGCAGGGTGTCTGGGTAGTGAGAGTGCATGGTGTCCGGGGAGTGAGAGTGCAGGGTGTCCGGGGAGTGTGAGTGCAGGGTGTCCGGGGAGTGTGAGTGCAGGGTGTCCGGGGAGTGTGAGTGCAGGGTGTCCGGGGAGTGTGAGTGCAGGGTGTCCGGGGAGTGTGAGTGCAGGGTGTCCGGGGAGTGTGAGTGCAGGGTGTCCGGGGAGTGTGAGTGCAGGGTGTCCGGGGAGTGTGAGTGCAGGGTGTCCGGGGAGTGTGAGTGCAGGGTGTCCGGGGAGTGTGAGTGCAGGGTGTCCGGGGAGTGTGAGTGCAGGGTGTCCGGGGAGTGTGAGTGCAGGGTGTCCGGGGAGTGTGAGTGCAGGGTGTCCGGGGAGTGTGAGTGCAGGGTGTCCGGGGAGTGTGAGTGCAGGGTGTCCGGGGAGTGTGAGTGCAGGGTGTCCGGGGAGTGTGAGTGCAGGGTGTCCGGGGAGTGTGAGTGCAGGGTGTCCGGGGAGTGTGAGTGCAGGGTGTCCGGGGAGTGTGAGTGCAGGGTGTCCGGGGAGTGTGAGTGCAGGGTGTCCGGGGAGTGTGAGTGCAGGGTGTCCGGGGAGTGTGAGTGCAGGGTGTCCGGGGAGTGTGAGTGCAGGGTGTCCGGGGAGTGTGAGTGCAGGGTGTCCGGGGAGTGTGAGTGCAGGGTGTCCGGGGAGTGTGAGTGCAGGGTGTCCGGGGAGTGTGAGTGCAGGGTGTCCGGGGAGTGTGAGTGCAGGGTGTCCGGGGAGTGTGAGTGCAGGGTGTCCGGGGAGTGTGAGTGCAGGGTGTCCGGGGAGTGTGAGTGCAGGGTGTCCGGGGAGTGTGAGTGCAGGGTGTCCGGGGAGTGTGAGTGCAGGGTGTCCGGGGAGTGTGAGTGCAGGGTGTCCGGGGAGTGTGAGTGCAGGGTGTCCGGGGAGTGTGAGTGCAGGGTGTCCGGGGAGTGTGAGTGCAGGGTGTCCGGGGAGTGTGAGTGCAGGGTGTCCGGGGAGTGTGAGTGCAGGGTGTCCGGGGAGTGTGAGTGCAGGGTGTCCGGGGAGGGTTAGTGCAGGGTGTCCTGGGAGGGTTAGTGCAGGGTGTCCGGGGAGTGAGTGTGCAGGGTGTGCGGGGAAAGTTAGTGCCGTGTCTGGGGAAGGTCAGTGCAGGGTGTCCGGGGAGGGTTAGTGCAGGGTGTCCGGCCAGTGAGAGTGCAGGGTGACCGGGCGGGTTAGTGCATGGTGTCCGAGGAAGGTTAGTGCAGGGTGTCTGGTGAAGGAGAGTGCAGGATGTCCGGGGAGGGGTAGTGCAGGGTGTCTGGGGAAGGTGAGTGCAGGATGTCCGGGGAGGGGTAGTGCAGGTTGTCTGGGGAAGGTCAGTGCAGGATGTCTGGGGAAGGTTAGTGCAGGGTGTCTTGGGAGGGAGAGTGAATGGTTTCCTGGGAGGGTTAGTGCAGGGTGTCTGGGGAGTGAGAGTGCTGGGTGTCCGGGGATGTTTAGTGCAGGTCGTCCGGGGAGGGTTAGTGCTGGGTGTCCGGGGAAGATTAGTGCAGGGTGTCCGGGGAGGGTTAGTGCAGGGTGTCCGGGGAGGGTTAGTGCAGGGTGTCCGGGGAAGGTTAGTGCAAGGTGTCCGGGGAGTGTTAGTGCAGGGTGTCCGGGGAGTGTTAGTGCAGGGTGTCCGGGGAGTGTTAGTGCAGGGTGTCCGGGGAGTGTTAGTGCAGGGTGTCCGGGGAGGGTTAGTGCAGGGTGTCCGGGGAGGTTTAGTGCAGGGTGTCCGGGGAGGTTTAGTGCAGGGTGTCCGGGGAGGGTTAGTGCAGGGTGTCCGGGGAGGGTTAGTGCAGGGTGTCCGGGGAGGGTTAGTGCAGGGTGTCCGGGGAGGGTTAGTGCAGGGTGTCCGGGGAGGGTTAGTGCAGGGTGTCCGGGGAGGGTTAGTGCAGGGTGTCCGGGGAGGGTTAGTGCAGGGTGTCCGGGGAGGGTTAGTGCAGGGTGTCCGGGGAGGGTTAGTGCAGGGTGTCCGGGGAGGGTTAGTGCAGGGTGTCCGGGGAGGGTTAGTGCAGGGTGTCCGGGGAGGGTTAGTGCAGGGTGTCCGGGGAGGGTTAGTGCAGGGTGTCCGGGGAGGGTTAGTGCAGGGTGTCAGAGTTGGGTTAGTGCAGGGTGTCTGGGGAAGGTTAGTGCAGGGTGTCCGGGGAGGGTTAGTGCAGGCTGTCAGGGTTGGGTTAGTGCAGGGTGTCTGGGGAAGGTTAGTGCAGGGTGTCTGGGGAAGGTAGTGCTGGGTGTCCGGGGAGGGAGAGTGCAGGGTATCCGGGGAAAGTTAGTGTCGTGTCTGGGGAAGGTTAGTGCAGGGTGTCCGGGGAGGATTAGTGCAGGGTGTCCAGGGAGGATTAGTGCAGGGTGTCCGGGGAGGGATAGTGCAGGGTGTCCGGGGAGGGATAGTGCAGGGTGTCCGGGGAGGGTTAGTGCAGGGTGTCCGGAGACTGAGAGTGCAGGGTGTGGAGGGAGGGTTAGTGCAGGGTGTCTGGGGAGGGTTAGTGCACTGTGTCTGGGGAGGGTTAGTGCACTGTGTCTGGGGAGGGCTAGTGCACTGTGTCTGGGGAGGGCTAGTGCTCTGTGTCTGGGGAGGGCTAGTGCACTGTGTCTGAGGAGGGTTAGTGCACTGTGTCTGGGGAGGGTTAGTGCACTGTTTCTGAGAGGGTTAGTGCACTGTGTCTGGGGAGGGTTAGTGCACTGTGTCTGGGGAGGGTTAGTGCACTGTGTCTGGGGAGGGTTAGTGCACTGTGTCTGGGGAGGGTTAGTGCACTGTGTCTGGGGAGGGTTAGTGCACTGTGTCTGTGGAGGGTTAGTGCACTGTGTCTGTGGAGGGTTAGTGCACTGTGTCTGTGGAGGGTTAGTGCACTGTGTCTGGGGAGGGTTAGTGCATGGTGTCTGGGGAGGGTTAGTGCAGGTTCTCCGGGGAAGGTTAGTGCATGGTTTCCAGGGAGGGTTAGTGCAGGGTGGCTAGGGAGGGTTAGTGCAGGGTGTCCTCGGAGGGTTAGTGCAGGGTGTCCGGGGAGGGATAGTGCAGGCTGACCGGGGAGGGTTGGTGCAGGGTGTCCACGGAGGGTTAGTGCAGGGTGTCCGGGGAGGGTTAGTGCAGGGTGTCCGGGGAGGGTTAGTGCAGAGTGTCCGGGGAGGGTTAGTGCAGGGTGTCCGGGGAGGGTTAGTGCAGGGTGTCCGGGGAGGGTTAGTGCAGGGTGTCCGGGGAGGGTTAGTGCAGGGTGTCCGGGGAGGGTTAGTGCAGGGTGTCCTGGGAGGGTTAGTGCAGGGTGTCCTGGGAGGGTTAGTGCAGGGTGTCCGGGGAGGGTTAGTGCAGGGTGTCCTCGGAGGGATAGTGCAGGGTGTCCGGGGAAGCTTAGTGAAGGGTGCCCGGGGAGTGAGAGTGCAGGATGCCCGGAGAGTGAGAGTGCAGGGTGTCCGGGGAAAGTTAGTGCCGTGTCTGGGGAAGGTCAGTGCAGGATGACAGGGGAGGGTTAGTGCAGGGTGTCCGGGGAGGGTTAGTGCAGGGTGTCCGGGGAGGGTTAGTGCAGTGTCTCTGGGGAGGGTTAGTGCAGGGTGTCTTGGGAAGCAGAGTGCAGGTTGTCCGGGGAGGGTTAGTGCAGGATGTCCGGGGAGGGTTAGTGCAGGGTGTCCGGGGAGGGTTAGTGCAGGGTGTCCGGGGAGGGTTAGTGCAGGGTGTCCGGGGAGGGTTAGTGCAGGGTGTCCGGGGAGGGTTAGTGCAGGGTGTCCGGGGAGGGTTAGTGCAGGGTGTCCGGGGAGGGTTAGTGCAGGGTGTCCGGGGAGGGTTAGTGCAGGGTGTCCGGGGAGGGTTAGTGCAGGGTGTCCGGGGAGGGTTAGTGCAGGGTGTCCGGGGAGGGTTAGTGCAGGGTGTCCGGGGAGTGTTAGTGCAGGGTGTCCGGGGAGGGTTAGTGCAGGGTGTCCGGGGAGGGTTAGTGCAGGGTGTCCGGGGAGGGTTAGTGCATTGTGTCCGGGGAGAGTTAGTGCAGGGTGTCCGGGGAGGGTTAGTGCAGGGTGTCTGGTGAGTGAGAGTGCAGGGTGTCTGGTGAGTGAGAGTGCAGGGTGTCCGGGGAGGGTGAGTGCAGGGTGTCCGGGGAGGGTGAGTGCAGGGTGTCCGGGGAGGGTGAGTGCAGGGTGTCCGGGGAGGGTTAGTGCAGGGTGTCCGGGGAGGGTTAGTGCCGTCTCTGGGGAAGGTCAGTGCAGGGTGTCCGGGGAGGGTTAGTGCAGGGTGTCCGGGAGGGTTAGTGCAGGGTGTCTGGGGAGTGAGAGTGCAGGGTGTCCAGCCAGTGAGTGTGCAGGGTGTCTGGGCAGGGTTAGTGTTGGGTGTCAGGGGAAGGAGAGTGCAGGATGTCCGAGGAGCGGTCGTGCAGGATGTCTGGGGAAGGTCAGTGAAGGATTTCCGGGGATGGTTAGTGCAGGGTGTCCGGGGTGGGTTAGTGCAGGGTGTCCGGGAGGGTTAGTGCAGGGTGCCTGGGGAGAGAGAGTGCAGGGTGTCCGGGAGGGTTAGTGCAGGGTCTCCGGGAGGGTTAGTGCAGGGTGTCCAGGGAGGGATAGTGCAGGGTGTCTGGGAGGGTTAGTGCAGGATGTCCGGGAGGGTTAGTGCAGGGTGTCCGGGGAGGATTAGTGCAGGGTGTCCACGGAGGGTTAGTGCAGGGTGTCCACGGAGGGTTAGTGCAGGATTTCCGGGGATGGTTAGTGCAGGGTGTCCGGGGTGGGTTAGTGCAGGGTGTCCGGGAGGGTTAGTGCAGGGTGCCTGGGGAGAGAGAGTGCAGGGTGTCCGGGAGGGTTAGTGCAGGGTGTCTGGGGAGGGTTAGTGCAGGGTCTCCGGGAGGGTTAGTGCAGGGTGTCCAGGGAGGGATAGTGCAGGGTGTCTGGGAGGGTTAGTGCAGGATGTCCGGGAGGGTTAGTGCAGGGTGTCCGGGGAGGGTTAGTGCAGGGTGTCCACGGAGGGTTAGTGCAGGGTGTCCACGGAGGGTTAGTGCAGGGTGTCCGGGGATGGTTAGTGCAGGGTGTCCGGGGAGGGTTAGTGCAGGGTTTCCGTGGAGGGATAGTGCAGGGTTTCCGGGGAAGGTTAGTGCAGGGTATCCGGGGAGGGTTAGTGCAGGGTGTCCGGGGAGTGTTAGTGCAGGGTGTCCGGGGAGTGTTAGTGCAGGGTGTCCGGGGAGTGTTAGTGCAGGGTGTCCGGGGAGTGTTAGTGCAGGGTGTCCGGGGAGTGTTAGTGCAGGGTGTCCGGGGAGTGTTAGTGCAGTGTGTCCGGGGAGTGTTAGTGCAGGGTGTCCGGGGAGTGTTAGTGCAGGGTGTCCGGGGAGTGTTAGTGCAGGGTGTCCGGGGAGTGTTAGTGCAGGGTGTCCGGGGAGTGTTAGTGCAGGGTGTCCGGGGAGGGTTAGTGCAGGGTGTCCGGGGAGGGTTAGTACTGGGTGTCCGTGGAGGGTTATTGCAGGGTGTCCGGGAGGGTTAGTGCAGGGTGTCCGGGGAGGGTTAGTGCCGTGTCCGGGGAGGGTTAGTGCCGTGTCTGGGGAAGGTCAGTGCAGGGTGTCCGGGCAGGGTTAGTGCAAGGTGTCCGGGAGGGTTAGTGCAGGGTGTCTGGGGAGTGAGAGTGCAGGGTGTCCAGCCAGTGAGAGTGCTGGGTGACCGGGGAAGGTTAGTGCAGGGTGTCCGGGGAGGGTTATTGAAGGGTGTCTGGGGAGGGTTAGTGCAGGGTGTCTGGGGAGGGTTAGTGCAGGGTGTCTAGGGAAGGAGAGTGCAGGATGTCCGGGGAGCGGTCATGCAGGGTGTCTGGGGAATGTCAGTGCAGGATGTCCGGGGAGGGTTAGTGCAGGGTGTCCGGGGAGGCTTAGTGCAGGGTGTCCGGGAGGGTTAGTGCAGGGTGTCTGGGGAGGGTTAGTGCAGGGTCTCCGGGAGGGTTAGTGCAGGGTGTCCAGGGAGGGATAGTGCAGGGTGTCTGGGAGGGTTAGTGCAGGATGTCCGGGAGGGTTAGTGCAGGATGTCCGGGAGGGTTAGTGCAGGGTGTCCGGGGAGGGTTAGTGCAGGGTGTCCACGGAGGGTTAGTGCAGGGTGTCCACGGAGGGTTAGTGCAGCGTGTCCACGGAGGGTTAGTGCAGGGTGTCCGGGGATGGTTAGTGCAGGGTGTCCGGGGAGGGTTAGTGCAGGGTTTCCGTGGAGGGATAGTGCAGGGTTTCTGGGGAATGTTAGTGCAGGGTATCCGGGGAGGGTTAGTGCAGGGTGTCCGGGGAGTGTTAGTGCAGGGTGTCCGGGGAGTGTTAGTGCAGGGTGTCCGGGGAGTGTTAGTGCAGGGTGTCCGGGGAGTGTTAGTGCAGGGTGTCCGGGGAGTGTTAGTGCAGGGTGTCCGGGGAGTGTTAGTGCAGGGTGTCCGGGGAGTGTTAGTGCATGGTGTCCGTGGAGGGTTAGTGCAGGGTGTCCGGGGAGGGTTAGTACTGGGTGTCCATGGAGGGTTATTGCAGGGTGTCCGGGAGGGTTAGTGCAGGGTGTCCGGGAGGGTTAGTGCAGGGTGTCCGGGGAGGGTTATTGCCGTGTCTGGGGAAGGTCAGTGCAGGGTGTCCGTGGAGGGTTAGTGCAAGGTGTCCGGGAGGGTTAGTGCAGGGTGTCTGGGGAGTGAGAGTGCAGGGTGTCCAGCCAGTGAGAGTGCAGGGTGACCGGGGAAGGTTAGTGCAGGGTGTCCGGGGAGGGTTATTGAAGGGTGTCTAGGGAGGGTTAGTGCAGGGTGTCTGGGGAGGGTTAGTGCAGGGTGTCTAGGGAAGGAGAGTGCAGGATGTCCGGGGAGCGGTCATGCAGGGTGTCTGGGGAATGTCAGTGCAGGATGTCCGGGGAGGGTTAGTGCAGGGTGTCCGGGGAGGCTTAGTGCAGGGTGTCCGGGGAGGGTTAGTGCAGGGTGTCCGGGGAGGGTTAGTGCAGTGTGTCTGGGGAGGGTTAGTTCAGGGTCTCCGGGAGGGTTAGTGCAGGGTGTCCCGGAGGGTTAGTGCAGGATGTCCGGGAGGGTTAGTGCAGGGTGTCCGGGGAGGGTTAGTGCAGGGTGTCAACGGAGGGTTAGTGCTGGGTGTCCGGGGAGGCTTAGTGCAGGGTGTCCACGGAGGGTTAGTGCAGGGTGTCCACGGAGGGTTAGTGCAGGGTGTCCACGGAGGGTTAGTGCAGGGTGTCCACGGATGGTTAGTGCAGGGTGTCCGGGGATGGTTAGTGCAGTGTGTCCGGGGAGGGTTAGTGCAGGGTGTCCGTGGAGGGATGGTGCAGGGTGTCTGGGGAAGGTTAGTGCAGGGTATCCGGGGAGGGTTAGTGCAGGGTGTCCGGGGAGGGATAGTGCAGGATGTCAGGGGCGGAATAGTGCAGGGTGTCCGGGGAGGGTTAGTGTAGGGTGTCCGGGGAGGTATAGTGCAGGGTGTCCGGGGAGGGATAGTGCAGGGTGTCCGGGGAGGGATAGTGCAGGGTGTCCGGGGAGGGATAGTGCAGAGTGTCCGGGGAGGGTTAGTGCAGGGTGTCCGGGGAGGGTTAGTGCAGGGTGTCCGGGGAGGGTTAGTGCAGGGTGTCCGGGGAGGGTTAGTGCAGGGTGTCCGGGGAGGGTGATTGCAGGGTGT